>NC_054543.1:16286020-16649770 GCF_017654505.1 Polyodon spathula
CATGGTAAACTTTTAGAACAGTTTGACAGTTTATAACTCTTTCAGTCTTGAGTTATTTTTGTTGAGCTGAAGGAATTCCTTTATTGAATAAGAGAGAAAAAAAAATATGTATATTTCTACACTACCTCAGACTGGGACCTAGGAGTCCTGTGAGTTTCCAGCATGATTTCTGACAGCATATGTTAACATACAGCACTGAGATAAGGCAGAGAAAGTCTGAGAAAGTCTTTATTTTAGGTAAAGAAAGGTGTGCTTCAGCTGCCTTGGGGAATGATTCCAAGTCTATGCTTGGGTGCAAAAAAGAGATATGAAATGTAATGCATTGAATATAGTGTTCTGGAAACAGGTTGTGAAAGTTTGAGTCTGTTTGCTTTGCAAATGGAGCAGCTCCTTATATAGTCGCATCACATCTGGTAGCATTTATGAAGAACCTTGGGTGCTCCAGTCTCACAGTTTTGAAGCAGGAGAGCTTGATGCAAAACATTAACTCAACATATGAACCCATCAATGTTATTCTGGTATTTCATTGTTGCGTAACACTATACAAGACTAATCTATTCCATTTCAGAAAGTGAAAGTCTGACATTAGACAGCAGTGGAAATGAGGCAAAACCTTACACACAAATATATAATTACACTGAACCCAGAGCAGACAACGGCATGACCAGCAATGAAAGCACAATGGATTTGGAACAAATATTGCACAGTGGTCCTGATACGGTAGCAGACTCTTATTAATAAGGTACTATAGCACTGCAATGGTTAGTTCCAATTGTTATACCATTAGTATGCTAAAATAGCATACCAATGGAGGCCTCATATCATTGTAACAAACTGCCCTTGTGGTACTAATACCTCTAAGTACAGAATGGCAGCATTGTAATTGAAGTGTCGCTGCATTTCCACTGATGATCATTTGGTCAAGGCCTACAAAAGATCCCAGTTTTTGCCCTGGTGTGTGACCGCTTTGCCATTCCTCGCAGTTCTTTTTAAGTGCTGTTAATGAGAATGAGCAGAAGAAATGCTGCCATTAAGATGCGGGGAGAGGAAGGCCTTTCTATGTCTCTCATTAAACCCAGACTCATTCCATCATTGACATTTGGCTTCTTTATTATCTAGAACAAGCCATTAACACTAATGAGTTGTAAAACGATGAAGATCCCCAACAATTTACCTTGTTTTACTCATGCAATCACACACACCTCATCAATAACCATTTGAAGTAATGCTTTTGGCTGCATTCAGGACAGGTTATGTTTCAGTAGGGAGTGTAAATGAATGAAGGGTTAGTGGACGACTCATGTTAAAGGCTGGGGATTGCTTCATACTTAATCCACTGTGGCCATAATTCATTCCACCCTGTATGAGCCAGCAAACGATCAATAGACTTTCAAGGCTACATGGGGTAGCATAGTCTTAGATACGCTGTGATTGATATGTATATATATATATATATATATATATATATATATATATATATATATATATATAGAGAGAGAGAGAGAGAGAGAGAGAGAGAGAGAGAGAGAGAGAGAGAGAGAGAGAGAGAGAGAGAGAGAGAGAGAGAGAGAGAGAGAATAATAATATCTAAGTAGCATTCAAATACTTAGAATAATATTAATAATGCTTGGTTGTAAAGTAATTCCTTGCTAGTTATATACTGTTATAATTGCTTTACTTAGTGACTCCCTGGGGCAAAGTAGTTTGCAGTGCGCAGGTGTAGAGGTGATGCAGTGCTCAGTAATAACAAACACAACCCAGTTCACGGTGAAAAACTGCTCTTTATTTGTGCTGGTTTGCTTGTTTGGCAACCGTAAATAATAACACCTGGCTCTACACAACAATGCATATAGCGCAGGTAAACCACGGTTCAGTCCCAAAATAATAACACTAATAATGACACACACTTTATACACACACCATCACAAGTCCAATAGTGGGTGCTCCTAATGCAACTGGTAATTTAATACAATAATCGGTGACAACAGTAGGCTGGGTTTAATGCTGGCTTAGCGTGACAGCTCCCAGATATTTAGCCGATTAGAATAACAAATAACAACAGTTAAACAGACAGATAAGATAACCCTAAACACTCACAGTACTTTTTCATTTGTACATCCTTTACAGGTCTTTCCATAACCATAACAAAGGAACAGATTGCTTGGCCACATCCCCTGATATACCTTCAGTCACGCTCCCTTCGGTAGCGAGTGCAAGCACCTATCCTCCAATCCATGACTGACACATCATCCACCGCATTAAGGTAATGACTTCTGGTATTGTGACTCCGCCCCCTTTCTGGATAGCCGACTTCCAACTGACCCTGGAATGAATTTCCATACCATCCAGTCCAGGGCACACTGTTCCTGTTATACCGTGCTCTCACAGGTCGGGAGTGAGATTGTTGACTAGGACTAATTCGCTCTCTGCCACACACCCCCTAGGGAATGGCATGCAGTGATATGGACATCAGTTTAATATCACTCCTGTTAATGTCCCCTTCCTATGATCATCACATTGCAATGCCCTGGGCAGAGTGTAATGGCAGCTTATATGATTGTATCAATCATTCTTATTTTGCCAGTTTATTGGTGAACTCCTGATAACTCTTTTTTTCTTTCAGTCCCTTACAACTTGTGATATTAAAAGGATTTGATTGAAGAACATGTTTGTTATATTATGTTTTAATGTCCAACAAGGCAGAATAAATACATCATTTAAACCACAAGCCACATCCCCTTATAAAATGTTCCTTTGGTTGTGCATGTACAATACTTTACCATGGCTTAGTGTGTTTTACTATGCTTTGTACCATACCTCTCGGTGCTTTAAAATGCTTGCCTAAGCTGAGTCATGCTTTCTCTATGATTGATCACAATTGACCATGCTTTTTACTATTGTAAAACTTTTTAAAGGTTATGAGGCTTTAATGCTACAAATAAGTAAAGACAAAAGCAATGAAGTAAAGTTATTTTGCTTTTTCCTGGCCCACAAATGAAATATCAAATTACTGTGCAGTGCATTCCTAGGTAATATTGAGTCTGACACACCTGGTTTGGTTGTTATCTCTACATGTCCAAAAACAACAACTGATTTAAAAAGTAGATGTGAAATCCCTTTTTAAATAAAGAAAAATAAAATATCTGGTCTTCATAGTGCAGATTCATTTGCAGAAGAAAACTTTAGGTACATTGAATGAAGTCATTAAGGTTTACTATCTTCACCTGACAACAGTTATTATATATTACTGCTGGAGGAGGGTGGTCCTCCAAGGAGGTTTTGAGTGTCAAGCTAAAGTAACAAATCGCTTCTCTAAATCTTTGTTTTATTTATTGCTAGCATTTAGGAAACATGGGACCTAGTTAAATATCTCATGCTTTTTTCAGGTGCTGTCAACATTTCTTCATAAACACAGCAATCAATCATCTTCCACATGGTCCATTATGGATCAAATATTTCCCAGTCATTATGTCTTTGTGAATTCACCTTTTTATAGAATTGAGACTGTAATTAAGATTTTTTTCTCTTTGAAGCTAATGGTCAGATTCTGTTATTAATAAACAACAGAACAATTTAGTATAATTTCATCTAATTAGCTGCCACTGTTTTATGGCTTCTGTTACAATAAAAATATAAGAGGACAAATAGGACTGTACTGGGGTTGGACCAAACATATGAACACCTGTCACAACACTGTCAATAGGGTGTAGGATCACTATAGACAAGTTTTTGTTGTGCAGAGATCCATGGATATTCCTCAATAATTCTGTTCTCCTAAATGACCCCGAGAATGACTTTTGTGAAACAGGTTCCACTTTTTACCAGAGGAAGTGTAGTGCTCTTGAAAGCTAATGCATTTTATATACATACTCAGATGATACTATTTAAAGGTATTCTATTATAAAGTTTACAAATACAGTGCAAAAATAAAGTTTGTAAATTCAATGAGAAATGCTTCCTCAATGTGAGATGTCATTGAATCCACAACGTTTCTTTAGTATTTCAAAATTTACCAATATTGGTAAAAGTTATGGTAGAGATATTCTGTTAAAACGGAATTACTAAGAAACCTTCTACTTCTTTAGAAACATCTGTAAATTCTATATTTTAGGGTACAGAAGCACCTGCCATTCATTCCATTTAAATAAAGCTGCTTTCTGCTAGTCCCAGGGGTTAGTAGTAGGCACTGGGGTAGACAGAATGTGTTTGACAGCACTATTAAACTATTAACAGAAGCGTCATCTGCAGCCGAAATGTGCATGAAAGCCGCTTGATAATTTAACAGACCATGTGACAACACGTGAACTAGGTTTATATATCCATGCATCTTTTTCAAGCTTCTCTGATTAAACAACTGTTGAGCGATTAACACAGATCCCAAGGGAAACATTTATGAGTGAATTGAGTAAAACTGTCTAGATATCTTTTTCACAGCATCTGCGGTATTAACCAGGTGGGTCTTCACTCGATACGGCTCACAGTTCTACCTGACAAATCCGTTGCGTTGTCTGCACCATGAGGGGCCTTTTTGTTCATGTTGTTTCCTACACTTTCTTTTTCATTTTGTTTTTGTTCTGTTCTGTCAACTTCTGTTGAACTTGTTCAGTGAAAGTGCAAATAGAAAAGGAGCTGTTTTCCTGTCTCATTGCAAAAAAACTTCTGTAAATGAGACTCGTTGACAAACGTTTAACAGTTTAGCAAGACACCTTATCAAAATCAAGAGTGTTTAAGAAGTAAGGACATTTCCACACGTGTGAGGTTAAAGTACTGGAATGAAAAAGTAATTTAAAAAGTAATGTGTCTCAATATCTACTGAATTATCAAAGTATAATTCTTTATTAGTTGATCCGCACTGGGGACCTCTGCATTGAATTTCTGATGCTGTGGAAGACAAATATAACTAATTGCTTTCATTACTTTCAAAACACAAAACAGTAGGGAAAATGTAATGATCCACTCCAGGATTTTTACATTTAATGCATTTAAATACATGTGCTGTCCTTATAAGAGTTTACCATGCTATAATTAGACAGCAATTATGTATTTAACTATGCTTTCCCCATTTATAGTATGCATTGTTAGTGTTTTTCAATATGTTACCATTGTCCCAGTTGTTTTCCTTGCTTGTATGTAATTAATCGTGTTTTCACTATGCTTAACCAGATTTTGCTATGCTTTTGCCACTGTTTGCAATAGTAAACTTTTACAAGAGCGCTGTTATTCAAATCACTAAAACAAGAAGTTAGCATGGGGTAGTCCACTGCTAGTGCTAATTGGGGTTGTGAAACCAGCCGTTTTAGTTAAACAGAGTTGATTCTGGTTGAATGCCGGGGAACACTCCCGAAGTTCAGAAAAGAGGCTGTTTTAATAAAATGAATTTCTGCTGTACTTAAAAAAAGGGGTTTTGAAACCCAATGGGATATATCATTGTTTAAAGTGACGTTGAAAAGGATGAAACATTCAACAGCAGTCAGCACATTTTTGGGTTATAAAAGAGAACAAATGTCCCACCCAGTCATTCTCCATTAGTAGAAAATGGATAATAAGTAGGAATATGTAATTATAATCTTTTGATTATCTACATTCACCTCTGAGTGTTAAAATGCATTGTGCTCATCACACAATTTTTGTCAGGTGTCAGATGCTTTCCGTGCTTAAGAAAGAAGAAATTATAGCAACAGTGTTTATGAATAGGGGTGCTTTGATTGGATTAAAGGCACTTAATGATTTATAATTCATAACAAATAGCCCACAACTGTGTGGGATGACCTTCAATTTATTACACAACAGGGTTTCAATACAGGAACCTAATAAATTTGTCTAGCTTCTGTATGTTATAAACAGATTGCAACTAAGGAAATTACAATCTAGGCTGTTTGCTGGAGACACAGTGATTGTACATGTTGTAGATGTATATTTCCAGCTGCAGTCCAATTGTTATTCCAAAATCAATACATTTTCAAAATTAAGAGCCGATACTAAAATAAATATATTCAATTAACCCCAATTACATTCCTCCATAGAGCAGAAAGACTGCTGAGTTCTTTAAACCACTCTGCATTATTTAAGATGGCAAACATTGTACTGGCTTCTTTTAACATGTCAGCACTAACTAACACCCTGACAAGGACCGTTACTGTCATTCCTGCCAGTGGCTGTCAGGTTTCATCTGCTACCTGTAAGAATTCAGCCTGTCATTTGTTAACTGCCAGGACTGTGAATTGCAAATAACTTGAGCACTGCTTTAACGTAGCTGCTCAGTGGGAGCTCTCCCCCGGGAGGGACTGTGTTTTAGGGGCAGTCAGCAGTCATGACAAACTGCGGGGGTCCACAAAGTGACCACAGCGTCTCACTCCCACATATCACAACGTCTTCTCTCAGGCTCCAGCCAACTGACACTGCCACCAGCCATACATCCCAGGGAAACTACTAGCAAGGCACGTTCCTAATTAGCTTTTCACAAAATCCATTTTATTTGCATTTTTGTTACACACACACAAATAATGTCATAATCTTCTATAAGAAGTCAAGTGTAGACTTCTTCTGTGTCAAACACTAATGAAGGCCTTAGCCAAAACATTGTATCAATGAGATGAGTTTAATTTCTGGTTTAAATTGAAAAATGAATGCTGTATTGGAGCACTGACAAAAAAAAAAGAGAAAGCTTAATTTTAATCAAGCTGTGTGTTGAATCAAGCTGTGTGTTGACACACACACACACGCACACACATATATATATATGTGTGTGTGTGTGTGTGTGTGTGTGTGTGTGTAAATTTTACCAAGCTATTATTTAGTTATTATTTTTAAATTACTAAGTTTTGCCATGCTTTTAACATGCTTTCAATGACTTACCAGATTTACCGCATATTCTTCTCGCTGAGAAATCCCTTTCTTTCAATATCCATCAGTTTGTTTTTTCATGAGAACATAAGAGTTGATGGGAACGAGACGAGGCTGGTCAACTCATCAAGTCCTGTCCCCAGCTAGGTATCTTTAGCCCAGGGCATTATCTAATTGATTTTTCTTTTACCATGGCATGCTACAATCATTTTTTAATCAAAACTTAAGCGTATAAGAAAGGCTAGTGTCTTCATCAGAGAAAAGAATGCGCTGGTCAAAACTTTGTCTATTTGACTTAGTTTGGTTTTACATTAGAACTGATGTTTCAGTGTTTGGAGAATGCAAGAGGTGAAAAGGTTTTATATAAAAATGTAGGCCTAGCCATTACAAGAGGAGTTTAAAAAATGGAATTACTGCAAAATGTTTTGGAATATGTTGCTGGATGTACACTTACATCCAGTTTTGCATCACCTAAAATTTTAAGGTTGAGACATAATAACAAAAACATAAACTATATGAACATAATTTATATATTTTATTTAACATCGTGTAATAAAAAAACTAAAAAAAAAAACTACTAGAAGCCATAATTATAGTATAATATTTCATACTTTTTTGTTAAGTATGTGGAAAACTACAAAGCGGTATGTATTTTAAAAAGCAAAATGTATTAATTCTAAAGGGTGACACAAAACATTTGGCTATAGGCAATGCAAATAAAAATATATAATAATAAAATAAATAAAAATCTCAGCTCCTGTAAAGTGGTGGTATCTTTGGAAAGCCAGGCAGAACAAAGGCACAGCAGCAGTCATTATCACTTTGACTCAGTGGAGGGAGAACCACCTGCAGGAACTGCCCCTCTTCTGTTCTCCCTCAGCAGCACTTTCCAAATGATGATTAATCACTCAATAAACCAAGACCCTGACACCAGGATAATGACAGGGAGAAAGCAGGGTTGGGGAGAGGAATCAGTGGGTGTATTTGGTCGAGCATGGGTGGGTGGATGTCCGAAGAAGATGGATGAGCCCGTACCTGCTTGACGTTTAAGAGAGCTGTCATTTACAAGATAAAAAAAGACAGAAAAAGAAAAAAGAGAAAGGGGGGAAAGACAAACTGATGCTGCTGCCAATCCCAAGCAAATAATGTTTCTTGCGTCACACGGCCACACTCACTTTCTGTAGCATCACTGAGTAGGCACTGGGACTATTTTAAAACTTAACAAATTGGACTGTGCTGCAGTTTATATATAACTTCATATATGTAAATATATATATGTGTGCGTGTGTGTGTGTGTGTATATATATATATATATACACACACAGTGCCGTGAAAAAGTTATTGCCCCCCTAGTTAACTGTTTGAATACTTTGGTTAACAATCAGGCATGATTTGGGCCAGCCCTGCCCAATATAAATCTAACTAACTTTGGTCCTTACAATCAGTGTGAAGTTGTCAGCACACAGGTTCTAGAGGCACATCATGCCATGATCATAAGAAATACTAATAGTTGATGCCTATTAGTCTGGAAAGGTTTACAAGTCATTTCTAAGGCTCTGGGACTCCACCGAAGCACAGTCAGAGCCATATTGTTCAAATGGAAAAAGTTTGGGACAGTAGTGAATCTTCCCAGGAGTGGCTGTCCTGCCAAAATCTCTCCAAGAGCAAGGTGTAAAATCATCCAGCAAGTCACAAAGAACCCTAGAACAACATCCAGGGATCTGCAGGCCTCTCTTGCCTTGGCTAAGGTCAGTGTTCATGACTACCATCAGAAAGACACTGGGCAAAAATGAGAATCATGGCAGAGTAGCAAGGCAGAAACCACTGCTCACTAAGAACATGAATGCTCATCTCAAGTTTGCCAAAAAGCACCTGGATGATCCTCAAGAGTTCTGGAACAATTTTCTATGGACAGATGAGTCAAAGTGGAACTTTTTGGCCAACATGGGCCCCGTTATGTCTGGCGAACACATTGCATTCCACAGTAAGAACCTCATACCAACGGTCAAGCATGGTGGTGGTAGTGTCATGATTTGGGGATGCTTTGCTGCATCAGGAGCTAGACGACTTGTCATCATTGAAGGAACCATGAATTCTGCTCTGTATCAGAGAATTCTACAGGAGAATCTGAAGCGCTGCTGGGCCATGCAGCAAGACCATGATCTGAAACACACAAGCAAGTCTACATCAGAATGGTTGAAGAACAAGAAATTTAAAGTTTTGGAATGGCCTAGTCAAAGTCCAGACCTTAACCCCATTGTGATGTTGTGGCAGGACCTGAAACAAGCAGTTTATGCACAAATGTCACTGAGTTGAAGTAGTTCAGCATGAAGGAGTGGGCCAAAATTCCTCCATGGCACAGAGACTGATCAATAACTACAGGAAGCATTTGGTTGCAGTAATTGCTGCTAAAGGTGGCGGAACCAGTTATTGAGTCTAAGCGGGCGATTACTTTTTCACACAGGGGCATTGGGTGTTGCATAACTTTCTTTAATAAATAAATGAAATAAGTAATAAAATGTTGTGTTATTTGTTCACTCAGGGTCCATTTTATCTAATATTACACTTTGGTTGAAGATCTGATAACATTCAGTGTCAAAAATATGCAAAAATGCAGAAAATCAGACAGGGGGCAAATACTTTTTCACAGCATTTTTGCATATTTCTGACACTGAATGTTATCAGATTTTCAACCAAAATCTAATATTAGATACAAGAGAATTCGAGTGATGCAAAACTTTTGGCCATAGCTGTGAGTTTGGCATTAAATAAATAAATAGTTTTAGGTGATTACCCTGAAATACTGACAATTATTGTTAAATAAAATATTCAAATTATGTTTGTGATGCAAAACTAAGTGAAGCAAAGCTTTTTACCATAGCTGTATACTTTGATATGCTTTAACTGCAGAATAAAGTAGTAAACTGCTATAATGGAACGAAGGCAAGAGGTAGTAACACTTGAAGTGTAAAGCTACAGCTTGGGAAATTGAACTTTAGCATATAAATCTATGAAGAATTGAATGTAATTGTCTGAATATTTTTTTTTAATGCCACTAATATATAGTTCTTTTCTATGGGTGGCACTTTATTCTTGAGATGAGGGGGTGAAAGAAAAACAGCTGACAGTTATAAATGAAGCTACAATCTATTATTTTGTAAGGAATTCTATAGAGTATGCTGATTATGAAAGCAATTTATCCCAGCAGTGTCTCTATTCATTTTGAAGGTGATGAATCATGAGGCTCAACCAGGAGTCATATGAGACAATTACTTCAGTCTTGATATGAAAATGCTTCTGTGTTCCACATTGAGGGATCCAGTATGTTCTTCCCAATAACGCACCGGGAAAGAAGTCCTATTAAGATAATTCTCTGATGAGCAGGTCATTAACAACAATGAAAGCATGTTCCTTGAGATTTCTGTAATTTTATAAGAGGTTATTGCTTTGACGATTCCATTCTTTTAGGTAGCCAATAACAGCAGGGCTTTGTGGCAAATGAGTAACAATTATTCAGTTTTAGTCTCATATTCATTTTAATTTGGTGTTGAGTTCGGTGGTGTAAACTTGAATTGATATAGCTCCTTTAATTAATTAAGACGCTGAAAGAAATGTTAAAGGCATACAGATATTAATAATATATAGAATGTTTAAGCATATAGAAAACTTCATAAACTATTTCCATGCTTAAAAACAATGTTGTGAAGTTAATGTTGTTTAATTGCTATCTGCTCTATCATCTATTAGTTTGGTCTTAAAAGCTGTAAATAGTTGGATTTAGATATATATTACATTGCTCCAACATTATTCCCATATCTGACAAACACTTCACAAAAACATGAAACACTGAGGCTAGTGAATTAGTGAAGTGCTAATATACAGCACAGTACTGTACAAGCAAACAGGCCTAGCTGGGAATTAACCAAAACTGTGAATAATACTGTGAAAATGCTTTTGGATCTTGATAGTTTCGGTAATGAAATGCTCTTTACAAAGGTTTTCTTTACATATTGGGAGATGAAACTAAAAAGCCGATGTATTGTCCTACAATTCGTATTTATTTTTTACTGGATCTGAGGAGCAAGCTAATTGATCTTCAGTGGCAATGCAATAGGCCTAAGGGGCAATGGCAGCACATGAGCAGAGACAATGGTGCTTACTTTTTCATATTTTTTCAGACCTAATAACAATGTACCTCAATCATAACTATTCCAAAGTATAGCTATGGCAGCACTGTAAAATGTGATTTAATTCAGGACCAAATAAGTAACTATATGAGAGCCGCTGTGTAATGTGTTCAATTCTGTTGCCATTTATTGCCTGCTAATGCTTCTGTTGTGGTTTCTACAGGGTAATGCATTGGTATTGTTTTAAGTTCTGTAAGGGATTTCAGTACACTTTAATTATTATATATTTGAATATAACATTTGCAACGCTCCCAAAATGGTATATGTCTGTATAAAGTAGCAAAAAGAGGAGCAATCCTTGGTTACTTGAGATCCTCATTCTCAAAGGCAATAACTGGTATTTTTTAAATATGATCAACATATATGGGAATGTTTTTAAATCCAACGGGACACCTTAAATAATTTTTAGATAAGTATTTTTTACTACTGGTCAATAGATTGTTACAATTCAGTTTTTATCCATACACTATATCATATAACGAATGTATGTAATCGTAATTTATCATTAACTACAATTTAAATAATTCATGGAAATGACCGTAGCATTTTATGAACAGCTTGGCTTCTTTCTCCATTCATCCTTCCACAATATTACCACGATATTTACCTGGTAACCTAGGGAAATGCATCATTTGCACAAATTAGTACCCATTTGTGTTTTTTTTAAACAAACACTGGTACATACTTGATGTGATGCTTAATATAAAATATAAAACTGAAATGAGGCCATGAGGTCTAAAGCAATGATGTGTCTTACAACATTTTTTAATGTTATATTTCACTAGCCACAACCGTAAACTGATTAACCCTGATCTACCTTTATCCTAAACTCAACCACAAACTATAAATAGTAGTACAGGTGCTACTACAGCATATCCCAAAGTGACACTCACATACTCCATAGATCTGAGGATTGTTAATTAATTCAACCATTTGCATTCATGTTCCCTTCAAACCAGACATCTGTCACGTGTCTGGTGTAGTTTAATGGAGTCTTCTATAACATTTTGCATTCACGACAGCCCCTTCTTTCAATACACCTCACCAGGTTTTATCTCAATTTATAGTGTTGAAAATGTATTTATATTGCATATAACCTTTTATTTTCCTTTGAAACATTTTCTGTAAAAGGTTTGACTGTTGTAAAACAGAACACACATTTTTGAGGATGTTTCTCTTAAGAAACTAAGTTCCTTCATTCATCTAGTGCCTTCATCAGTGTTGTTATTATTTAAAGAGTAAGTAGCATAACATTTATTAATTAACATTTTATTAACTTTGTTGTATGTGTCCCTTAAAATTCTATGGTGTTGTAATCAAATTCTATGGTGTATGTAATCATTCTGAGTGGGTTGAGTTGTCTGGAGAATCCTAAATGCTCAGATTAACAGCCTTCCTCATTTCATTAAAATCCTAATGTAATCATTCTCCTCTGTTTGCCCCACCTACCCTCTCTGTCTATACATGCAGAGTATAGTTGAAAAGTCACATGATTTGAAAGCCAGGTAAAGGCAGATTTAAAGAAAAATAATAACTCAATAAGGGAGCCCAGAACCGCTCAGAATGACTGCAAACTCCATAAAACAGTGAGGGAAATGTGAATCTGAAGCTGCTTACTCTCTAAGCAAAAAATGAAGAATATAACCCTTATGATGAAGCCTTTATGGCATAGTTCAGGGGGTGCCGCATAAGGCACTCACCTGTGTGATGACTCAACCTGCTCTCTGTCATCTGAGCTGCTGCCAATGGCTAGCCCATCTGTCAATCTCTCTCTCTACTCTATTTAAGCTGTGCACTGCTTCCTGCTCTTGTCTTTCATTTTGTATTTGCCCTCCTCCTCCACTTCTTCATCCTTCACCGCATTGTCCGCACAGGGCTCCCTCTGAGGGGGAAGCGAGTCTCACTCCCCCTACGCCGACCACGTACCTCGTAGGTCAGAGGGGACCCATGGACACACCTGTTCTTTCATAGCTTGTGCGCTTTAGCCTCCTTGAGGCTCTAATCTATATGCATTTTTCTTATCCTAACCCTCTTCCCCTTTTCCTCCTGGTCCCACCTGATGGAGGTCGGTTCTTTGGACGGGACGTGTCTTAACCTTTTTCTTTTCCAGATCCGGGTACCTTTCTGCCCCCCAGGGTAGCCGGGTCTCCCTGCCACCAGGCAAGCTGCCAGGACGGGTCCTCCACTGAGGGGGGGGGATTTCCTCTATTAATGTCGTTCCCTACTCTCCACAACCGCTCAAGCAGCTAGCAGACATCCAAGCAGTAGGGGACCTGTCCTGTCTGTTCGACTTTGTCACTAACTCTCTGTCGCCCAAGTCCCACAAGCACTCCATTCCGTCTGCCTTTGCAGGAGTTCCATGAACTGTTTTTAATAGTTAAGAGTGTTTCCTAATTGGAACAAGATTATATCAAGCTGTATTGCCATTTTGTTTAGAGTATTTAAAAAAAAAAACAACAAATATGTTTTTATTTTATTTTGATTTCAAATTATAAATTATAATTTACAGTATAATCGTAAATCTCAAAAAACTACTCACTTCTAAATCTTTTGTAGTCATTTTTGTATTACTTTAGTATACATACATGTTAATTTGGATTCATGTGTTGTTTTTTTCTGACTTTATGTGAACGAAAAGACACACATTTGCTCGTTTTTCCATTGGAAATAGTGATATTTTGAAATATCACTGTCCTGGTCACAAAAGCAAAGTTTGTGGGGAATAATAGCCATTTTCTATACTTTTGAGGCATAAGCAATTAGGAAATAATACTTACTACCCAGGAACAAAAATTGTGTTACATAGTGTGATCATATATGACAGCACTTGAATTATATTTTTGTATGATATAAAGTAATACACCTACATTGCTACTAAATTTTAAATACCTTTCTAGATCATTTAAAATTGTTTTTATTAATGCTGCAATAGCAAGATAATAGCTTCTGAGCCAAGAAGGTCCGTAAGCAAAGTTTCCATGTAGAATGCATAATTCATTCAATTCATTCACAGAGGTTGTAACCATTGCCCTGAACAAATGAAACTGAAACGTTTACAGCGTTTTCATTTTAAACTGTCTCTGTTTTATTGCCAAAGCTCTTTGGTCTGTACTTAGGGACAGTACACAAGTAAAAGTAAATTATTGTAAAATAAACTACCTCCTTCTAACTGGCTAGCAGTCTGAGTATCTCCTGCTAGGAGTCACTGTTTGGCAGGAATGCCATCTAGCAATTCATCCATGGTGTCCTGTCAGCGATTTGCAAAATCTGAGTTTGCCAAGACTGTTTAAACCACCATTTAATAATTGTCAATATTTCAGTGTAATTACCAGTTAACTAACATATCATTTTCTATTGAAAATAATGCATTTATTTAATACAAAACCAACAGGTTTTGTAGCACCTAGAATTTTAGGATTGAAACATAACATCATGTAATCAAAGAAACTAAAAAATGATATTGCATGGTATTTCGAAATGCCACATCTTTCTTGTCAGTTTTTCATTAAGTATGGAAAACTGCAAAGCTGTATGTAATTCAGTATGTTAACATAACATTATTCAACTGGTTTCATTCGACCTTAAGAAGCAAAATAAGTTAATTCTATAGGGTGATGCAAAACCTTTGGCCATAGCTATAAAGTGAAATCTTAATGAATAATCACATACAGTGGCGAAACATTTTTAGAAAGTGTCATGGAATCAATAAGTAATATATGAATTAATAAGCAATGGTGCTTTTGAATTGCTTAATCACTTCCTTCCTTTCAAAACTTTTTAATTCAAAGTATTAAAGTGGGTCTCGACACAAAAAAGTACAGTGCAATTTTCTCTTAAGTGCATTACCATCTTGAACTATTCTGTAAAACAAAGCGATGTAAGATTGATGCCTGCAAAGAAAATGCTCTGAACACTTCTATTTTTTAAATGCCAGCTTATTTCCCTGGTTTCTCTGCATGTGCCAGGATGTAACTTGGTTATTTGAAAAGCCTCCATGTTAATGTTCAACTTGCTACAGGGATCAGCTTTCCAGCACTGAGAGCGCAGCATACATCAATTTGTCAATTCCAACACTCTAGTCTACTTAACCATGCATGTACTTCTCTTGTAATGTGCCTTGTCCAATTAGCTGCCAAGGTGCTTCGTCTTCATCTTTGAAGCCATACTGATGTTGGAAAGAGAACTGAGTCACTGACTGTCAGTGACCATGATGGAGCAGCCCCTGATAAGTCTACAAGATGTCCTGTGAGCCCAGATTGAGTCGACTAATGATCAACTACACAACTATTGCCTCTGATGCCTCCACACCAATGTGATACTCTGGGAGAGTTCTAGTATACTTTGAATTTCTGTGTAATCAATTTTTATTTTTAATTTTTTTTTGAGGACTTAATTGAAAAAGTTAAAGGTTAATTATTTGTTTTGCATAGGTAGTTCAGCCACTCAATTAAATATATAAGGTAAAACTTTTTATAAACTTTTAAGTCACGTAAAATAATGTTTTGGCTACTGCCTCCATAAGAGCTTGCTGATAACAGCCAAAATATTGGACTAGGTGACTTGCATCACCTTTGTATAGGTAGACTAATCCTTATACACTGTGACGTTGCTTATTCATCATTTTTCTGTATCTAATTGCTTATATTGTTTGTATTTATATAGGTCATTGCTGTTGTCTAATTGATAAATGATTTATTAATTGTATGTATTTTAATAGGGATTTAATGATGTTGCTACATAACCTTGAGAAAGACTGCAAGGTTGAAAAGTCAGTTTTATTCTAATAAAAAATAATGGTTTTGCAAAAAATATAGAGTGCAGCTTGATTTCCCTATTTGATGTACCAGAAATATACTTTAGGAAATTAAGGAAGAATTTCTATCTTAATGATCACAACTTAGCTCAATGTAAGTACTTCACTAATGACTTCAATTGTTCATTTTAAAGATCTGTATTACAGACGACTGTGTGAATTGATTTATGAATGGTCTTGTTGACTGGCCACTTTCCCTACAGTCTTTAAGCCATAGCAGGTACATATGCATGTTACAGTAGCAAAGCTGGCCACAACAAAGGATGTAAGATTGATGCCTTCAGGGAGGGAAACCCACCCTTACATGCTGGATATTTGAAATGCCAGCTTCTTTTCAGGGCTTTCACCACATGTTTCAGGATGTAGCTCGGACATCAGCAAAGCCTCCAAGTTAATGTTCAACCTGGTACAGGAACCAGCTTTACAGTAGCCCACTCAGAGTAGGGCATCCATCAGTTTGTCAATTCCAGAAGTCGAGTCTACTTAACAATGCACGTACTTCCCTTGTCATGTGCCTTCTTCAATTAACTTCCCACAAGACGTGTAAATCTTAGAAGTGACCCTGTCGACAAAGTCTCCCATACAAAGATACAGTCTGTGTGAATCACATGGTTTGGTTTCATATTTCATGTTGTGCTCTATAGGTATAGTGTGGACCGCAGTCTTCTGTAATCAAATCCCAGGTGAAGATTCTCATGTAAGCATAGCTGTTGTTTACAGTTGCAATGACATATTGCACAAAAAGAAAGTTTGTTATAGCTTTAAAAATCGTCCATAACTTTAGAACACTCAGGCAAAAGATATTCATTATATACAGATAAACTAGTGAAATTCTTTCTCAAAACCGATACTGGTATAGTTTATATTATAAATTACCTATGAGAAATGAACCAATTACTGGCCAGGAGTTGCCACAATTTGAGCACATCCTAATGGGTATCTCATGCGCAGAACACACAGCACAATTCCAAAGTAAAAATACAACAACGCTGTTATATTTAAAAGTAGTTCCTGAGTACAATCTTCTTGATATGTAATTCAGTAAAGTATATAGTTAAGTTGTTCTGTGCTGGGTGTCTTTTATTATATAGACATAATTTCACACAGTTTAAGCAGGCAGAACTACAAGAGACTACACACACAGCGTATTAACTTGTAGTGTAAATAGGGGATACTGAATGATCGTTTACTAAGATATCCTTTTGTGGTGAATACAAAACTCATATCACGTACAAATATCAATATTCTGTTTATACCACAAGGATATATTTAAAATAAATAGCAATACCATTTGCAATTTTTTTTTTTTAATTAATTAATTCACTGAATATTTTCCCTGGCGGATCTTTACTTTGATTTTCAACATACTATGCTTCGCCACGGATTAATTTCGAACCCTGGTTATGGCCTCTTTGTAACCGTGTTTTTAGATAGAAGTAGTTCACCACTGGTTTGGAATGTATCTTATGTGCCAGCTGAACGTACACAGGAGATGTTTAAGAGCCCTTTTGAGACCACAGTTCTGTAAACATCTGAGTTTAAAATAAAAAACTGAAAACTATGTGAAAAAGTTGATTCTAAGCAAGAAGAGCACATTAGTTAGAATATGTGTGATATCTCAGACCTGTACCAATTTTCTCTTTACTGCTACAAATAGATACATTTAATGTGTAATTCTTAAGCTATTCACCCAACTAATTATTCAACCATTCTGGATGTAGTGGAACACATTAACATTTCAAGGAAATAGTTCAAGCAAACTTTTCTTTCATTTATATTTGGTAAAATTGAAATATCCTTATGTTTTAACTGACATATTCCTTACATCATGTCATTCCTTTTTCATGAATCCTGTTCCACTCAAGGCCTGTGTTAGAAAAGTCTTCAACTGGTACCTTCCCTTTTCATGAGATTTGCTTTTGTAAATACAGTATAATCGTAAATCTCGAAAAACTACTCACTTCTAAATCTTTTGTAGTCATTTTTGTATTACTTTAGTATAAATACATGTTAATTTGGATTCATATGTTGTTGTTTTTTTTTACTTTATGTGAACGAAAAGACACACATTTGCCCGTTTTCCCATTGGAAATAGTGATATTTTGAAATATCACTGTCCGGGTCACAAAGGCAAAGTTTGTAGGGAATAATAGCCATTTTCTATACTTTTTAGGCAAAAGCAATTAGGAAATAACACTTACTACCCAGGAACAAGAATTGTGTTACATAGTGTAATAAGTCTTGCTTCTGTTACTCTCAGATTTAGGGCTACACCAGTGGTACTCAATTCAGGGTTTCTGCAGCAAAACTGATTGAAACCTGTCTTTATATCTCAATATTATTTCACATGCAGGAAAAAAAAATGCATGAAAAGGATTCTCACTGGACAATACAGGGAAACAGCAGTGTTATCTGAATAAAATAAAATAAAATAAACATTGACCCAATGATGCTCTTAGCAAACATCTTATAATTTACTAGTCAAAGCATGTCAGACTTGGTTCTTTTCTTCAAGATAAAGGATGCCAGTAACATAACTGTTTATACAGGGACAGGATTGTGGTCTAACACTGATGACTGGGTAAACTGTGATTTAAACTAAAAAAAAGTGTCATGAAGGCTATTTCAGTGCTGTCACCCAAATGAATAATTAGCTTCCATCAAAGGTGCAAGATTATCTGTGCATGTTGTCCACTGGGGTCATTACAATGAGCTACCAATAAAGATTAATTATGTCTAATCGTTTTCCAGTCGTGTGTGTATCTGATTGATGCTTAGAACATCTCCAATATCATGAGACAGAAAAATAAGGCTGACATTTGAGTTAAAGGATCAGACAGATAGAAACCAAGCTCGAGGCACGTCCGAGGGTTGGAAAGAAAATCACTGAAGACAGACGAAAACCAAAAGTGGAATGGCAATCAGGTTGCATGACAGTTTCAGACTGGAAGGGTATTCCTAGTGGGCATCGTGGCCCAATTCATTATGTAACAGGATGATATTCCTGGGATTTACCAGCGACAATTTATTAAAAAGAATACTGACTCAACTGGCCTCAGTGCCCTTGCCTAAAAACAAGACAAAAAGGTATCCTGCCATTGATTTGCCAGCTTACTGAGGCACAGGTGGCAATACAGTGAGTAATGACTCCCAGAGAAAACTATATTTAAATGCAGGAGTCTGCCAGCCATTATTCACTTCTCACATGAAATGCTGTTTTCCGGAAGTTTAAGGCTCTAAGAAAGACTACTGTTCATGGTGCTGCTTAACCTAGCAGTGTCTTCTTTGTATTATATGTTGTTCTTCTTTGTTTTCAAATAGGAGGGGCCACTGTGGTGTACATGCAAAAAGCAAATGCACAGTCCTTGTTGGTTATCCATTACGAAGCATAATAAATACACAGTGAAGGTAAAGTGCAAATGGAATGTGAGTAGATGTCCTCCTGCTGGCCTCAAAGACTATGAACCTGCAATACCAACTGGAAATCCATTGCAGTACCAGGGTAGCATATCAGTTCAAGTGCTGCTGAATCAGAAACACAATACAGGTTCCAAATCCATGGTATTACCATTACTGGTGATGTTGTGGTGTAATAATGGTTCTCCTGGGATTTCTTCAAGATAATGTAATTGTATTATAATGGTATCCCATGTATCCACAAGATACTTTCTCTTATACTTTGTAAACCAGTGGTTCTTTACTCAATTCCTTCTATTATCCCTGCAGATTCTTGAGACCAGATAGAAAATACCATAATTATTCTATAAATAAAACTGCCTGATATAAAAATGCTAACTACATATATAGATATCTGTTTAATGTTTATTATACAATGTGATCGATAGGGGACATTTTTCAGTATTGCTCTTTTAGGGCAGGTTTTCTAACTACATTAGTTCCATTGCTGGGATATTTATTTGCACATCAAGTGTAATTTGTCTATGTAAATACAGAACTCTCTAGCTCTTTGGAGCGGCAGTTTAGTTGAAACCTATGCACTTTGATATTACCCATATAAAAGATTCCTATAGTAAAACATAGAAAAATTTAATAAAGTAGAGTGAAAGTCCAAAGTGGCATCTTAAAGGGAAGACCTTGTAGACTGTGGTAAATGCAGAGTATAACCATAGTAAAAGCATGGGGAACTACTAAATGACTGAATATTTACTGTGGTACATTTTATATGGTTGTTACAGTGCTTTTCATTGTATAACTATTTATTGCAACCATATTTTGCAAAGTTTATTTTAGATAATATTCAATAAGCATGTTTTAAAATAACACTGTACTGATCAAGAAACCTTTAAAATGCTCACCAAGGTAAATACTTACAGAAAGGTGAAGATGACATGATAAAATTATGATAAAGCACAGACAAGCACACAGAAGTATGTTCAATTATGCATAGTTAACTATAGGAAAAACATGGGAAAGCTGCAAAATGAAATTGCACGTTTTTTAGATTTCGATTGTATGATTGATTGTTTAAAGTCCTGGATAAATTATTAACAGCTGATTAACTGTGTCTTTTGCTTTTCTTTGTTACATTTTCCTTCTATTCCTCAGTTTTGCTCTCCCTGCTCAAAATGTAAATCCCTCAGTTAGTCTAGTTAGCAGATATAGTCTTGCTCCCAAAACAAACCCACCATTGCCTGAGCACAGACAAAAACAATTGATAGCATTAATAATATCAGGAAAATGTCATATAATTGCAATAGAGATCTTTCTATGGCTCTTTTTCATTCAGAAAATGAATATATTGAGACTATGATCACATTTTGTGGGACAGGCATCTCCTTTTGCAATAAACAAGTTTCATTCAGCTGGTTCACCAGCTGGTTTGCACCTTCATAATAAAAGGAATGCGATAACAATTCTAGTTAAGGTATTCTTTAAACTCTCATATAATGGGCTTGGACAACATGCATTCAGTGATAAACAAATGTTAAGAGTTGAGTGTAAAAAATATCTTAGGATATTGACAATTTCACCGTTAGGCTAGACAATCATCTATTCATTCCTGTTCTCTCAAACGGCACATAACGAACAGGGCTTCTTCTTTTAAATGTATTTTCAATCCCGTAAATTGAGCAAAAATAAGTTTGGGTACTTATTAACATCAGGGCTGAAGAAATTGAAATATTTATAGTTTAGAAAAAGGGAAATGGGCAAGATAGATTATGATTAGGTTAAGGGAATATTTAAACAGAAGATAGAGAGAGGGAGAGAGAGAGAGAGAGAGAGAGAGAGAGAGAGAGAGAGAGAGAGAGAGAGAGAGAGAGAGAGAGAACAATCAATTGCTATATTTATTTTGCTTAAAGTGAAGATACTCAGGGATTGGCATAAAGAAAGGGTAAATAGTTTATTTCTCATGCTAGAACTAATTGCTCTGTTGGAAATTTCAATGTAGTTTGTATTTGAAAACTAAAAACTGATGAAACACCACGGGGGATCCCCATCTAGGGATGGGCTCTGAACCACTACTTATTGACAGAGGTTGCTGAGAAAGTTTTGATCACTGTTATAAAGTATATGGTTTATACATCAGAACAGCAGTCCCTCCCACTCTGATAAAACAGTGAAGCCACTGAGAATATATTTGACAGTCGCATTACAAAAAAAATCAAATACATTTGGAATATTTAAACCATTAGAAGAAGGATAGTGTCACTTAGGATGAATGCATATCAGGGTTATCAAATTGAACTACAATGGAATTACTGGCACTGCAGCTATTGCAACATTAATAAAGGTGTCAGAAACTAGAGGGAAAACAAAAATGCTTCATGAAAAGCCAGACGTTATAGAGAATCATATGATAAAAGTTATGGGATATACTATTATTTATTTATTTATTTATTAGGATTATACCTTTTGTATTATTTATATTTATTTTACAAAAACAAAAATTAAATGCTAAATGTCAGTTAATAAAAAGGGTGTCTTTATATGAAAAATATACCAATACAAAACCTTTTCTGGTCAGATGGAATTGTTTTGTGCTATATAGATAATTGTGGATTGTGTATCTTTTAATGAGGGCAATGTTTTTTTTTTTTTTTAATTAAAAAAAAAAAGCTTTATGGCTAATTCCAGGATATGAACAGAACATCTCAAAATGTAATACAGTAAGTGAAAAAAACCAAACAAACACGAAATGTAATAAGTAGGACCCTCAAGTGTAGGATGTTAGTCTTTAATGATGTTTCTTTGCACCACTTCATCTCCCCACAATTAAAAAAGCTAAAAACGATATTGCCTGCTGTATTGTGTTTCACCAACACAGGAATTCATATTGTTTGAATCCTACCTCCTCCCCAGTGGCTGAAAATCCAATAAATACCTTCATTCTGGTCCCTGCTGTAAGGCAGCAGGTGCACGGTGTAATTACAGAACATATTTATGAAGTTGGGATCATAAGGACACAAAAAAAAGTTGAACTAATACTACAAGGAGATCACTTCAAGGCTGATTCACTTTCAATATGCAAAACACAAACGTATCAGCAATATAAAGGCTGGAGGACAATCATACTTTCTTATGATCATCAATGCTTAGGATGGTAGCTGACCAGTGCTGGGCCCAGTACCACATTTCCTATAAGATTTGTAACAAATGCCTTATATGAATGCAATAGACCCCAGCTAATTCGAACCCTACTAGTCTAATCTCACCTATAATCCGAACCCTACTAGTCTAATCTCACCTATAATCCGAACCATGGTATCAAAATGATGCAATATTGAAGACACAGATGAGGTCAACATGTTTATGATTGCATTTATTACGTTTTATAAATATCATGATATTATGGGTAATGCAGATTTTATTTATTTTTTTTAAATATATATTTTTGAAAAAATGTTTAAAAAATATAATACAAAGATTGAAGTTTGTTAAAGGTTCTGATTAGCACTAGGAACACTGCTCTGAACTGGTGCGGCCCTGTTTTGGGTTTGGGTTAGTGTTAGGATTTGGATTAGGGTTAGCGTTGGGGTTATCACAGAATAGAGAACCTGATAGTGATTCACTTACAGTTATAAGCCTCTTCATTTTTACAAAATTAATTTAATATATGTTAATTAGTAGTAAACATTTACATCTGTAAAAAAAAAACAAACAAAAAAAAACACATACTTTAGAGCTTTATTATTTACTGTTGTCAAGCAACCTGTAAGGTAATAAGACTTTGTGACACTAGACACAAACGTTTCTCAAAAATGCTTTCAGAAGTGCTTACAGCTCTATCACATACAGTTTTATATACATTATTCTTTTTTGAAAAAAGTAACAAACTGGGCAGCTTTGATTACTTGAGTTTTGCATTTCAGGGTACTTAGTGAATGATAATGTCATAAGGATTCCCTGCTGTCCATTTATCATCCCATGTGTAGGGATCTTCATTTTCAATAATTATTTTTGAGGAGCACACTAAACTCATTAAGTTTTTTTTTTTTTTTTTGTCTTTAGAGTAACACACTTATTAGAAAGAATACATACAAACTACGTTGCAAAGTTGATAGACTTGTATTCCTTTCCAACTCATTTGCTTACCTGATGTTTATTTGTATTGATGTTTCAAAGAAGAACCTCAGTCCGCTCAAATCAAATCTGTTAACCGAAAAGGTGAGTTAGGTTGAGCACTATATAAAAAAAGTTTTTGAACACAATCTTGATTACTACTAATCTTGGACTTTCTTACTTTAGCTACTGGTTTCACAGACCCTGATTAACCTTGGATGACTCAATGCTAGTATAGGTAAAGTAGAGTTTATAAGGGTCTGTAATTAGCTGACAGTCACATTAGGTAGTCCTTGATTAGTGACAATCAAGATCTTATGTAATAAATTATGGAAATACAATCATTATGAAATACGTATCGGGGGGGAAAGTAAGAACTGAATGCTGTGATGCAGATTGTAAGCAAATAATCAAAGAAAATGCACTAGAAAGAAAGTAATTGAATTGCTGTTAGGATGGAGCTATCGAAACAGCACTCAATGGACAAGTGTTCTCTGGAACTGTTAAACGTTGCTTTGGTAACAGTTGTAACCAGGATGTCACACACTGTCAGGTGCATTTCAGGTGCGTTTTTTTTTTTTTTTTCCAGATCAATTGCTAATTGTCTGCCTCATACATTATAATTTTAGAATCCTGCTATCCACAATCCAGTTCAACTAAAAAACTAGAACTACAAAAACCAGAACTACTCCCTCCCTCTGAAATGGGTCTGGCGTGTTTTGGGCTTGTTTTGGGCGGCAGCGTCGCTTTCTTTTTTCTTGTGAGACTGGGCAACACTGAAATATGGACAACACAAGATACAGCAAAAGCAGCATGTTTCTTGTCAAGACATCAAGGGGTCTCACCGTCTGTTTGTAATACTTAAAACAAGAATATATTCCAATATTGTTTTTAAAACGACGTTTACGTAACTTTTTTAATACTTTTCAAAAGATTACATTCATTTGTGTGTATCTAAATCAATGTAACTGAGTGACCCAGCTTACCAGCAATAGTTCTTGAATAAGACAACTTGGTACTTAAGGTTTATAATCATTGGGCTTTTACTTTTTCATATTTTATAAATAACAGTATTATAGGTGCTCTTTTTATATTTGCTGTTCTTATTTGTGTATTTTTTTTAAATACCTTACAACAAACTCCATCACACATTAGTCAGAACCTATGCAACTGAATGGCATTCAATTAAAATGATATTAGCAGCCCAGGGTTGGTTTTGTTAAATTTCCACCTACTCTGATGTAAAAACATTAGTGACTTTTTTAATTGGACCTCATAATGTCTTTCACTCCTACTCATCTGCAACCAAATTAAATACTTTGGCGGCTAAATACCACCTAATTTACTCCTACCCGACTGTAACATCATTAGAGGTACTTTAGGGCAGATATTGTTTCCAATCAATTTTATTCAGGAGAAATGTGAGCTCACAAGCGTCACTATAGAGGACATAATGAAATCATACAAGGAATTATGCGTCTGTGCTGGGGATACAATAATCGGAGGCATGATTAAAACTGAACATGTGACACATACAGGTTACACTTTCCTTTTTATCTTCTTAGTTTTTTTTTTTTTTTACATATTTTCCGAAATTTAGTAAAGAACGAACCTATGGTGAAAATGTCATCTTCGTAGGTGTTTCCTGTTAAGGTTTATTAGTATCACAAAAGCACCTTGTGGAAAGAAAAGGAGATCCCCATTTTAGTTTGTTTACGCTTTTTGTTTTGCTGCCCTGAACAACTGCAAAGCTTGCAGATGGCTTTCACGTCCCCCTGCTGCCGCAGCTAGAGTAGGAACATGTCTCTGTAGTTCACAGTGACAAGAGGGCTTCAGAGGTAGGGATAATGAGGAAGTGTGGGTGTCTGTGTAACAGGGCGACTATACAGAATTTATAGGCAAGCATTTATAAAGGCAGGGCTACAAAGCTGGAAGCCTGCAAAACAGAACACTCACTGCCAGGTCATCAGCAAAAGGAATTTCTCCTAAGGAGAAATTCCGTATATCTATAGGGTCCTCAGTCAGGATGCTGCAGTTCAGGAGATATTTAGGAACTCGTTATTGAGTTTTAAACCCTGGTCAGAAAGGGAGTGCGTCACTACATCTGATCTCCTAACTCTCATTATTATAAATAAACCTATAGCCATTACAGAGTTGTCATAATTCCTATACACCTTAGCTGACGGCTGTAAATTGCTTAGCACATTATTAAAAACAACGAAACAGATAGTATCCTTAAACAGTTTCTTTTTATCACATGATCAGTGCAACATAGCCTGCTGACTTATTACAA
Organism: Polyodon spathula; assembly: GCF_017654505.1. Classification (NCBI taxonomy): domain Eukaryota; kingdom Metazoa; phylum Chordata; class Actinopteri; order Acipenseriformes; family Polyodontidae; genus Polyodon; species Polyodon spathula. The sequence goes on from NC_054543.1 coordinate 16,311,678, forward strand.
GGCATCTGTCATGAGATACACACAGAGTGTTTTGACATGAATACCTGTATTGTGTTTTTATAGAGCTGTTGCAGGAATTTTGCAGAAGAAAAACATCACCTCCATCGTTGATTCGTTTAGACAGTAAGCTGGGAAACCACAGTCTTGTTGTCTGTTTGTACATCTTCTGGAAGACAACCCTACATCAATCTCTGCATTCGATCTGTCAGATTCTGATGAAAGGAAATAAAAACCAGTCATGGCCAATGCCAGGAAAATCCCTTTTCTCAGCTTAATCCTCAACACGATTTTGTGTTTATTTTGTTGTTGTTTAGGGGCTTATATAGATTATAACCCCTTTGTCATTGATTCATTTAGAAGAATATACAATTGCAAGTGCGATTTTTCCCCTTGTATGAACCAACAATGACTTACTGGCTAACTATATTTAGCATGTAAAGCACTGAAATCCACTTGTTATTTTTAATCCAAATCCAAGTTTTTTTTCCTACAGGGCTGTGCTTATAAATCCAACGTTTAGGTATTCTGTCTTAAGAGTGATAAGCAAAATACATTCTCTTCTCGTGAGCAACGTTATTACTAAATTAGCTGCTTCTGTGAATTGGAGTTCCTGTAGGAAAAACACTTCAGAATGTTATATAGCATATTTAACTATATATTTCTCAAAAAAAAAAAAAAAAACATTACATAAAAATACAAACTTTCTAAATGTTTTCCATTGATTTTCTTTAATGGAACACAACATCACAGATGCACAACACTTGCATTTGAGTGCCAATCACTGCTTCTGTCTGAAGTGTTTTCAGTGCTGACTTCATGAGACCAACACATTTTCTTCACTAACAGATTCCCTGCGAATTACCATTAAAAAAGCAAATTCACCTTCACCATCATATAGGAACATCTGAGACTTGAGACTTGAAAAATGATAAAGCATGTTTATAAACATGTTTTACAATCTTCTTGTATTAAAAACACAGCACCCCCAGAATGACGCATTTCACAAAATGGACATATGGCCACAGGACAGTTTATTGACTCATTGGATAATTGATAGAAAAGGGCAACACGACCTAACTAGAATAATTTAACCATTACAAGCAGTTAATGCTCGGCACAGTGGGTAGGTCTTTATTTTTACATTGACTCAAGTGAAGCCTACACTATATGTTCAATACTGGTGTTATAATGACTCATAAGGAGTCTCTCAGTCCCATTAAAGGGATTAAATTTGTTCTTAGTGCCCCCACAAACTTTTTTAAATATTTAAGTTTTAGAGTGAAAATTGCCCCTCTTATTTTAAGCATTTTTTAACACGTGATTTTACAACAACAAAAACATGCTTGCAATATTAACCCTTAGAACCCTATTACATTTTTGTCATTCACAATCTGTAATAAACTAGTGTCATTTGTTAACTACTTTGTTTTGTAAAGAACTCTGAAAATAGGATGGGGTTTCCCAATGGGCATTCAAATTGTTACAGCGTTCTATCGGAAGGCGTGAAGTGAGAATAATGATGCATTTATTGCACACCCACAATCCTGTGGACTTTGTCAAAATCCAAACCCTGCGCACTGTACAGGATGTTATTACTGCAAACTGGGAAACTCTGTGGTATGTCGCACGCACTTTTGTGTAAATGGGTTTTCCCTCACATCACTGATAGACTTGTTCCTGGATATTTACTCTGGAATATGTAAAAGCTGCATCTCCCAGTTATAAATCAGCCAATGGGCTTTGACAGAGGGCTGATAGTAGGCACTCATTTTGAAGATGGTTCTTTATTCTTTACAAGAAACAATCAAGGCTCTAGAGCCATTTATGTTTTATTTATAAAAGGAGTGCTAACCAAAGTCTATTTTCTTACCCCTAATTAGCACTGGCCCCTCTCTATTTCTGTTGAAGATTTTGTTGTTATATCCTTGTATTTCATACTTCAGTTTGGCATCTTCAAATATCTCCAACACAATGCTGCAGAGGTTGCTGATGCTTCCTGTATCCTTAAAAAAACCCTACAAACTGCAGATGTAGCTGAAACTAACTCTAGTAATCTACAGCAAGGTATCTGCATATCCTAAATTAACACTACAAAATTGTAATAACAAAGGAGAACCAGTAAGGGGGGGTCTCAACAGTAAAAAAAAAAAAAAACCTTTAGGAAAATAGATAATGAAATGATGTGAAGTGCCTGGGACGTGGTACCATTAAGAATAATCATCTGTAATGTCCGTTCACTTAAGCAATAAATAAAAAAGAGATTACGCACTAAAGCATCAGCAAAACGTTGAACATACGATACTTCTCGTCACATGGCTCATGGAACCGAAATGTCGAGTGCCTCAGCTAGTGGTGACATTTTTACAAAGGTCCCCAGAACTGGCCTCAAAAAAAAGAAAAAAAAAAAAAATGTATTTTTGATGACGCACGTTCCAGGATGGATTCACAGTTGCAAATGCCAAACAGGAAGCTCACAGACAGACACATCTGTGTAAAAAAAGCCTCTTCAGCTGAAATAATGAATAATAGTGGTGTGTGGGTGCAACAAACATTGGGAAGACCTCTGTGTGACAATTGAGTAGGTTGTGGTGTTCCTGTACGATTCCCACAGCTCTTTATGTCCACTGCTGAGCAGAACACTCCCTGGGAGCCAGACTCCCTTTCAGCAGAGTGTTCAGGTGATTCTGGTCTGACATGACACCTCAGCATCTGCTTGTGGTTTGCAGGAGGATCATACCCACACTGGAGTTGACAGTTTTTTTTCCAGTGAAAGAAGCAGGCATCTGTTTTCAAAGGCAGTAGCTGGAGGCACTTCCCTGGTTCTTTTCTATCTTCAAGCCCTTAAAGGCTTTTGTGTGATATTCCAGAGAAGTTATAAAGACGCTATAGATAAATATGTCATCGCTATAAAAAGTTACAAAGGCAAGATAAGAGATCATCTGTCCCCTCATATTTAATGTCAGTGGAGCAATGCATAACTTAATAAACCCATAGTTGGTGTGCGAGATGAAGTGCTCACATACAGTTTCCAAAAAGAACAAGAACAATACAAATATATTTGTTTTTCTTGTCACAAATATTAAAATGCGTGTTATGTTTTTTTTTTTTTTTATCACTTGGTTTTTATTTAGTAATTTTTTGCTGTTTAATATTTTTGAATAATGGAAAACGTAGAATGGCACCAGCTTTGACATAAAAAAAAACAAAAGAACTGAACATAAACACCATTTATATAAAGTCCATTTAGAAATGAATTTAGTGCTTTTTTAATCCAAAACAACAGCATTGCAGCCTGCGTTTATCTTAGATCTTCAGACTATTTTTAATATATTTTTTAAATATCATTGAATTACTATTATTTGGATGCCAATAAAAGTTAAAAGCGACCCTTTCTTTTTGTAATCCACAATACAAGTGAAACAGTTGAATTGTGGTACATGGCATGAAAACAAAAGTGTTAATATCAACATGAAAGGTTGCATTGTAACAGTGTAGAGGACCAGGCTTTCATGCAGAATACTTTGTAAAAGTACAGTACAGTTCACTTTTGTTTCCATGCCATGTACCACAATTAAACTGCCCTGCCATCAGTAAACTTCAGACTTCTTCCCCAGCTCTAAATTTTGTACTCAATACAGTTTTGGTCACCTCACTACAAAAAAAAAAAGGCATAATTGCACTTAAGAAGGTATACTGAAGGGCTACTCGACTGATCCCAGGACTTAATGACATGAGCTACGAGGAAGTTTAAAATAATTCAATCTATTCAGCCTAGAACAAAGAAGAAAAGTGAGGACTTGATTGAAGTCTATAATATCATAAATGGTATATATAAAGTTACCACAAGACAAGAGAGATGAACATGAGGGCATAAATGGAAGCTGAATAAAAGTAAGTTTAGAACAGAAGGTAGGAAGTTATAAATAGTTAGGTAAGAGTTATAAATGAATGGAATAGCTTAGCAGGTGATGTAGTAGGGTCTAAAGCACTGGGAACATTTATAAAAAGACTAGATTCTGTGCTTTTAAATTAGATTCCCCCCTAGTAGGGGAGGCGTGTGCTAACAAGGTATGTGCCTTGACAGGCTGAATGGCCTTTTCTCGTTCCCAAACTTTTCTTCTATTCTTATTTACTGCACTCAGCTGCACTTTTCTCTGTTCAGGCACCTCCACACGTCCTCTAGCCAGTTAAGCTGTACCTCAGCTGATGTCTCTGCAACAAAGATAGGCAAGCGCTCCATCTGCTTGGCAACAGAAGTATTCTTAAATAAATACTTTAACTGACATTTTTCAATAAATATGAAGAGCAAAGGTAATTCTAGTGTTTCTAGTCTTGTTGGCAGAAAAGTATGTTGGATTTAATTGTTGGAAGTTTCAGACAAGAGTTAACACAAGTGTTATTACCTAGGCACATGAGACTTCAGTTACAGCACTACTTCATAAGCCTGTGGACCCCAAACTCTGGGCTGGTGTCCAAAAGGTTGGTCTTTTTGTCTCAGCAAAAATGTCTTTTACAAGAATGAAAAATAATGTTGTCTTTAAATATTTATGTACCAGTAAAAGTGAAAGCAAAACTAGCACCCATACAGTACTGTCTGATTGACTTAAGAACAGCTTTTTTCTTTTTGATTTAACATTTTTCATTACTGTTAAAGTTTTAACATTACATGGGGTGCTATAGTGGTGTAGAGGTTATGGAAGCCCTGTATAGGCCACTTGGTTAACAGAGTCATTACGATATGTTCATGCATCAGTGGCTTCAGTTCTGAACTTCAGGAAAGACAAGGGTTCCAGTTCTCACTCTGCATATTCATGGCAGTGGAAGAAGTCAGTTTCAGCCGGCTTTCATACTGGAGTAAATGGCGAGTTTGAGACATTATGTAAAATATTGGAATGAGTAATCTGCACTGCTCCCACCACGGAGCACCCAAATAAAAATCGAAAGCAACAAATACAAATGATTCTGTTGTACATATCATTTGTGAAATAAGACATATCTATTCACACCCAGATTTATTAAAATTCTGAAGAATCCTTTATTATCCAGCCTTCGAACATTTCATTATTATAGTCACCTGATAAATGACTGCAATAATATGTGTGGCCTTATATTATATGTTCTTATTAGAACTGCAATAAAATATTGCCAGTTTCAAAACTATTAGGCAAATCTTGATTGATGGAGCAAAACAGCAAGCATATGGCACTGTTAGACTGTTCTAAAGGTGGATTCTGAGAGTTAAGGATAATAAAATATACTAATACCAGGAGCTTGTTGTGTTTGCATTAGAAAGATGTACAGGGTGGTCATAAAGCCAGTTGACCAGAAAACCCACTCCTAGCAGACTGAAAACTCAGATATGTCATACTCAAATCAGTAAAATATATTGTTAGGTCAACTGGCAAGCTACTCTTCAATTCATAAGATGGTCAAACAATGTTTCACTTCGTGACACAAATCAATGTTTGTCAAAGCGTTACAGTCGCACAACAAACACACACACACACACACACATCTGTCAGCAGGTTGAAATTCCTTACTGATAGAAATGGTAATAGAATGATGAAGTGAGAATCTGATTTGATAGATTTTGTTGTTCTTCTCTAATCAGATCACTCCGCCTATTGCAGAAATAGAAAATCAATTCAGGATTATATATCAGTGGTATGGTAGTTTATTTATCAAATTGTCTCAGACTGGTTGTTATTTAAAAAAAATAAACCATGCGTGACTTTATTTTCCCAGATGACAAGTTAAATTGAGAAAGTTCTCCTCGGATTTTACTTAATGTAATGCAGTGGTTTGCTAAGACACTTCTCAAAGTACAGTACATCTTTTGTTACGACATACAACAAGCATCAGGAGAGCATCAGCTAACTTTTTCAGTGGTCTTAAGTAATTTTTAAATTTTTTAACAGATCTTACTTTTGTATCTATCTTGCATTCACTCAAACCCAACAGCCATTTGACAGGGGGGAATCATACTGTTTTGCTAAGCAGGATTCTCCGATATCAGCTGTTCAATATAGGTTTAACCGAACTTTCTTTTCCAAAACATTGCATTTGTTACATAAACAGAGTTTTTCATGATCATTAGTAGAGTGCTGTGGTTATTTCCCTTATGAGGGTAGCTGTAAACAACCCAACTTCAGGGCTGGTAGGTTATTGGTCTAGACTCATTTGTGGAATAAGCTTCACGCATATGATGCACCTCCATTACCTGAACATTCGTCAGCCAAATGGCTAGTATCTCAATCATCATTCGATAAAGAATACATCCAATGGTCAGCTAGAAAGGGCTTTATATATTACCTCAAGCCATGCGTTCTTTATCTCATGAGTTTTTCTGACTGAACTACAGTTCTCTTTGAAGGTTCACAGTGTATTCTCTATATATCAGTTACCTATTGAGCATCTTTTATTTATGGACAGTTATCACCTGTGAGTTTAACCATTTTGTAACAGATGTTTAGATAGTGCAGAGGAAAGCTGGGCAATGAAGTTGTGCAGAGATTGCCATTTCAGCTAGAGCCCCTAAAGGTGTTGTCAAACACAAGCCAGTTTCAGTGTTGGCTTTCATACTGGAGTATATGGCGAGTTTGAGACAGTGTGTAAAATATCGGAATGAGTAATCTGCACAGCTTCCTCTACTTCCGTGGTTTCACACTAACAAAAAATGAGGTAGGGAAGGATTGAATTGCCCCAGATCCCAGTGACTCAAGGTTGGTCCACTTGGCTGCTGCAATGAAATTTCACTTGGTTGACTTGAGGTTTAAAGCACACTAGTGGCCGTTAGATACACTCTTCTCTCTAAGTACAGCTGGTACACCTGAGTGTAACCATTAACCTGTCCCCCTGCAATGCAATGTCCCCATTTGATGTCAGACATAGTGTACCACATTGTGTTGCAGGGGGACAGGTTAATGGGGAGAAATGTTGGGAACTAGAAATGGGCTTTCAGTCCTTCTCAAAAGGCTTCGACCCAGGGAAGTATCTAATTGTGTCTTAATATAATTATGAAGTCAGATAACCATTTTGCAATGCTGCTTTGGAAAAATGAATAATGGTGCATCTTGCTGTTGTTAATGTTATCTCGGCAATATAACCCTTTCTCATGACAAATGGTTCTCCTTTTTAAACAGTTAATGCAATTACCCTTATAGGCTTCTGTGTTGTTCCACTGCTCTGTGCAGAATAGTTTTTCTACCGCAATATTACTAAGAGGCCAACCTGAATTTATAATCACCCAGTATATCACACTTTTGTAGCAAGACTTCTAGTGTACAATCAGAGACGTGCTGGGGAAAGTTTAATTGTGACAAATACTTTCACCTAAAGACATAAACCATCAAAAAGCATAGAAAATTAAAAAAGGTAAATTGATCACAGCCTCTAAACAGACTCCCAATATTAAAAAAAAAAAAAAAAAAAACACTACCAAACTTAGTATTTCATTAGTATAATTTAATGTAGCATAGTTATTAAGATGAATAGATTACATGACATTATTATGAAGTATTACAAACACATTTGTGTCTTAAAGAAGCTGGTTTAACTAGAGTTCTGCTGGCTGATTTACATCTTAATGAGCCCTGTCAAGCTTATACGAATGCCTGTTCATCAAAATTGAAACACGTGCTTTGTGCCCGAAGCAGTGTGAGTATCACTTGGTAGATTAAATACTCAAATAATAATTTCATCAACCAGGACAAACAATTACTTATCTCTACATGTTAGCCATTAGTCTAGAAACACCATTTGAAGCCACAGAACATTATTGCTGTAAAATACAATGGTTGCAAATCAATCTCTTCAAAACAGTACAGCAGAAAAACATTTTAAAAATTGTAGGCTCAAGAACTATAGTAGTGTTAAAAAATTATGATTTTTATAAAGTGTCTTTCTTGATTCTTTAGCAGACCATATATTTTTCATTGTTACATCATCCAAAGTGTACACTATCCTACCAGATATGACTGAGAGGTTGCAATATTGGACATTGTGTCAAAAAGAGGGTTTTAACAGAAGACCGAGCCCTTTACAGTGCTACAGAGTTTTAGATATGAAGATTATGAACGTTATTACATTATTATTAAATGCAAGGGCTGGAGATAGGTGTTTTTTTTATACTGATAAAACGATCTTACTACCTCTCTGAAAATCTACATTTGTACAAAAAGGGCCTATATATTGATATATTGGGTGTTTTCATTTAAAATGTTCCTTTAGGAAACACTGTGGTAAATTTGAATAATATAAGCAGTGGGGGCTCTCCATACTGCCATCATAAAACTCAAAAAGCTTTTCTTTTGCAGACTTTTCAATGATTTTTTACATTATATTTAGTTACTTTAATAAGGGGGTCTATGAATCAGTACAGATCGGCTCCACTGGGTTTCATACAGATTCATAAAGCAATGCTATTTAGAGCTTAATAATCAGTTACATGTTATAAAGGAACGTCTTATTATGAGGTAGCACTTTAGCAGGGTTTCCCATTAATACCAGTCTGCCACCCCCTCCCTAAAAAAACCCCAAAAACTAAGGGAGAACAGAAGGAAATTACAAACAGTCCTTCCTGGAGGAATGCATGTATTCCTAAATTACTGAATCTCCACAGGAATCCTCAATTGAACTGCCACTATTTACAGCAGACTGGATACATTTTTCATCAATGGGAAAGCCTTTGACATCGAGCTGTAAAAACAGTTTTGCTTTGACCACCCTCCTAGAATGGGCTCATGGTTCATGCCAGTCATTAATAACTGTCTGTAAAGTGACTTTTCCTTTTTAGATCAGTTCAAAGCCCCTCTAGAATGAAGTCAGATTAATAGATACGGAGTGATAAATCCTGAGGCCCTAATACATTTTATTCATCCATATGTTCAATTTCTGATAAACACTGATTTGTGGATAACACATAAGAAACTGGGAAGTAGACATACATCTCATTGACCTCTTCATTGTGAGAAACATTTTACCAGTTAACTGAGGGACACGTCTTCAAATATTTTACTTGATTCTTTAATTAACTGCTATTTTTAAGGGGAATATTCCACATTAATCAGACAAAACTGAGAAACAAATACCTATTGGTGCTCAAAACACCTGGAAGTTAGGCTGTTGTTAATTGATAGATAGATAGATAGATAGATAGATAGATAGATAGATAGATAGATAGATAGATAGATAGATATTAAAATCTAAAAGAGCACCCCACCTCCCCTCCTCTGTTGGAAAATACACAAGTGATGGTGAGTGGGTGGAACAGCTGACAACTCGAGAAGGACAGAGAGCTGTCTGATAGCTTTACATGTGTAGTTTGAAGAAAGAAATATTTGTCAAGCACATTAGCTCTCAGAGGGGTTCCCTTTGTTTAAAAGTGCTGTTTCAAAGTGACAGTCCTTCCCTTTCTCCTTTTAGGAAGGCTCTGTGTGGGAGGCTCCTCCACATAGAGAAGACTTCAGCTCTGGGCTGAAAATGCACAGTCTAAGCAAAATCAGAAACAACAACAACAACACAAGCCAACTGAAGAAAGTGTGGGCAGAGGAACCCTGCCTCCCGAGGAGAGGAAGGCCCTCAAGTGAAGCTGGCTCATCACTACTTTTCAGGGAGCCATCAGGCAGGTAAAAGGAAGCTCCACACCTCCCTCCTACTCTCAAATTCCACTTTCCTTTACATGACGCGCTATCAATAGCAGCGTACTTCCTGAATGATAGGATTAAAGACCTCTTCAGTGGTACGACAGACAGCTTTAGAATATAAAATCTAAATAGTCTGTATTTCTGACCTGTGGTCTTCCCCAAACCGCAAAAAACACAGTCCACCTTATCTGTAAGAAATATATCCACCCTCTATTTAAAAACTAGTTTCTGTCATACCGTATTTCCATAGCTTTGCAGAACTACTAAACACATATCTCAGAGATACTGTATTTACTGCAAATCTAAACTAAAAACGTACTTAACTTCCCACAAACCACTCAGAGAAATATCGGTTTGGTAACTTTATTAGGTGTGTTTAATGTCCGTACTGTAATGCATAATAAATAAAAGTCATAAACTATGGTAAATGCATTAAAAACATGGGATACTGAACTACAATCATGCATTTTAAAATGTTATATTGGGCATGTCCTGGCAATGGCAATTATTAATTGTAGGCTTAGAATGGTTGTTGTTATATGACTAGTTTTGTTATTTAAGTAATTTGTGACATCTGTTCTGACTATAAATACATGAAGTTGTTATTGGCTTTCTTCATAACTGTCTAAAATGCTTTAGCAATTTATCTTTTCAAAACTGTATTTAATTGATTAAACAATGCAAGAGTTTTGTGAACAGGGCCCATTATCTGGTTATACAATATTTACGAAGCAAATCATTTTTACAAGAGAGAAATATCAGTTATGTGAACCGCAGTGCCCTGCAATAAATAAAGATCTGATTTGATTTGAAGTTATCTGGCTTGTCTGTTGCCAAGATACCAGATGGGTGCTTTAAACCTCTGAGTTTTAAAAAGTCACTTGGATTTGATGGCTGAAATAGTAAATGGTACAAATTAAATGTAAACGACAAGAACAGCCCATTATTTAAGCTGGTATGTTATGCTCATTAAGTTACTATTAAGTTCATCATCAAAACACAGACAGTGATTTCAATGAAGTGTTTCTGAATTTCTCTTTGTTGTGCTCATGTTCTATATTGCCTAGCAGACCACATTCTTTTTATTTCAGGGACATGAATACACGTGAGATCTCAAAGAACAGTGTTTCATTAACCTCTTAATTTAGAGGTTAAATAAGCTGAAATTGTGCAGCTAAACCTGATGCCCTTAGTGCTTTGTAAATACCATGTTATAGTCTAGCTCGTCCTTAAAGGCGTTCAAACCAATCTCTTTTTACCTCTTATTAATTGTTCCGCTATTATCGTGATGTCAAGAAAACATAATTTAAAGTAATATAAATTTTATTATTTAGTTTAAAGTTGAAATATTTATGTATATTTATTTATCCTTTCAATGATGATTGGAATCATTTTAACAGTTCTACACCACCAAGCTGGTGGAGTCAACAGAGTTAAAAAGGTCACAGTGTCACATGATTTCTCCAAAGACCACATACCACACAGGCATGATGGCTACAAGCTATGTCTAGAAAAAAAAACTAAAAACCTTTGTAACCATATGTATTTTAAGGGGCACTTTCTCCACCAACTGTAATGGACGCTAGAGTGAAAGACCTTAGGAAGCCTGCATTCATTCAGCCTGCACGAGTCTCTAATGCCAAGACGATGTTTTGCAATGTACTAGCTCAACATGCCACCTAGTGGTTCTGAATGTAATTGCAGCTATCACCTAATAATACAAGCAATAACTGAAGTCTGTGTTGTTAATCAATTACAGTACAGCAACTTTAATTATTACGGTAATTAAAGTTACGGTGCCCGTCTATTTAAATTCAAGTCTGTTTGGTCTATTAATATGTGTGGTAATGTCTAGGGGGCTATTAATCTTTATCATAGAGTAAATATTGAATCCATCATATAGACACCACGCTTTTCCAGTTTACTACGTGTTAAAATGAATGTACATTATGTTTGATTATGGAACACACAGTTTGTGTTTTCATCTTAATTTTAGACATGAATTGTGTGCTTTTTCTGTAACCAGACACGCTCTTTATCACTACAAGTATAAGGAACAAGAAAAAAAAAATCTTTACATGCAAACCATCCTAGTCTAGCTGTCACGATTTCATGGCAGTTCTGATAACAAATATTCAATTAACATGACTAAATCTGTCATGTCATGTCAAAATATATGGAATTTATTGCAGAATATAGCTTTTGATTTTAGAATGTAGAAATGAAATTACTATGACACCAAAAAAGCATTCAGAATCAATACTACAGTAATGAGATTAAGTGCAATGTATCCGTTATGTCTGGTTTGGGTATACCATCTAAACTGTTATTCATTTTATTTTATTTTTGTTAAAATAGTTTGTGGTGAGTGTATGTTCTTAATTTTATTTTATCTTTTGTAATCATTTTCAATATTCGTCAGGTATATTTATTTTGAAGAATTAGGTTCTGAGATTTACCGAGGTGTTCCAGATAAAAGAGTTATCTCTGGTGACACCTGGTGGAATTTTTTTTAGCACTGCAGTGAACAATAAGGGATTTCCAGTCATTCATAAACAGAAGCGTCGAGATGACAGGGGTGATGTAAGGATACGCACAAAGTGAGTTGCGGGTGAAAAAACGCTTTTTACAAGGTGCAAACCATTGTTGAAGCGATTAACTAGTAAGAGCTGTATAAAGCTTAAAGCTATATTGCTGTAATTTTGAAAAATCTTACCCTAACCATTAAAAATCACCTGATGCCCTCAGGACACTTTCTAGTGGATATTCCTTTGTGCTGGTGTCAGAAACGCCTAGCTAACTGTCTACAGTTCTTCTTCTTCTCCTTCTCCTTCTTCTTCTTCTTCTTATAGTAAATACACAAAAAACAGCATAACCTGCAAATATGCCAATTAAATTAACCTTGGCAAACTTAAAACCAACCCGCACAACATGCAGCCTGTTTTCTGTTTGTCAAAAGTTATTGACAAATAATTATGCCGATGGAGTACGCTTTTCTGTCCATGTAGAAATCAGAGAAGCTACAAAATTGTATAGAAATCAATAAACCGTTTACAATATTATGTAACCGTATGCTAGTAATGCAGCATAACTAATATTTATGAATCATCCAGTTAAAATCTCTCCGCTTATTTTGCCATACAGAGTACTGTATGTGTTCAAGACTGGTGTTAAATGTGAACTGAGCACAAAAATCAGAAAGAGTAATTGATTCCTGGAACACTTGCTCCCTCTTGTGGTCGCTGTTAATCTTGCGCTGTGTAACGTCTTGTGTAGTGTATGATAGCGGATTACAGTTGAACTGCAACTATTTTAAAATAAAACATAAGTTTATCCTATCTGTTGATGTTTACAAATATCTCATTTTAAATGTGTTGTAAGAGAAATAATAGTTTTGTTGTGAATCTCTCGTTTTCCCATATCCCTCTGTTGCACATTGTAACTTGCAGGTAACAGATATATCTTTGCTGCTTAATACGCGTACTAATGCTTCAATTCTGTAGTGCATGCTCTTACTTCAGGTAACAATCTAAGTAAACCAACGGTAGAGTCCCATTTGGTCACATGACTTTTTTGTTTTCATTCTACTAGCACAATGTGAGTGATCTTGCACCTGTGAAGGCCCGCTTTGTAAGTGGAGTATTTTATACTGCAATATTGATTCATAATTATAGCTAACTAAAGAATTATGTTCATAACTAGAACTTAGTATTACATTAGTTTTACTATATGAAATGAGAGAAAATTGGTATGTCTCCAGAAAGTAACATTGTGCATTGGGACATAGTGAGATATTACACTATATTGTTGGTATATTACAATATTTTAGAAGGATGGTACTCTAAAGCAATACTATATTATTATTATTATTATTATTATTATTATTATTATTATTATTATTATTATTGTAGTTCAAAGGCAAGGTCTCTATCAAACAGTACAACCGTAAAAAGCCGAAACGTTGGGGGATACAAAATATTTGTTCTTACAGACAGCAACGGCGTGGTTTATAACTTTGAGATTTACAGTGGTCCAGTTCTGCCAGTTGATGGAATGCCTGATATTGGCACAAGTGGAAACATAGTCCTCAAACTTGTACCAATTGTACCACAGAACATTTCCCACAAGATATACTACGACAACTGGTTTTGTAGTGTAGATTTGCCAGTGGCACTCGAAGAGAAGAATTCACAGTGTGGGGACTGTCCGATCCAGTCGCTTACATGGATGCCCATTAATTACCGACAGTGAGATGCAGAAACAAGGGAACATTTCAAGAGAAAGCAGCGACTGTCTCAGGGCACTAAAACGGTATGACCATCATGCGGTCACTCTGCTCAGTACGTTTGCTGCTGCCAACCCAACTACTACTGTTGATAGATGGGGTAGGAAGAAGAAAGAAATTGTTCAAGCAACATGGCCTAGTGTTATCCTGTTTACAACAAATTCATGGGTGGAGTGAACCTCCTACATTCTCTTCTTTAATTGTACCGGACAAAAATCTGATCTAGGAAATGATATCATTGGCTAATCTTCCACATGCTGGACCTGCCGTAGTAGGCATGGTTCCTATACCTCAGAGACAGTGACAAATGCAGGGTCCCCAAGAAGGAACAGCTTAGTCTCCTCAAGTTCAAGTACGAGGTAGCAGCCTGCCTTTCTGCAGAGAAGAGCAAGGGATGGCAAAGCACAAGTGTAGAGGACCTGTATGCCGAAAAGAAGCGAAGAGGACCTGAAGCCCAGTTACCCTGTTCATCAATTCGTCAGGACCACAGTGGACACGGGCCTGTTTTTGTTTTAGCTAGAGGAAGATGCAGAAATCTAGGCTGCAAAGGCTCGATCAAGGTGCAGCATCAGAAGTGTAGTGCAAGCAAAGCCAAAGTGTACCTGTTTCACTCCAGAGAAGAACTGTTTTATGGACTTTCATATGCAGTAGCCTGTTGCAGAAGTGTACAGAATATTGTTAATTTTGTTAATATTGTTCATTTTGATAACAAAATATTGTTATTTTATTAGAGAAACTGTGTATATATATATATATATATATATATATATAGATATATATATATATATATATATATATATATATATATAATAAATTGAATTATTTTTGTTGGTTCCTCAACTGAACATTGTTACTTCCAGGAAACGTACCCATTTATAATTTAACAAAGTATATTTGGCAATATATTTTGAGTGTGTGTGTGTGTGTGTGTGTGTGTGTGTGTGTGTGTGTGTGTGTGTGTGTGCACTATATACCTTTTTATGTAAATAATTAAAAAAAACATTTTTTAAACGGTATTTTCATAATGCATGTAACAAAGTGATACACTGTGGTAACGTGCTTTTGCATGGTAACTGCTAATTGGTTTCAGTGTACTAAAGGCAGAACTCCGAACGAATGTAGTGAGAATAATACATGTTATTATAATACATAGCAAACGAACACTGCGGCTTTAACTGTTGGACGCATACGTGCACCGTTGAGTTATCGCGGGATCTCCTCCCAAGCGAGCGAGTTTTCTGAGTACGAGCAGGAAGGAAGGAGGCTCGGCGACGTCACCGTGCTGTGTAGCTGATGGTGGAGAAGTTGCTGTGTGTTTATCTACACTTATCACTATAATCCCGTAATACGAGGCGGACTCTTCCCGAGGAGTAACTGGCAGGTACAGATGACCATCTCCAGGACAAAGGTGTGCCTCCCATGCGGCTACCAGGCGTGAAGACTGTTTAAAACCGATGGAGGTGATGGAAAGTCCTCTGAATCTCGTAAGTTTTGTTGATGTTTGTCTACAGACTGCACTAACCCCCCTCGTCTTGAAGGAGACGAAACAAAAGACATTTCAGTGAACAAGATACGACCTACACACATATCCGCTATGATCGGATTAGCAACTCTTTAGCCGCGTTTTATTTCTCGCCGTGTTCGGTTATTTCAGCAAAGTATGATTCACTTACCTCCCCGAATTTAGTATTGTTGTCAGAAGTACAAACGTATTTATATACCTTAAACTGTAATTGACACGTAGTCATTTATTTTCACGGCTAGGCATTTCATCAAATGATTCTGGCAACATCCACACACGTTTGTTTTGCTGGTTAGATACAAATGCATTTCCGAGGGAGCACCTAGAGTATTCGGTACCCGGGTGCATGACGTGGTTAACACTAAATGTTGTTTAGAGAAACGTCAAAGACTATATTTGGCCGAGGACTGAAATGTGGTTTATTTACATGTGTTCACTGTAAAACGTTAGAACGTGCCACACACACACACACACACACACACACACACACACACACACACACACACACACCCTAGTATGAACAAGATGCATAAATTGCAAGTGATTATTTTAACCCAGCTGGGTAGAATACCTGTAGTTACATTCTTTTGATGCAAGCCCCATTAGTTTTTCTTGTATGAGCTACAGTGGAGCTTGCTGATGACATTCTGCATTAAATAGCAGGACTGTGATTCGCGAACAGTGACATACTGAAAAGAAGTCTCAAGAAGGGGCTAAAGCAACCTCAATGGCATATAAACAACCTGGGAAACCAATACGGGTTGTTTGTGGTAAAGCCTAATATACAGGAGGTAACAGTCACCCAGAAATCCTATTTATTACACAATTATGAATTCACTAAATCACACTGCCACAATAACGACAAAAATATTAGTTTTATTTACACCCTGCTTATAATAAAAAGGATGTATACAATTGAACCATGCTGTACAAATATTATGTTGGCTATATATGAAAATTAGTTGTTGGATGTGTTTTTTTTTTTTTTCACTTTTGGGTAAGACCTTGCGTGAACAGTGCTTGTCTGACGACGACTTGTTTAAATAATTTATGTTTTTCATTTTTCGACTGCTATGCGCAAATACGCGTTTTTGTCGGTGAATTCTTAAATTCTTCGCTGAAATTAGACGCTGTTCACTAATATATATATATATATATATATATATATATATATATATATATATATATATATATAATAACTGTTTTACAGTGTATTACAGTATTTTCTTGCAGCCATTTGTTAGCGATTATAGACATAGCTCAGATTTATGGAACACAAATAAAACTGCAGTATAATGATTAAATTGACATTATTGGTGTCTGTTTACTGCATTCTTCGACCTTGGCCTTTACCAGTGCAATTAGAGGACTTAAAATGCCAAGAAGTTTGCCTGCTGTGCTTCATTTTGTTTCTTAGTTACTTTGATTAGGTGTTTTTGAAGTGCATATTTTATTATTATTATTATTTATTATTATTATTATTATTATTATTATTTAGCAGACACTTTTTATACAACCTGACTTGCAGAAATTAAACAAAATATAAACATACTAAATTAAACATTTTAACATTTTTCTTACTAGAAGGAAAAATAAAATACTGAAATAAATAGGATATGGAGAGAAATGCCAGATGAGAAGGTATAGCAGACATAAAAAGCAAATGAAGAATTATAAGCATTTAAAATACACAACTAACTAACTAATAAAATAACACAACACATAACAGCCCCAAAACTGCCAGAGTCCTTTCCCAATGTTGTTACACGTGGCTGCTCACACCGGCAGGGAAGATGAATCAGTAGCCATCCTTAGTCGGAGGCAGCAGAAGCAGGTGTGTGATGGACGCAGTTGAAAACAGCAAAGTCCAGCGATGAGGTATGAAATGCAGAGAACATGTGCAATGATGCTGTTATTGTTTGAATGAGAATATTAGCCCTTTTGATTTCACATCTTTTGCTGAATTTACAATTCTTAAATTGCTTACAGCAAGAACTAAAACCATAAAGCCATAACCAGTAGCAAGTGTGCAACCATTGTATTTAAATGCTCCAAGATTACATTGTTTTGTGGGGATGCGTGACAATTCTTTTAATACATCACCTGTAATTCCTTCAGGAAATGCAGTTTTAGATACGAGAAGCATCTACTGCGATCAGTCGTCTATCATAGTGTGTCGAGGGTTAGGGTCAGGTTTTTATTCTTGTCCACTGTGACACACTGTCTTCAGGGAGAGTTGTATATTCCCTAATAGGGAGTATTTATTTAAAACATAATAATGCAGATACAGTTTTGCTCATTAGTGCCATATCATGATTATTTTCAAGTTTTTAAAATGTGTGTGTGTATTAAAGCTAAAAACACAAGTGAAAACAAGCAAGCCCCTTCTTCTTATCCAGTGAGACGCTCATTGAGTGAGTAACAATGTCATGCACATGTTGAAAACAAGTGTGTTGAGCAATCTTTCCTAACAATACCGGCAGCATGTAAAAACAAACTCCCAACCCCCACACACAGCCAAGGCAGCTTTATCTACAGAGGCCACCTATTTGTATTCTATATTTCTGAAAAACAGAAGAGAGAAAACACTTTTTTTTTTTTATTCCGGTTAAACATGACTCATTCTTGTTTAACCCAAACTTTCACATTCTGTTCTTCGAGAGACTGACAGGGCTGAAACTCCACCTTTCAACACTGCTTATTGACTCACAGTCCCGAGCACGTGCAACACGTTGTTTACAGTTCACATGGTCAATTAATAGAATGTAAGTAACATGCTAGTTTAATGATGATGTTTAAAAGCTGATTGTGTGATCTGCAGGTTCCTGGGTTGCACTGACATGTCAGTTGGAATCTGGTTGACTAGGTCAAACTTTCTTGTGCAAACACTGTAGACAATAAACCTCGGCATGTTTTGACACTGTTCGGAAATAACCTTTTATCAGGTATAGTGCTGGGAGTTTAACGCTACATTATGATTATATGGTGTCTGTTTACAACATCCTTCCATAGTTTATCCATCTGTGCACTCTATTTTACCAGTCGACGATCCAGTTTATTCATAACTTCAAGTAACAGGACTAAGCAGGGGTGTAAGCAGTCAGGATTGCTGATTTCCTTCACAGTGACCCGTACATTGAAAGTAACAAGATGCATTTCAATAGTGAAATCTGCTTTAAGCACCTAGCATTCTTATTGAAAAGCACAACGCTGCACATATAAATGTCTAACAGTAGCCCCTACATGCTTTATTGAGTCCAGGTAATTGCAGCCCTTTGTTTTACCTGTCCAGTTTGTTCCTAATACTGCTGTCAAGTGTAAATGCTTCAGTTTTGTTTACTGCTGTGAAATGTTTCAAACTTTAAACCCACTAATTTCATTCAGTATGCGCGTCTTTGTTTTTAATGAGGCTGACTGCAGTTCGTTGACACATTAGATTTTTTAAATGTGAAAAAATGTAGTTTTTTCTGTACACCTAAACCGACATGATCCTACTACTGTTTGCAGCAGCATGAGGTTATGAGTAAACAACACATTCATTCCACAAGCAGTGCTTTTATGCTAGAAATTTATTTCAAAATCCAGGTGAATAGTCAAATATATTTACGTCTTCTAATCGACTGAATAGTTTTTATAAAACAGTGTATTACATTTAGGGATGTAATGATAAACTAAAGTCATGATAGAATACGTGACATGCAGGTCACGATACAATATGTATCGCGATACGTGTGATGGTCCTGATAAGCTACTTGTATAATGCCTAGTAAGATCAAATAATTATTTAATGACAGACCTGTTAAGACAAAAGTGAAATGTATTCATACCAACAGAACATAGTTATTCTTCATTCAAGAACCACTTTATCAACTACAGTGTTGTGCTTTTAGTCTTGTATCACAATACATACCTCTACTACAATACGATATAGCATGTAAAGAAAGTATCACTATTTCTCAATTACATTCGATCAGTGGTTCACAATCTGTGGTCTGCTGGCTCCCTTCAAGTGGTCTGTGGAAAGGTTACATATTTACAGAAAGGAAGCAGCAGCATAGTTTATAGATCCCATTGCAAACCCAAAAGACCTTAAACTGAGCTACAGAAGCAGAAAGAAAATGCATACATGGAGAATACCTCCAAGTTAAAAAAAGTTCTAAACTCTGTCATCTAGTTTTGGAGTGTCTAAAATGCATTGTTTACTGAGGAGTTTTTGTGTTTTGCGCTCGCGCGCACTCACTCAACACAGCAGCTTGTAAAGTAAGGTATAACATGACAGGCTTGCGTTGTGTTACATTAAACTGCTGTAGTTGGGTTGGAGGCACGATGCAAAGTTGTTTGTTAATACAACACAACGCGCATGCCCTAGAGTGTGTTATCCAGCTTATAAAACGGATACAATTAAAACAAAAAAAAAAAGTTATTTATTTTAAAATATATATCTCTCCTTCTGCTGTGGAGAAAAAATAGTGCCTCAAACAAAGTTCTATTTCTTGTAAATATTAAACTGGAGGTTTTTAATTTTTTAATTAATAAGGTTTTTAATTAATTACAATGAATGAAGCCTCTGATCTGGTCTCAATCGCTCTGTAAATAGAGCTGACATAACCTGCAATGTTAGCCTTGTTAGTGACCAAGCATTTAAAAATGACAATCATGTATTTTTGTTGATAATGAAAAGATACAGAAAAGGAAGCAAAGACAAAGTTCACTGTCCATGCATTACTACCACAGACCTGGAGGAGCTAATAGAAAGATTATATTTTGTGTGCCTAATTAATCGATTGCAATTTTGAGGCTTAACTGACAGCCCTAGTGTGTACCTTCACTACAAAATAAATATATAGTGGGGAAATACAGTACCGTAGGGTGTACACACAACTTCACACATGCCCTTCCGTACTTAATCCACCAGACAAACAGGCTACCTCAGGTAAAGTTGATAACTAATCCATACTATAGGCTGTGTAGTACAAAATTATTTATTTATTTTGCAGACTATTTGAAAAAAAATCGAGAGTAGTTAGCAGTATGTGTGTAAAGCAAGTACTTTAAATGCATTGAAAGAAATACAGATGCTTCATATTTTGTAATTATATACTGTTTCTAAGTACATTTAAATAAATACAATTTGTATTTGGAGGAGGAAAAGCTTGCAGTCCCATTTTGACAGACTTAAAGGGGTCATTTTGCAACTATTAATGATGGTAATATAAGGACAAGATTATTTTTCTTCCAGCTATGTGCTTGTAAGTTTTTTCATTTTTGCTAGAATCTTGCTCTTTTTTTAAAGTCTGTAGCTTCCTCGAGTTGCAGACCATATCCCACAGAGAAAAAAAGACACAACTTTTTTTTTTTAATTCAGTTAAAGAAGTAATTGAAAAACAATGGCTACTATCGTGATAATCGGTGTATCGTGAAAGAGTGGGCTCGCAACTATTCGTATTGTGGAAATTTACTACTGTTTCATCCCTAGGCAAAGCAAATGTGATAATTTGCTCTTTCGTTCAGTACAGCTGAAGTTATTCATTTCAGACCATTTAAAATCCAATATGTACTAAATATGTTTTTGTATTATGTCTATAGTGCTTCAGTAATGAAATAAAAAATAAGGGGAAATGAAAATGTCAGTGCAGCCCAATACATAATGTAAAATTTACAGCAAGCATCTCTAGAGCTTAACAACATATTTGAAGGTACTGCAGGTGTAAATTGTTTTTTAAAACTGTTATCTTTTAGAGTTGTCATAAATTGAGGCATTTTGCACTGTGCTCTGATGACAAGTTTCATTTGCAGGCTCATCAACAGAGCAGGAAGGCAGACCGGTTGTTGGCAGCTGGGAAGTATGAAGAAGCCATCGCTTGCCATAAGAAAGCTCAAGGTTAGGTCATTCGTTTCATTAATGATTTTTATATTACTGGTTATGATTGCACTAGAGATGTTGGATACTGTTTAATGATTAATATCCTTAAAACCAAAAATGAGAAGCTTGTCATAGATTTTTTTCTTAAAAGTAAGAAAGAATAAATTATAGAGTGGTGTTACTTTTATTAGGTACTACATCATTGTAGACTACATTTATACAGTATTTGTTTGTGGAAGAAAACACTAGTTTTCAAACTTGAATTGATTGACGCCCCTAATTTGCACATTTAATGTCAAAACCAGGTTGTTTTAATTTTTTATAGAGTGAAAAGGAAACTGGATTAACACAGTCATGTATGATCGCAAATGATGTCCGTACCTTGAAATTTATACTATACTAAAATACACATTTTATGCACTGATATTAAAACATTGTTTAATGAACGGTGCTGCAATATGAAAGATCAGTGCAGAGCCAAAACTGTTACCTTGTCGTGCAGCTTATTTTAAAGTGTGGAATGCACTGGATGTTTTGTGAAAATGATGTCTACAAAGTGTAATTATCTCCCATGGAAGCCTGGATTTCTGTGAGGCCCCTGCTGTGCTGTAGGCACCCTGGGGTTCAAGTCATGGGGTTGGCTGGGTGTTGTCCAACACTCGAGGGAATATCCCAGCCTGCTTGCCAAGTAGAGCACACACTGTTGTCACTACTAAAGTCAACCATGCTATGAACCTAGATTTTAATAAGTGTTGCTTCACTAATTGTCATTTGGGGATCAATGTAGGTTTTACTGCAAGTTCTGTAATCACATTGCTTACATATACAGCTCTCTTATAGCTAAACAGCATCTATTTTGATTTAAATAATGGGTAGGGAACATGCTTTAAAAAAAAAAAAAAAGCTGTGTATTTCAGGTTACTATTACTGTATTTCCTTTGTTTATGGAGTTTTTTTTTTTTTTTTTAAGATTAATGACAACCTTAAACTTATTATAGACGTGTATGTAAATGTACTATACAAGAAGCTTTAAGAGTAAGTAGGCTTTGTTTTAACAGTGTGTGTAAATATATGCCTTGGATTATTAGTAATATTATTCATTATCTTTATTTCCACTGTTTGATTCAGATTTGCTGAATGAAGCCATGAAGCTGACGCAGTCTGAGCAGGTAGGAGCAGGTTTTTGAGTAATGCTTGTTTCATTGTCATTCATTGCATCTCTCTACGTATTGTTCTACCTATATTATTTTATTATTATTTTAAGCTTTTCAGACACATGCTTTTATGTTTCAGTAAATACAAGTGACTGATGACATGAATGCATTAAATATATGTTGTTGTTTTTTTATTCACAGGCTCACTTGTCACTGGAATTACAAAGGGACAGTCATATCAGACAGCAGCGACTGATTGAAGAGAAGTGGAAACGGGCCAAAAGAGAAGGGAAGAGAGTCCATAATCACACCCTAACCCCAGCAGACAGAGATGTAGCTGCATATCCCCTGTGTTCTCCAAAACCCTCCTTGACAGAAACGGACGGTGGCCACAAAGCCCTGGGCTCAGCTCTGGAGCGGTTCGGACCTGTGGAGCGTGAGTACGACACTTGGCTGTACTTACTCAAGAACAAAGGGGCTGCTTTGGAGACCTGCACAGGGAGCAAAGCCCTCAAGGATGACAAGACTAGACTAGAAGAACAAGAGACTGCCATCGCCGATCTGAAAAAGCTGGTGGACTTCCTTCTAGCTGAAAACGAGAAAGTTACACAGGAGAACCAGCAGCTCAAAGCTGAAAATGCAAGGCTGAAAAAAGCCCCACTAGAGAAGGAGCCCTATGCTGATACTGACTTTGTAGAGAAGTCTGAGCTGTGGGGACTGCCTCAGCCCTCTGACGACAGGAAGGCAAAGGACATTCCAATACCTAATCTTCCTCCTCTAGAAATGCCCAGTCAAGACATTTCACTGGATGATCTCCCTCCTTTAGAGCTTCCGGAAGACATTCAGACTGAACTTCAAGAGCTAATGAACATGAAGAGTGCCAGGGACAAACTAGCACAGTAAAGACAAGAAAAAGGGTTTTCGGTGCTCAAAGCCCAATGTTCAGAGTTCAGTGGCTACCCTGCAGATTGTTTGACACAATCAAGCATAATTTTTACAGTACTCCATTAATTGAATACTCTAAATTTACTGCAGCTGTACTGGTTAAAATCTTAGAGGGATATGTGCCTTTGCTAAGAAAAAAGCTTGTGTGGCTGTCTTGTAGAATTCTAGATGTGAATCCCAAGCGGACATTCCATCGGGCTTGCAGTGGGTGAAACCTGGAGTCACATTATACCCTTGTCCTGTGAAAGCATAGTTCCCTACTGATGTTCTAAGAAAATGAAAAGGTGTGCTGTTCGGGTTATGTGCATGTTTGGGGAGCAGAAGTAAGGGTGTTGTGGGTGGGGGTTGTGAAAGAAGAGTCTGTTTCTGATATTCCTTTTACTTCCTTCTAAATGTACTGGTTGCTACATTTACACAGATGTATCAGTGACTGAAATTGGTTATGCCACGTAATTAAATGAGGTAACTGGAATTTGTAGTAAGCCCCTCTGTGATTAGGGTTGCCAACTTTCCATTTTTACAAAATTAGCAATGCCAGCATAGCGGTCCCACAAAACCTGAGATTGCGAGTGAAGTGATCTGGGATGGGGCTGTATGCGATTTTTTTAAAATATAAATGCTCAGTAATCATATCCTGCTAAGCTGTGAATGGAAAAAATAACACAGAATAGATTTCAGTGTAGTTATTAAATTTAATGGACCGATAATAAAAACAAACAAGAAAATAAATAAAAATAATTTTGCTCAGTGGAGCGTTGAGAGGACTGGCTGAGAGTGGAAATACCCAAACAGCAATGAACAGTGAGTAAGCAAGATTTGCAAGAACTGGACTTTTACTGTCCGGTCAGTAGTTCAGACTGGACACTGTACAAATTCCTTTAACACCAGATAGTTGGCAACCCTATATTTGATGCAGCACTACAGTAATCTCTTAGTGGCCTGGAATTTATTAATGAGGTGATCTTGTGTTGGTTTAAATAAACACTTAGAGGTCCCAACATCTAACGATGTACTGTAATTAAAATTCACCTCTTATAATATAATCTAATAACCCATGCTGCAATAAAAGCCCTTTTATACTGTGATATGTAAAAGTAGCCTTGGGCCCTTTGAATGCCTTGATTAAACTATAGTAGCATTCTTTACTTTAAAATCATAATTTGTATCGCCAGCTGAGGATCCTTCCCAGCTCAACGATATTGGGAGCTTGGTGTCTGTTCATATGTCATGCTTCAGAGTATTGCTAGTGAATCCAGAGAACCTTTTATTCAGTTGTAAAAATTGCTAGTAGCATTCTTTAGCACAGGTTATTGATTGTATCAGAATATTGAGGCAAGGGACAGTTGTCTGTCTGCATGTCACACATTTTTACTTATATTGAGCGTGTATTCAATTGTTGTGACACTTTGTTTGGACATTATTTTGCACAAGTAACACAAATGGGGTATATGAAGGCGTAACATTTGCATTAAATACAGTGGATGTACAGTAGGCAAAGGGGATCCACTTTCATGTTAACAAGGGCTCGGATTTTGTATTTACAGCTACAGTGGGGTTGTGATATTAATAATGAATCCTGTGGCATTGGTGAAAATGTAGCTGAGATCAATAGCAGCAATTTATAAGCCTTCCTGTCAATACTGCAAGTTACTGGCTTATGTGAAAGGCGTATCCAGTACCTATATATATTTATATATATATATATATATATATATATATATATAATATATATATATATATAGATATATAGTCACTAAGTTAATTTGTACTGTAATCAGTCAGCTACTGAACACAAGTAATGTTTATACCACAAAAACCTACTCTTTCAGGTAACTGCATTTTAATATGCATAATCATCCAGAAGTACAACTATATCAGGGTGCATTTCTAATTGTAAGCACTAATCTGGAACTTGTGCCACATATTTGAGCTCTTAATGTGATGCAACTGATTGAGCCAGTTGTACGAATGGCTTATATTTATGTTTTATAAAGAGGGAACCAAATCAGCAATGTTTTAATATCAATGATTGGTTTACATAACAAAGTAATCAGGGTACATCAGATTGTTTTTTTGTTTTTTTGTATTATTGCTTGATATAAATCTAACAAAGATCTGTGTGCTGTAAATTAAAAAAAAAAAAACACAAACAAAAAAACAACAATATGTATCTTGTTTTGGTGATGCATGAATGAATAAATGCTAGTTGTAAGTGTATGATCTTTAAGAATAAAGAATTAATTTATTTAAAGACTTAGTTAATTTTAATCTTTCTTTAGGGAGTCTGAAGAAAATATACACAGTTAATGAGGTGTGTGGGATCTTTGAGAGATTATCTCATGCAGTTTAAGCAATTCTGGCTGCTCAGACTGGTAAATAAGACTTTTTTAAAGCTGTTGGGAATACGACATTTTACATTACACTTGTGTGTTTTGTTTTGTTTTTTTCCCCTGACATTGCATCTCATGACTGTCAATATGGAATCACTATTTAAATAGTTTCCAGCCCTGTATGTTAAAATCACAGTAACATGGTTCTTTAGAGCAGATTGTTCCCATAACCTACACCAGTGACATTTTTTTTTTAATTATACAGAAAGTAGTTTAAAGGTAATAGAAGATTAAAACATTCAGAGAACAGAGTGCTGATCTGTATTTCCAAATTATTCAGATCACTTGTTGAAAAAATGTCTTCAAGGTATCTTGTGACAATATCCTTTAATGTTTTTTTTTCAGTGCACCAGAAGAAAATACAGCTGCTTTCTTCACCAGCACAATTGCAAATCTTCTGCTGTTTCAGGTCTCCAAAGCCTTTTCATGGAAAAGCAGGCCCATCATGGTTTAGTGATTGGTGACATTAGCTACTATTAGTATTCTTTCAGTCAACTAACTAAATGTTCATAAAGCACAAGTGCAGTTCTGCTCTTCGTAAAGTGTTACATTGAACTACAACCTCAAAAGGCAATATGAACCATAAAATACCAACCTGCACAAGGTGTTAAGTAACATAGATATTTATCTGATGTGCTCTGGCAACTGTTCACAACTTCTGCAAATCAATAATTGTGGAAAATCTGGTCCCTGTTCAGTTCCTGTAAATTTATGGTTTGAATGGCATTGACAATCCTAATACCTCAAGGTCAGTTGTTTACTTATTCTAAATCTAATTATAAAGCACTAGACAGCTGAACAATTTATTAACAGGACAGCCAGTTGTTAGTGACACCTTGACAATTTGATCTTGTTAGCAAATCAAATATGTAGAGATGGGTAAACACATATATTTTTAAAGGTGGTTTACAGTTAAAAGTTTAATATTTAATTACACTATGTAACACAATTTTTGTTCCTGGGTAGTAAGTGTTATTTCCTAATTGCTTATGCCTCAAAAGTATAGAACATGGCTATTATTCCCCACAAACTTTGCTTTTGTGACCAGGACAGTCATATTTTGAAATTTACCTATTTCCAATGAGAAAACGGGCAAATTTGTGTCTTTTCATTCATATAAAGTCAGAAAACAACAACATATGAATCCAAATTAACATGCATTTATACTAAAGTAATACAAAAATGACTACAAAAGATTTAGAAGTGAGTAGTTTTTCGAGATTTACGATTATACTGTAAATCACTTTCACGAATCAGCCCCCAAATGTAGTCTCCCATCACGTTCTCATTATACTGTCCTTGGTAATGACGTTCAAAGTCCAGTATATCCTGGTGGAAGCGCTCGCCTTGCTCCTCCGAATATGCTCCCATGTTCTCCTTGAATTTATCAAGATGAGCATCAAGGATATGGACTTTGAGGGACATCCTACAGCCCATTGTGCCGTAGTTCTTCACCAGAGTCTCAACCAGCTCCACATAGTTTTCGGCCTTGTGATTGCCCAAGAAGCCCCGAACCACTGCGACAAAGCTGTTCCAAGCCGCTTTCTCCTTACTAGTGAGCTTCTTGGGGAATTCATTGCACTCCAGGATCTTCTTTATCTGTGGTCCGACGAAGACACCGGCTTTGACCTTTGCCTCAGACAGCTTAGGGAAGAAGACTTGAAGATACTTGAAGGCTGCCGACTCCTTATCTAGAGCTCTGACAAATTGTTTCATAAGGCCCAATTTGATGTGCAGTGGTGGCATCAGCACCTTCCGGAGGTCCACCAGTGGCTCCCACTTGACGTTGTTCCTCCCCACAGAGAACTCGGTCCGCTGTGGCCAGTCCCGCCTGTGGTAGTGCACCTTGGTGTCCCTGCTGTCCCAAAGGCAAAGATAGCAGGGAAACTTGGTAAAACCGCCTTGGAGACCCATCAGGAATGCCACCATTGCAGCCTCTTGATGCCATCTCAGAAAAATGCCGATATGTATCCACTTAGGCAGCTGGAACTAAACTGAACTGGTGGGCTTAAGGCCCCTGTATTTATACTACTATTTATATTACTGGAAAGTTCTAGAAGTTACTCCAAGTTTACTCAGCACTGAATCTATCTGGAATGTTCTGGAAAATAGGTAAATTTCAAAACATCACTGTCCTGGTCACAAAAGCAAAGTTTGTGGGGAATAATAGCCATTTTCTATACTTTTGAGGCATAAGCAATTAGGAAATAACACTACCCAGGAACCAAAAAAAAAAAATGTTACAGGGTGTTAGCAGTGAGCTACTGCCATCTAGTGGTATTTCTAGTGAATTATTTTATGTTCTGATGTGTATTGTACCCTGAGGTACATAAAGTATATTACAGATTATAATACAGATTAATAGAATATCAAGATTAGGGGGACCAGATCATGAAAGAAAGAACTGAAGAGCAATATTAAAGGCCAATGATGACCTAAGAGCTCATTAAGGTGATTACCCATATGCTACTCTGGGTCTAGGAATACGTTTGAGGTAATACTAGGCTTTCAGAAGATAATGTCTTAAGATCAAAGGGGAGGGTAGTGCCTGAGTAAGGGATCAACCATACAGTTAATCAGCACACTGCAGGCTGCTTCTTTCCATATTACAATTGCAAAGGGCAAAGATCAAAGTCAGTACTGTACATAAATATTAAAATCTGAATTCAAGGGCATGGAACAGCTGGTAAATTGTATATTACAAATCAAAAAAGATCTTAAAAAGGGCTGAAGCAGGAGAACTAATGATATGTGGGCAATCCCAGTAATTTCTTCAATGCTTCCATCAATGTCTGGCAACTAACATGTTAATTATTTAGAATCAGGTTTTAATTGATGGAAAAAATAGTCCAAAAGACAAAGCTCAACATCACCACACAATAGAATAAATGGAAGCTCTAACAGGTTACTGGAATGTGATAGTATGATTATGCAATCAAAGTGGATTAAGAACAGTATAAGTTTACCTGACTACAATATCGCAGAATAAAAATATATAGTTTTGATATATATATATATATATATATATATATATATATATATATATATATATACACACACACACACACACACACACACAGTGTTCAAAACATTAGGAACACCATGAAATAGACTGACAAGGTGAATCCAGGTGAAAGGGTGAAAGCTATGATCTAACCTTTTAAATCCACTTCAATCAGTGTAGATGAAGGGGAGACAGGTTAAAGGAGGATACATAAAAGGAGGAACACAATTGAGACATGGATTGTGTATGTGTGCCATTCAGAGGGTAAATGGGCAAGACAAAAGATTTGTGCCTTTGAACGGGGCACGGTAGTAGGTGCCAGGCGCGCCGATTTGAGTGTGTCAAGAACTGCAATGGTGCTGGGTTTTTCACACTCAGCAGTTTCCCGTGTGCATCAAGGATGGTCCACCAGCCAAAGGACATCCAGCCAACGACTCATTGATGAAAGAAGCCAAAGGAGGCTGACACAAATTGTGCAGAGCAACAGACAGGCTACAGTTAGTCAACTGACAGGCCAGTACAACATTCGTGCCGAAAGACCCATAAATGAATGGACAACTCGTCATAACTTGACACGAATGGGGTATGGCAGCCAACGACCTAACAGAGTTCCACTTCTTTCAGCAAAACACAAGAAACTGCAGTTGCAGTGGGCTAAGGAACAAAAACACTGGAAGATCAGAAAAACATTGCCTGATCTGATGAATCCCAGTTCCTGCTGTCTCACGCAGATGGGAGGACTACGGTATGGAGAAATCCATGAGTACATGCATCCATCATGCTGCATGTCAACATTGCAGGCTGGTGGTGGTGGTGTGATGGTGTGGGGTGTGTTTTCATGGCACACATTGGGCCCCCTGATAAAAATGGAGCAACATTTGAATGCCACAGAATATCTGAACATCATTGCCAATTAAGTGCATCCCTTCATGGCAGCAGTGTATTCATCTGCTAATGGATTTTTTCAGCAGGATAATGCCACATGCCACAAGGCTAGGATTGTCCAGGAATGGTTCCACAAACATGACAGTGAATTCAGCTTACTGCAGTGGCCTGCCCAGTCACCAGATCTCAATCCAGTTAATTCAGTGGAATGAGATGGAAGGAGCTATTTGGAGTAGAGATCCACTACCAGCCAGTCAACTTGACACAACTGTGGAACACTGTCGACACCTTGTAGAGTCCATGCCCCAATGAATTGAGGCTGTTCTGAGGGCAGAAGTGGGTGCAACTCAATATTAGGATTGTGTTCCTAATGTTTTATACACTCATATATATATATATATATATATATATATATATATATATATATATATATATATATATATATATATACATACACACACACACACACACACACTTTTGCAAGGCACTGTATTCAGACCCCTGACCAATTCTCTCATATTACTGAATTACAAATGGTACAGTGAAATTTCATTCTGTTCAATATTTTATTTTAAAACACTTAAACTCAAAATCAATTTTTCTAAGGTGACACTGGTTTTATGTTGGGAAATATTTTTAAGAAAAATAAAAAACTGAAATATCTTGCTTGCATAAGTATTCAACCCCCACACATTAATATTTGGTAGAGCCACCTTTTGCTGCAATAACAGCTTTAAGTCTTTTGGGGTAAGTATGTACCAGCTTTGCACACAGTGTCGGAGTGATTTTGGCCCATTCTTCTTGGCAGATTTGCTCCAGGTTGTTCAGGTTGGTTGGACAACACTTGTGGACCGCAATTTTCAAATAGTGCCACAGATTCTCAATGGGATTGAGATCAGGACTTCGACTGGGCCAATGTAGGACATTCACCTTTTTGTTCTTGAGCCACTCCAATGTTGCTTTGGCCTTGTGCTTGGGATCATTGTCCTGCTGAAAGGTGAATTTCCTCCCAAGCTTCAGTTTTTTAGCAGACTGAAGCAGATTCTCTTGCAATATTTTCCTGTATTTTGCTCCATCCATTCTTCCTTCAATTGTAACAAGATGCCCAGTCCCTGCTAATGAGAAGCATCCCCACAGCATGATGCTGCCACCACCATACTTCACTGTAGGGATGGTGTGTCTTGAGGCATGGATAGTGTTAGGTTTGCGCCACACATAGCGCTTTGAGTTTTGGCCAAAAAGCTCTATCTTGGTCTCATCTGACAACAAAACCTTTTCCCACATCGCAGCTGGGTCACCCTCATGCTTTTTGGCAAACTCCAGACGTGCTTTCAGATGGTACTTTTTGAGTAACTGCTTCTTTCTTGCCACCCTCCCATACAGGCCAGTGTTATGCAGAGCTCTCGATATGGTTGATGGGTGCACCATTACTCCACTCCCAGCCACTGAACTCTGCAGCTCCTTCAAAGTGATTGTTGGCCTCTCTGTGGCTTCTCTCACAAGTCTCCTTGTTTGAGCACTGAGTTTTGAGGGACGGCCTTTTCTTGGCAGTGCCTGGGTGGTGTGATGCAGCTTCCTCTTCCTGATTATTGATCCAACTGTGCTCACTGGGATATCCAAACACTTGGATATTATTTTGTACCCTTTCCCTAATCTATGCATTTGTATTACTCTATCTCTAACTTCTGTAGAATGCTCTTTGGTCTTCATTTTCCTTCAGATTCACAGCCTTACCAATGATCCTTCAACAGTGGGGTTTTTATCCAGAAAATGTGAAAGCAACTTTAACGGTTCACAGGTGGATGCCAATGGTAAGGTAATTGTGTCCTTGTTAGGGCAATTTCTTTCATCGGTGCAAACTGGGAGCTTCCACAGCACAGGGGTTGAATACTTATGCAAGCAAGATATTTCATTTTTTTTTTTATTTTTCTTAAAAATATTTCCCAACATAAAATCAATGTCACCTTACAATAATTGATTCAGAGTTTCAGTGTTTAAAAATAAAATATCAAACAGAACGAAATTTAAATGTACCATTTGTAATTCAGTCATATGAAAGAATTGGTCAGGGGTCTGAATACTTTTGCAAGGCACTCTGTGTGTGTGTGTGTGTAGCTCTGGAAAAAATTGAGACCACTGCAAAATTATCAGTTTCTCTGGTTTTACTATTTATAGGTATGTGTTTGGGTAAAATGAACTTTTTTGTTTTTATTCTATAAACTACTGACAACATTTCTCCCAAATTCCAATTAAAAATATTGTCATTTAGAGCATTTATTGGCAGAAAACGACAACTGGTCAAAATAACAAAAAAGATGCAGTGTTGTCAGACCTCAAATAATGCAAAGAAAGTAAGTTCAGATTCATTTTTAAACAACACAATACTAATGTTTTAACTTAGGAAGAGTTCAGAAATCAATATTTGGTGGAATAACCCTGATTTTCAAGCACAGCTTTCATGCGTCTTGGCATGCTCTCCACCAGTCTTTCACATTGATGTTGGGTGACTTTATGCCACTCCTGGCACAAAAATTCAAGCAGCTCGGCTTTGTTTGATGGCTTGTGACGATCCATCTTCCTCTTGATCACATTCCAGAGGTTTTCAATGGGATTCAGGTCTGGAGATTGGGCTGGCCATGAAAGGGTCTTGATCTGGTGGTCCTCCATCCACACCTTGATTGACCTGGCTGTGTGGCATGGAGTATTGAGCATTCATGTCAAAGCTGCCCAATTCCAGCCTTGCTGAAGCACCCCCAAATCATCACCGATCCTCCACCACATTTCACAGTGGGTGCGAGACACTGTGGCTTGTAGGCCTCTCCAGGTCTCTGTCTAACCATTAGATGACCAGGTGTTGGGCAAAGCTGAAAATTTGACTCATCTGGGGGTGCTTCAGCAAGGCTGGAATCAGGCAAATTTGTCTTTGTGAAGGGCCCATAAATCAAGCCAAGTACAAGGTTGTCCTGGAAGAAAACTTGCTTCCTTCTGCTCTGACAATGTTCCACAACTCTGTGGATTGGTTTTTCCAGCAGGACAATGCTCCATGCCACACAGCCAGGTCAATCAAGGTGTGGATGGAGGACCACCAGATCAAGACCCTGTCATGGCCAGCCCAATCTCCAGACCTGAACCCCACTGAAAACCTCTAGAATGTGATAAGAGGAAGATGGATGGTCACAAGCCATCAAACAAAGCCGAGCTGCTTGAATTTTTGCACCAGGAGTGGCATAAAGTCACCCAACATCAATGTGAAAGACTGGTGGAGAGCATGCCAAGACGCATGAAAGCTGTGCTTGAAAATCAGGGTTATTCCACCAAATATTGATTTCTGAACTCTTCCTAAGTTAAAACATTAGTATTGTGTTGTTTAAAAATGAATCTGAACTTATTTTCTTTGCATTATTTGAGGTCTGACAACACTGCATCTTTTTTGTTATTTTGACCAGTTGTCATTTTCTGCAAATAAATGCTCTAAATGACAATATTTTTAATTGGAATTTGGGAGAAATGTTGTCAGTAGTTTATAGAATAAAAAAAAAGTAGATCACCCTGACCTGAATCCTCCATGTGTTCATGTAAAAATATAATTGTAGCATACTAACAGACGGGTTCCTCCATATATCCCCGGATTCTGATACTCTTGTTAACTTAAAAAGAATGTCCTAACCAAGGATTAAACACACTGCTTACTATGATGAAAAGTAAACAATATCAGCATTTGATAAATCCATTTTAATGGAAAATGTAAAACCCCTTTCAACTTCAAATGTAGAAAGCATGTAACACTTGCACTTAACAAATTTGAAGCAAGCCATGTTTTAAAAAAATACATCATTGAATGTATATATTTACACAGCATAATATGTTTTGATAAGTCATTTTAACTTTAAAAGTTCACCATAACAATTTAACACAATTGTCTTGAATAAATTACAGCTTTTGTAAATTGTCTTCAATTTTACAGTGAATACTTTTTTAAATGTAAGTGTTTGTGATATTCATTTAGTCATTTTTGCTTTACATTACAGAACTTTACATTGTTTACAATAGTTTGGCAGTTAGTTTTTCAAAAGATATGATATGGCTGTGCGATTCAGCAAAGGTACCCCAAGCACAGGCGATTGCTGGTGTCTGTAGCCTCCCTCACAGTAACTGTCTCAATGTAGTGAACAGTAGCAGACTAATATTAGCAAACTGTACAAATCACATTTACATTTGTTCTACAACATAGCGCTCAATAATTCTTTTAAAAAATAAATACATCATTTGATTTTTTTCATTTAAACAAACTTATTATACAGTATAATACAAAAACACAGCACAGTGCCGTTTTTAATAGATTATCTTTAGTCTTGCATTGAAATCACAGTTGTGATCCACTGGGCTATACTGTAATGGTGTTGGTAACAGATACCACGTAAGTCTGCTTGGTACTGTAGGTTCATGATGCTAAAGTTAGTGCATCCATATGATGAAGAAAGACAGCTAACCCCAGTCTTCAAGATCAATAAGGAGAAAATGTAAAAACTGTCAAGAGTTTTCTTCCATATCTTCAAGCTCTTCATCACAGAACTTTTTTAAACTTCCAATGGCATCCTTTACTGTATGATAATAGATATTTTTGACCTATTAAAAAAAAAAAAATCCTTTTATTTCTCAGACTCATTTACCAAGGAGCAAATGCTGACAACCTAATTAGTCATTTTTTGTATGAACAGTAACACTAATGCATACTAATACAAAAGATTACACATAAACACCAATTACCACTCCTCACTTGCATCTTCCTCAATAAAGAAAAAAAAAAAAAAAAAAAAAAAAAATCAGGTAAAACTCCTTTTGATAATGCTGGCAAAACTTCCACTGCAGAAGAGCCCACCCATTTAACACTCTTACCTGTAGCTTATCTTCATAGTTAACTTCTTCTTTAGAAGATCTTAGTTCCTGTGTTAAGTGAAATGAGTGCACCACGTGTTCTGGAGACACAAAGTCATTAATCACTTGAACGCAACTGTGAAGATTCTGCACCTGCAAAACCACAAGAATAATTTAAAATAGTACGTCAGTTTTATCAAAAAGGAAGGAAGTCAACTTCCTTTACAAATACTGTAAGCACCCTGAAATCACATTCAGTATTCACCAATATATATAAAATATGCAGTATATCTTATGGCAACCTCAGCCAAACATTGGGAGATGCAGGTTTTAAAAATAATTCAAATAATTGTGTATTCCACAGGTCCTTATTTGGCTACTAACTAAATGTAAGAAAATGTTTCCTCTTTCTGATTACTGCATGATGGCGTACATACAAAAGGCAGAGTTGCAAGAATATATTTGAAAAGTTTGTGTCTTCTTATGTTCAGAGACCTTTATAAAACAAACCATTTCCTCTAAATATGGCTTTTATTAGGCTTCCCAGCCGATTGTTATTGTTAAAGATTTTTTATGTTTGATTTTTTTTTCCTTCCCAAAACTTTTAACTGCTGCTGCTTGGAAGCCGTGTGACTGATCAGGTTCTGACTTGGCAGGTAACAAGCTGGATATATTGGCTGTCAGATACTGAAAAAATTTTGCTGCTGCATCCTTGCAATTGACACCGTGACGCATTTTTCGATAAAACCATTCGAAATCTTCTTCTTGGGAACCGGTGAAGCGATCGATCTGAAACTTGGTATATATCATCAGCATCCAAACCTGCATCAAGTTTGTGAAGCAGAAGTTGCTGTGATAAATTTTAATGTCAAAATGACTGCCACAAATCTTATCGAAACACGCCCCTAACAACAAATTGCTGCTGTTTGAAAACCGTTGAACAACAAACTCCAAACTTGGTAGTTATTGTCCCAGTGACAACGGGATACAAATATGTGAAAATGGTGATGTTTTATAAAACAAGCTGGCCACCACTACAGGTTTACATTTGAAATTTAAACCTGCGTCAGTTGGTAAACGATTTACTTGACTAACTCCAAACTTAACAAGCATCTTCCCTGATACTGTATCAATACAACTGACTTTTAAAAAATTGTGTTGACCAAAACAAAAATGGCTGTTTGACGCATTTTTTAGAAACCTTTCAAAATCTTCTTCTTGGGAACCGGTGAAGCTTTTGATCTGACAATTGGCATATATCATCAGCATCCAAACCTGCATCAAGTTTGCAAAGTTTCTGTGATAAATTTTATTGTCAAAATGGCTGTCACAAATTTTATCGAAACGCACCCCTAACAACAAACTGCTGCTCTTTGAAAACCGTTTGGTAGTTATCGTCCCAGGAACAATGGAATACAAATATGTCAAAATGGTTAAGTTTTATAAAACAAGATGGCCGCCAGGTGTACGTTTAAGTTTGAAATTTAAAACTGCCTCAGTTGACAAATTGTTTATTTGACTAACTCGAAACTTCACAAGCATCATCCTTGACACTGTAGCAATACAACTGGCTTTTAAGAAAATGGTGTTAAACCGAAATGGCCATAAGACACATTTCTTCTTGAAACCTCACAAAATCATCTTCTTTGGAACCGTTCAAGTGATTGATCTGACACTGGGCATATATTGTCACCATCCAAACCTGCTTGCAAAGCAGAAGTTGCTGTGATACAATTCAATAGTAAAATTGCTACCACAAATTTCACCAAAACGCGCTCTTAACAGCAGACTGCTTTTATTTGAAAAAAAGTCTGAACAATAGACTCCAAACTTGGTAGGCATCGTTCCGGTGACAATGGAATACAAATATGTTAAAATGGTTATGTTTAGTGAAACAATATGGCTGCCACCCCTACATTTTCTTCTTATATTTAAAACTGCTTCAGTTTAAAAATGGTTCACTCGATTAACTCCAAACTTGGAAACCACTGTGCCTGTGTTGGTAAAACGTACATTTTCAAAAATGGCATTTGTGCGTTTAACAAGACGGCTGCATTTTTGAAAAAAACTAAAAATCTTCTTGTGTGGAACTGTTGAAGTTGCTGATTTTAAACTTGGTATACTGAGAACTAAACACGCTTAGATAGGTACTGATACTGGGGCTTGGGAGCCGTAAAACTGTCTGGCAGTTCTAGTCGTTATTATTATTATTATTATTATTATTATTATTATAATAAAAACAATTACTGCATTTCAGGGACTATCAGTAAAACACAATAAACAGTAACGCTAATTTGTAGACCGACACTTTTTATAGTAGATTTTTATTGCACCCAACTTGGCATTTAACTTTATATTTGATGTGTTAAATATAATTTTGGAAAAAATACCTTGACTGTGGTAGATGTACTTCAAATTGTAAAGTATTGGTACGGGTGATTTTGGGGGCATTTACAGTACTTAAGATGCTAAAACATCATTAAAGTAGTAGGATGTGTATTAAATTGATTTTTTTTTGTGTGTGTCTCAAGGAATCAAGTGCGCAATCATATTCATTTGTCCTTCTGCTACATGGACCCCCTTGCAAGATTCTCAGTGGGCTTATCCGGTATTATTCACTATATAAACCTTACTATATGTAGAAGCTCACCTGATGAATTGCCCCTGCAGGAATAATGACAGAATCACCAAGAAACTGTACAACAGTCCAGCCCTGAACACCATGCTCTTCAAACAACCTTTGTCTCAGCTTTCTGGTCAGATACCAGTTCTGATCACGGATAGGATCCTGTTCTTGGAGGACCTCCAAGCCCTGCTCCTTTGCAGTCTGCAGTGCAGATACAGGGAAACAAAACCAAAATAGGAATATTTTTAAATAAAAAATAAATAAGTTAGTTACATGCACACCCCATGTAAATACAAATTTAGTGCTATCAGTAACAATGAAAATGTAGACCCCTATGATCAACTGTATGTATAGTTAAAATGTTTGACATACAAACGAACGAAGATACATAAACCCCAGATTCAGACTCCCTCAATAACTTGTGATAGAGTGTTCTAACCAAGTTTAGCCACAAATCATGAATCGTGTTTTAAAAATAAATAAATCTACAACATTAAAAAATAACACAACTCTGCTTTCAAAACTTGCAATCTGCCCTGAAAGGACACATGGTCAATAAGGCATCACATTGTGTGGGATGAGATCAAACTTATTTTTCTAGCACAATGAAATTGTTGCTATTTTTTTGTAACCTTTTGCAGAAAGTCTTTAATTTTCTCTGCATCTTTGTTCCCATAAATGTGCCACAAAGCCCCTGGAGTCTCAGTAGAGTCCTTCAGTCTCTTCTTCATGTTCTCATCCAAATCTTCTTCTTCCAGTCTTTTCAACACACCTACAAAAGAAAACATACTGTTTTATTGCACTGTTCCACAACAAAAATACATACATACTAAATCTGCATTCTGAAACACACACTTGTCTGGGAATGGAAGAAAATGTTATCCCACCATTTCAACACTGCTGAACAAACACAGATGTAAGAAAAAAATTATTCTAGAAATTGTACCCCAATTTAACACCGCAAACTAGTCAAACTAGCTTAATATTTGAATGGCTCACTATTTATAGAAACTATTTATTTTCATATTTTGTTTCTTACCTGTTTTAGAAAGGACTCCATTTCCTTTGGCTACTCCTACATAAACAAGCACGTTGACTATATCAGAAACCTCCAAGTGTAGGTTGGCTGTTCCGAAATCATGTTCCTTAGAAGCAGTGACACCTGGCACAGAATCATGAGCAGCTGATTAGACATTGTAAAATCTACTAACTTTAATAAAAATAAATAAAAAACCACTCTTGCAACAGCCTCTTAGTTACTTGCACATACCATATGCACAGCACAGTCTGGGTCCCAGGTCTGGCCGCACAAAAAAAGTAGGTAAACGGGATGCCAAGTTGAGTTTTCCCTCTGGGTCTGAATACTCAGGCAGGGGTAAGTTTCGCATCAAGTCATCATACCTAGAAATATTTAAAAAAATAAATATAAACCTGTCAGAAATGAAAAATACTAAAAACAAAAAAACAAAAAAAAACATTTATAATAATAATCTACAACAGAAACTAATGTGAAATAAAGCTATTTTACCTAGACGGCATTAGGGCCATGAATTCTTCTCCAGATGGCCAATCTTTTAAGCGATACACCATAGTTTCTCCATCCTTTGACTTAAGTCTTTCTAAATAGAAAAGCAAAACAAACAAAAAAGAAAACAGATTTCAGTTTCAAACTTTTTTTTTTTTTTTTTTTTTTTTTAACTCACACAATTAAGTAAGGTATGCTTACTGGTTAGATCCTCAAATCCATCCCAAAATTCCTTGATGCTCGAGTTAGAAACCACTCCATCTTTGCAGTTTAAGAGGTCTCCCTGATGATCCGCAAACTCCTCTTTAAATGACTCTGCCTTCCACAGATTGGCATTCAATTTCTTATGTACCCCTGACACAAGAATAGGCTGAAACAAAAAAATATGCATCACAATGAAGAGTAGTATAACTTGCCCAATCATCACAATACCATGCATAAAACATAATCATTACATTCTGAATATTCTTCTGGAGAAGGCTGTAAGGGTTTGGAATTTAATCATGCTAATGTTCAAGCATATTAATTACAATGCATAAATAAGGGTTTGCATTTGTTTGCTTATTGTACATGGATTCAATGAATATTGCCAACACGGACTGCTTGTTTATTTATTTTCTCTTTCCTAATATAACCTCCAACTGATTTAAGGATGCGACAACAGATCTCTAAAATAAAAGTTTGGTCAATCTCATATTCCTTTAACTAGATGCACTTTGGCACCTCAGAGATTTGTGTGTCTTACAAGCTTGTGTGATGGGAACTTTATTGAGAGAATCATACAATGGAGCTGTGTATTAGCTGTAAAGATTTTAATGGGCAGAGATTCAATCAAGGTGACAGTGAAATGGTCAATTTTTACTGGAAAACACCAGTATCTGAAACAGACTTCATTAAATCATGGAATGTACACGTGTGCCAATTAAGACAATAACTTAGTGTTCTGTATAAAGAGCCAAATACTATATTAACTATACTTGACTTTCAAATACTAAATGCTATTTTTTTTTAAAAATCACACTTAATGACAGGCATTTGCAGGTATTGTAATGTGTAACATTCTGAGAAAGGTAAAAAGACACCATCATTTAGGCTCAAGGGTTCTTTGTTTCTCCTTTTTTTTTGGCTCCGGTGAATAAACTTCCTTTACGTGTGGTCTTGGTCTTTATTTTCATTCTGGGCCAGTACTAACCTGCCCTTGTTTCCAACACTCCCTGAACAGTTTCCAGTTGTTACAATTCCTGTGGTCTTTGAGCCAAAGCAGACGGTGATCACAGAGCCAGGAATGCGGGACATCAGAGTGCAGTCTACTGGACTCGTCTGAAGTGGACTTCTTCCTGTGATGTTTATTCTCCTCGCTCTGTTCGTGTTTAAGATTTAGCTTTGCTGTTCTGTTTGCCGGAATCTTGTTCTCGACCACTGAAGCAATGATGTCATCCAGAATATTAGGTATGCTTCTTACACCTTTTCCAGTCTAGGCAAAAAAATAAAATAAAATAAATAAATTTACATTTCAAAGCCTCGTGAGAATACCTAATTTCTCACAGTAACAAGAAAACACAGTCTAGTTTCTCTGGATAAAATGTACACATTCAAAACATGCAACCACCACTTGATGCTGTTTATTTTGCTTCCAAAATAGTCTTGAGTCCCAACCTACAGCAACTGTACTCTAGATATTAAGGATAAACTTCTAGAAAACAACAACCTATGAGGCAATGTGGCCACAAACTGAATGCAAGAGTGGCATTCTTCAAATCATCAGTGGTAATTATTTTTTTCTATTATAAATTTAAAACCACATAAAAGCCCACATGTGGGACTGAAAGATTGATTAGTTACACAGTTTTTTCTAGAATGAATAAGAATGGCTACAGCACAAGGACTTATACATTTAAGATATGTAAATTAGTAGGAACACCTGTACAATAAACAAGAGACTGGTGACAGGAAAAGTTCTATAGGGACAATAACTATGTATTTATCTATATCTATCAGTGGCAAGCCCACGAACCCACTTCCAGAACCTTGCAAATCTGTAGGTATTTAGAAATACACCCGGGTCCCCTGAACAACACCTTAAAGTAAAAATATTATCTTGGCCACTAATGTTCTGTTGGCAAGCTTCCACTTGCGGTTTAGAACTGGAACCTTGTACTGTGTCCTCTGTACTGCACACTATCCGATTCAGTTTTTCAAAATTACTTATTTTCTGTTATTAAGACTGCAATATACAGCTGTGGCCAAAAGTTCTGCATCACCTAGAATTTTAGGATTGAGACATTAAAAATATATATATAAATAAATAAATAAATAAACTATATGAACATAATGTAGATTTTTCATTTAACATCATGTAACCAGAAGCCATAAAGGTAATACAGTATTTTGTTTGATTTTGAAATGTCATTTTTTTCCATTTTTGTCAGTTTTTCATTAAGTATGTGGGAAAACTACAAAGCTGTACGTAATTCAATATGTTAACGTAACATTATTCAGCAGGTTGACTTCATGAGCAAAACATGTTCATTCCATAGCTGTACATTTATTTTTATCAGAGTGTTTTTTATATAAATGTAATTTGGCAATAAACAGCCACTTACTTGTGTCCCTGAAGAGTAGACAGGAGCAAATGCAATGCCAGCATCAGTAGAGCCCAGCCGCAGTTTGCCAGCTGTTGTCGTGAGTAAGTCTCTGAGGGTCGAGCCTTGCTCATTGCTGTTGGCCACTAGTGAGGAAGATTTGCAGTTCAAAGACTCTAAACTGTCCGTCTGTTCCTTTTCTTCCTTCACTTGCTTGCTGAGTGGGGATTCTTTGTTTTCTGCAACAAAGGAAGATTTCAGAGTCATGAACTCAGCACTTCTTCATTTTCAAGCACAATTTTATTTTTTGCATGAGGTTAGGTCAACAAAAAAAGAAAACTATTAATCCTAAAAATCCTCTGTCTTGCTTTCTCATATTTCAGCAAGGATTTGTTTTTTAAACCAGGATT
The DNA here is from genome assembly GCF_017654505.1 of Polyodon spathula. Lineage (NCBI taxonomy): Eukaryota > Metazoa > Chordata > Actinopteri > Acipenseriformes > Polyodontidae > Polyodon > Polyodon spathula. Next base: position 16,353,388 of record NC_054543.1, read on the forward strand.
GCAATTTCAGACCCACTCGTATGTTAACAACATACATCCCTGACACAGCTACTCTTACCATAAAAAGTAGATGACCTACACCCATGGTATGTACATGTAAAAAGCCAAGTGTGATATACGGACAGGCATCGATAACACATACTAAATAATATAATTAATCAAATATTATCACAACTGGATGATCGTTTCTCCAGACAGATGTAAAACTAACATGGAACTTAAGACTGTATAGGCGCTTCCACTCAATCTCCTGGAGAGGAAAAAAAAAAAAAAAAAAAAGTGTTTTCTGCAAATTTCTATTTTTCTGCTGAATCGGCTTTGATTCAAAAGGCCTGTTTTATTTATTTATTTTTTAAGCAAGTCTTTCAACAGCCTTTTCAAATGTTTAACTTGACTTATTTTTATGCAGAACTCAACTCAACTGGGATGACAACAGCTATAAAGGAACTGCTGGTTTAAACCACCCTTTAAACTTGAGCTGCAGAAATGGAATAGCATTTCATTTCAGATTTGAACAATGTCTGGCTTATTGACAGCTTCACATGCTGACAAAGCTTACCAGCTGGAACAAACCACTACTGCAATATCCATTAGCATTGGCATTATTATCAGTCCATTAGCACCAGGGTCGTGATTTTCTTTTTCCACCTTACCTTTCTTTTCTTCTCTTGCTTTCTGCTCTGCTAAGTCTGCCAGGAAGTGCAAAGGAGACTGGGATTCTGGCGGTGTTAACTTGCTGTCATTGCTTGTGTCGCTTCCAGGACTGCTACTACCATTTGTTTCTAGTTTTGGCGTTGCATTCTGTTGCTGAAACTCAGGCTTACACAAAGAAATTTTGTTGCTGTGATTAAGGACATTCTGCAATACCTGCAACACAAAAACAGGTTTCAAAATAGATATACATTTCATAACCTATGTACAAGATCTCCCTAGATTCTGATAACTTATGGTCAACAAAATCCCTTACTATGTTTTATCATAACTGCATAAGCGGTTGTATGTACTTACTGATGCCTCCACTATAACCCAGGAAACAGGGTGAAATGCATTCCCAGCAAATTGTTAAATCTACAAAACATACGCCACCCACAACAGAACATGCAGTTTGGACTGCAGCTTCATTTGTATCCCCGAGCTGTGGTATTTTATATATATTATATATATATATATCTATATATATAGATATATATATATATATAATATATATATAATATATTATTCTGCAATTAACACTCTTGCAGGAAATTTAGAGATCAGTTTGGTTCAGCTACAAAAATATATATGCCATCTTGTTCGAGAGTGCTTTTGTTTTGCTTTGTTTTTTTCTTAAACCAGCTGCTCCGAATACATTGTAATGTTATCATTTAGGATTTCGCTGTCCTATTTTGTGTTTCTATTTTGCCACTGTACCTGTGAAACTCCATTGGTGGCAGGGTGCTTGCCAAGCTGTATATTCTGTTTGCCAGCACAAGGACAGTGGGATTTAATGCAATACTTGTCTCTCAGAGTGTGCATCACATCCACTAGATCTGTCAAAACTGATTTAAAAAAAAAAAAAAAAAAAAGAAACTTAAACCACGGTTTGTGAACAAAATAAGTTACTGGGCCAGATTAACCATTACATTTTTGCTTAATACAATTCTTAATATCATATAGTATCTGTAATACACAAAAACAAATGAACATTTACATAAACAGTTCACAATTGCATTAAAAAATGATCATAATTTTTAGATTTTAGCCCTTTGAAAAGACAATTCTTCTAACTACATTTTATCTACTAAAGCTAAAATACACAAGCCTGGTAAGCAGTCACAGTACAAGCATTGGGTCGTACCAGTTCCTGGAATAATCTGTGTTGGCATCAAGTGCTTGTGATCATGAGGCTGTCCCTTGACGCACTTCATCCAAGCGTATAGCTCTTTGTCTAAAACACAACACAAGCTGTTACTTGCTTTGTAAAACAGATTTCATATTTCTTTCAATACAACTAGATAATTTTTTTTATTAGAATTTTACAAAATTGCAGCAAAATTATTAGCAAATCACAAAATACAGCAAAATTATTAGCAAATCAAAGTATGTACAGATCAAAATACTTCTTCCGACAACAAATGAGGGAGATTGCGTTGTTTGCATGCCCATTACTAATAGCATGGGAGCACTCTTTGCTATGCAAGTAAGGCACCCACATATTATCATATCAGCAATTTACCAGCAGGGGAGGCTAGAGATTCAAAACTTGTGAAGGGAATGTAATCCTACATATTGAAGAAATTCCAGGTACCGTTTGCCTGTGTAGAATTCTTCTGAAAAAAAATCACTGAATGCTAAGCATTTTAATTGGTTGAATGGGTTCTATGATACAGCTTGAGAAGAAATCTAAATCACTGTCTGACCTTTGGAACTCTTTCTTTCCTTTGCCTTGTAACAGTCCAAACAGACCACGAATCCACATTTTTGGCAGACCCAGTGAATGTTAAACAATGTGGCTTCACATGCATCACACATCTCCCGCACTCCTCTTACTGCCCTCTTCCAGGCAATTTTGGCTGAAAGTCAAAGCAAACACAGTTGATGAAATTAACATTTATGGGCAGAACTGTCCCAGTTCTAGGCATGTTCAATAAAAAAAAAAGAGTCAAAAAATATTCTATAAAAACAATTCAAAAACATGTTTTCAAACCATGTAATCTGCATGTTTCTCTTGTATTCTACTTTTATAAAATGCATGTTGGAATTGTAGCAGTGCAAAGTTATATATTTTACCATGTACATGCAACAGACAGAATCTAATATACTGTAAAAACTTTTTTTCTAAGTATTTTTACGGGGTCTTAAAAAGGGGGGAGTGACTTATACACTGGTGTGACCTACAGGCTTTTTCCTGAAATTGTTGTCCCAAAAAAAAAAAAAAAAAAAAAATGGGGGGGGGGGGGGGGGGGGGGGGGGGGGGGGCGACCTCTACACCGGTGCGACTTATATACCGTTTTTTATGGTAATTTAACGGTTGTACGTTTGCTTTATCGATCATTGTAATAACATGTGATCATTTAGATAGCATCATCTCTGCCTCCCATTAAATAACAACAAAAATAAAATAAACACCAACCATCTTTTTTGATCCATGTCGCTGCAGTATTCTCAGATGTTACTAGTTGACAAAATTTATCTCCAATGTAACCTAGTATGTATTTGGAGGTTTCCAGGTCGAGCTCATTGTCCTCATAATCATCAGGGGCCCAAAGACTGATAGCCTCATCATCGTATTGGTCTGGAGATGAAAAGCCATCTATTCTGACTACACCATTCTTGCTAAACGAAAGGCTGAAACAACATTAAAATTGATTATATTTAAACATTCTACATGCTGTTTGCCACAGAAATACTATAGCAGCATTGTGTTCTGAATGCTTCCAAGACAAATGGTGCCAATATAAAATACACCCAAGTCAGCTGCAGCAGGGTCGTTTTTTGATCTGGGGTGGTGGCACTAAAATATTGGTGCCTCCACCTGCCAATTTGTTCTGCAATTTCTAAAATCACCCTGTACTTATAGTACACTTTAATAATTGTTTAAAAACTGAAGTCTCTGAATGAAACAAAACACAGGAATTGGTCTTTACCTCTGTTTACTAAAAGGTACATTTCCACTTACCGGCGAAAATAGTAGAATCTGCAAAACACAGGGGAGGGAGCTGGTTCTTCCCCTCTCTTATTGCGGACAACTCTGCATTCCCTACACTTCTGGAGATTCGGGCCAATTTCAGAACACGAGTCGTCCTGCAGAAAGGACTCTCCTGTCTGCTTCAGTTTCTTCACTTTCCGCCAGTCTTTTAATACTGACCGAGGTATTCCATCTGTCAACAAATTAACTTCCACTTTTAGAGGCTGCATTCAAGCACATGACATTATTATATACTAAATCTACAGCAAGCTAGATTAGAATTCACTGTTTCCAAAAACGACCCGAACTCAATATAAAAGTGTGTGTGTGTGTATACTTTATATATATATGATATATATATATATATATATATTATATATATATATATATATATATAAGACACACACACACACACACACACACACACACACACAGTACTAGTCAAAAGTTTGAGTACACTTGGTGGAAACTAGGTTTTTTTCATAATTGACAACGTTTTACGTCGTATACGTTTCTGTAACTACTTGAAAATCAAAACAAGTTACAATATACAAAACAAAACATAATGAGTTTCAAAGCAATGTTCATGAAAATTGTCTCTAAATCTTGGATTCCTCAAAATAGCCACCCTTAATAACAGCCTCACAAACACGAGGCATTCAGTTAACAAGTTTCAGGAGGAAATCATCCGACATGTCTTCCCAGCTCTTCTGCAGCAATTCCCAAAGATGTAGGGCACTTGTGGGTAGCTTTGCTTTGACTCTTCTGTCCAGTTCGTCCCATACAAGTTGTATGGGATTGAGGTCTGGAGACTGGGCAGGCCAGGTCATTAGACTGAGTTGTCCTTCACTTTCCTTCTTCGCCAAATAGTTCTTGCACAACTTTGAGGTGTGTTTCAGGTCATTATCTTGCAGAAGAATGAAGGCCTGCCCAACTACCCGTAATCCTGACGGAATGGCATGCCTCTGAAGTAAGCTATGATAGCCATTTTACAGCCAGTTATACACATTTCAGACTTTTAACTGACTTGGGCTTCAGACTGAAATCCCCTTGCTTTGGATGGCCATTTCATTGAAACTGACAAGATTTACATTTTCATTTAAAAATAAAATTTTTGAATGCAATTCACTTATGATTATCAGCTTATACAAGTACATGTATCATATAATGAAATATTAAGTGTTTATAGACAAGTTTATACAGTTAAAAGCATAGATAATCATGAAAAACCTGGTTTCAAGCAGGTGTACTCAAACTTTTGAAATCAAATTTGTAATTTAAATATACACAAAATCGCTGGTTAACATTTCAATAGTCAGAATTCATTTTACCATGTGCTTGTCACTCAAATTTAATTGACATCATGAGGAAAAAAAAAAAAACACATACTGGCTCAACATCTGCTATCAATCTTAAACATTTCTATTGCAGATTTAGAAATACAGAAAATGGTCATATAATTAAAGTTGATTTTGGAGCAACGCAAGTAAAGCAAGTTATTCTGCTGTAGCTTAATGAAATTATATTAGCAATGGCCATGTATTTCTTTTAAATGTTTTCAAGAAACACTAAACAAGTAACAGTACCTTGCAAAATTAAAATAGTACTTCATTAAACATGTTCACATCTTTAACTGCAGTGATGGACTCCAAAACATGAGCTAAAATCTTAAAACTCTTCCTATATCAAGAAAAGCATACATAAGGCTTTTAAATTATCTTTACTAAACAAATCTTGGCAAGAACAAACATCTTAGGCATAGCAAAGAAAGCAATGTAATACCAACTTAACTGTAAAATCAAGCTTTCAGGATTATGGTATGGTGCAGTGTCAAAAACAAGGACACAAAGGAATAGTATAAACTTACTACTGCTTGCCAACTTGAGTTTTGTTTTTTCCCTGGCACTTCTAAAAATACCATTTGGTTTTACTTCTTCATCTTCTCTTTCATTATCACCCTTTTTCTTTTGCATATCATTTTGCTTCTTTTTGTACGTGGGTTTGGGCTGACGCTTTGCCCTTCGCTCGGCTTTGCTCTCACTTTCATCTGAGTCATCGCTCTCAGAGCCTGACTCATAAGTCCTTTTAGTTCCTGTCCTTGTCTTCTTTTCTTCTTGCTCAAGTTGGTCTTCCTGTTCTTTACTTTCTTTGTTATTTTCCACATCACTTGACGTAGATGCAATTAAACTGACAGTACATGGCTTAATAATCTCTGATATAGCGCTTCCCAATTTCTCAGTTTTATTAGTGTTTTTATCTTCCTCTGAATGCCTTGTAAGCCACGCTTTTTTAAGCTTTGTGTGGTAGTTAGGCTGATTCGACTGGGGAGGTTGCCCATTAGTTAAAGAGCATGTTTTGTTCATTGTGTTGTTCACCGCAGTACTGTCATGTGAAATGGCTGGTGAGCATTCCTGAACTGGAGCATTAATAGGCTCGCTTTCATTTGCGTTGCTGCTTCTGGACTGAGCTGCGGCCAGCGCTGCCTTGTGCTTTTTTAAATGGACAAAGCTGGCTGAATAAGTAAGGCCTGCACTGGCCTGTGTAGTGCTTCCTGTATTGAGTGGCAGGAATGTGCTAGGGGATGTGGTTCGGATCTTGTTCTCTTGCAACTCTGCCATTGACTGAGTTCCACTTTTAAGGGAAGAACTTTCCGTTCTACAACTAGTCGAGACAGTGGTCGACATAGAGTAAGTCATGTCTGATTCACCATGACTTAAGACACCAGTAGTTGTGGCTGCAGAAGTGGTTACATGAGTTTTTATATTGCACATAGTATTGGCAGCAGCCACAACAGAACTGGGAATACTGCCCTGGGATACAGCCTGAAAGTTCTTTTTGTACCGAGTGCAAGTATCCTCTAAGTTCGTGTTTGGTAAAATGACTCTCCCAGGCTCTCTGCCTTCCCCTAGTTTGAGGCAATATGTCCGATTTGTTCCTGTAAATGATTTTTCAATGGCTGACTCCTTGGATGCTGACTTTGATCCTGGCAAGCCATCGTATTTCATGCATGTCGGTGGGCGTACAATAACAGATGCTGTTGCTGCCTGTGGCTTTCCATTGCTTTTTTCCAAATTCCATCCAGGTTTCACGTGGCTTAGAGAATCACGTTCTTTCCAAATCTCTGATGAAGTCATCTCAGAATTGTTTTTGCAAATAGTGCTTACATCCCTCAGCTCCGGTACCAAGGTCGGGGGCTTCTGCAATTCTGATATTTTACCAGCTGCACTGACAGGCTGGATTGGAGTCAGTGTCGGTGGAGAAAGCCTACCGTAACTGCCCTCCTTTCTGTCCAAGGTTTGCTGAGTTGGAGGATGAAACACTGGGGCCCTGTGTAATGCTGGCATGCATCGGAGTGGATTGGATGGGGACATTGCAGGACTTCTTCGTTCATTACCAGATGAATTAAGGACATGCGAGGCCACTTGCTGAGAAAGCTGCTCTGTTATTTTTCCTACCAAACCCTCTCCTTCTGGTTGGTGCTTAATCAGAGGAGGGGGCTTTGAAAGCGACTTACTATTAAATGATGTCATAATCAAGGAATTAGAGGATGCTGAATGACTGCTGCTCAGTTTCTCAACATAACAATTTATAGCTTCCTTGGATGGATACAATCGTGGCGGTTCATTCACCACAGTGGTCGACAAGGTGGTGAAATAGTTGCTTTGCGGCAAAGTCTGTGGCACTGAATGCTTAAACTTATAGAATTCTGCTGCAGAATGTTCGATATCTTTGTCCTGTTTTAGGACATGGTTCTTAGGACTGGCAGTGGGCAAGGGGGGTATCCTGGGATAAGAGTCTCTTTCTACATCATTTGACTTTATCTTAGCTGTAAAAGGGGCCACTTCAATGCTCTCCTGAAGAACCATGCGGTTTTCCTCTTTGTATTTGTTTACTCTGTCCCCAATCTCTTGTGGTGGTCTCAGCTGCTTGCAGTGGCCGGAGACGGAATCCATGAAGTTTCTATGCATATGGCTTTCTTTGCCAGCTTGTGTTCTGCTGTGGTCCTGATCAGACTTTAAATGTACAGCAGTAATTGCTCGCATTGGATCAATGAAGACTTTTTTGTCTAGATCCCTAAAACAAGAGATAAAAGTGTAGGTTGAAAATACAGGTGGACATCTATAATGAAGCGCAAACAAGGAAATTACACCTACACTATCTAAAGTATAAGTTTATATTTCCTCAAAAATTCACACTGACATAAAATACTTCCCTGGATTTCCGGACTTTTTAAAGTGCTTTAAAAATGTTTTGCTGTTAACATATCCACCCCACATCCATGGTAAGAGCATTTAAAAATGTATGTAATGATGTAATGATTTACTCTCATTAACTTGTTCTAAAAAATCTCTTAACCAGGTTTCATCACAATTGGGTAAAAGGCTCTCTAGTGTAACATGTGTGTGTTTCACCTCCATAACCCTGTTTCCAGGGATATGCATCTCCAGCAGAGGACAATTATACCTTAGTTCCATGAAATTCTGTAAAGCCAACATACATTCAGTAGAGCTGCACTAACACGGTTTCAGATCAATACAATAAAGTGGGTTAAAGCTGAATTAGGGTACTTGTTCAGTTTGAGATAACACATCCAAGTTCATTGCTTTAATTTAGACCAATTATGTGCTAATTGACAGATTATATAAGCATAGTGAATGGTGCACTTACTCTTTGTGATGGTCTCCAGCTGCTTTCGACAAAGGTGGACTAGCATGCGTGTGGAGTCTGATTGGCCGGTGTGGGTCTGCGCTGGCAGGTCTGACAGGAATGTGGCTCAATAAACCCAGACTGTCTACCGTGGTCACAGGGAGCCAGGGGCTGTGGGTGTTCTACCACCAAAGACACAAATAAACGTCAGCCTTACCTTAGAAAATACATTCTGATTATGAGCTTTCTTTTTAAAAACATTGTGCTTATGTTGTAACAAAGCTAGAAAGAATTATGTCTACTGCTTTTGTAGACATATTTACACTATGTTCTTTCTAGCTTAACAGATGCAGAGATATCCCTTTGCTATACAGACTATCAGAATTTAGCCTTTTAACTCCCATGTGTTTATTATGTTAAAACAATACCTCCCAACTAAACAAATAAACTTTAGTACAGTTATCCCTTAATTGACTTGCCTGAATATGTAAATTGTTTACATTCTTGTAATCTTTTGTACAAATATTTTCATCCTACATTTACTTATTGGTACAAATCAGCTTCCCTAATTTTGAAACGGTTGTTTACAACTAATAACTATTTACTACCTATACTATTAATATTGGAATAGCCTCAATACCACATAATAATAATAATAATAATAATAATAATAATAATAATAATAATAATAATAATAATAATACAGACATACCCTCCTCAAACTGGCTTCCGAATTGACTGTATTTTCAGGATGGACCCACTTAGAGGAAGGCATCCCAAGACCTGGGTAAGAGTGGGCGCCATTTTGATACTGCCAAATGATTGGATAGAGTCCCAGCTGGCTATATGATGTAGTCGCATGAGTCTGTCCCAAGAGGTGAGAAGGAGGTTGTTGGTGCTGCAAAAATCGGTGCTGCTGCTGCTGCTGATGTTGGTGATGTGCTAGAACCAAGTGACCTAAATTGCTGGAATGACCAGAGTCCAGGCGTGGGTGTCCACCCAACAAAGATGCTGCGGGCATTCCAGGTAGCACTGTTGGAAGATGATGAGTGTGATGAACAGAATGGTGTGGAGCACTGCTCAAAGCATGGGCATTGACAGCAGCTGTGGGTGCCTGTGGCGAGGATCCAGGAAGGAGGTGGGTAGGATGGTGGTTGTTGGGGGTTAAACATGTTGTGTGTGAAGAGGCATGGAGTGGATGAAGATGCTGGTGCAAATATGCAATGTGGTTATTCTCTGTGTCTGGTCTGAATAGTGCAGGATCCCTGTAAACTGTGAAGTGCTCATTCCTGTCAATAATGAGAGGACTCTTTGTGGCTTCTGTATGGTTAATTCTAGCTGGCACTGGCTTGAAACTTGACCTGGGCATTTCAGGTTCAGCTTTTGACACTGACCTGTTTGTAGCAGAGATTTGGCTGTCCTGGTACCTAATTTTATGCTTTGAAACATCAGGGGTAGTGTTTGGTTTAGGTTTGGAAGTCTCCAAAGGGTTCTGGTGTTTAGACTTGATGGTGTCAGAAAACTGATTCGAATTGGGTTTAAGAATTTCAGGAGAAGGGTTTGATTTGGGCTTTAACACATCTGGTGAGGGACTCTGTTTGTTTAACTTTCTACCTTCATCTGTAAAGTTTGACTTACTAATGCAAGATATAATGGAAGTATAGGAAGCCTTGTCCTTTCCAGCTTTAGCTGCAGAATCACCAACAGCTGCAACTGTCCTTATAACCTCTGAATGGGCAAACTCAATTTTACTGGCAATGCTATTGCTCAGCTTCTGTTCGACCTCTGTCTTTCTAACATCTAAAACTGATGGATTTAACACCAAATGTCTCGACTCAGATATGTATGATTCCGATGATTGGGATGTCTGCAGGGCAGAAACAGCCTCAGCAGTTTCCCGAGACCCATTATTTGAATTATTATCCTCAGTGATATCAATAACACATTTCGGTGTAGGAGTTTGTGATGCACTGTTAGCATAATGGTCACTAGGTAAAGTTTCCACAGTGCTTTTCAACTCTACAATGCACCCTTGGACATCTGGAGTGCTGGCAGTCTGAGAACAGAAGGTGGGCGGCTCTGCTGGTTGGAGCTGAGATTTTTCCTCTTGCAGTTCACAATCCTCTGACTGAATTCTTTCTGCTTTTTGAGTTTTTTCATCTTGTTGTATTTCATCCCAGGGAGAATGTCGATCTATTAGAGTCTGCTCCTCTGCCCCCTTGCTATTCTGGGACTTTTCATCTTCTTCACTAGCCTTTGAAGTGCTTATGCTTTTTAACTCATTCTCTGAATTCTGCTCGGAGGAAGAATCTATTCTCTTATTAGAGTTTTCAGAGTCACTGCTCTCAGAGTAGTCGGAGACATTGTCTGCCTTCAGTCTTTTTAAACAAACTTTCTTTTCATCCTCTTCGGGTTTTCTTCTTTTATGTACAATTTGTTTGTTTTTATTTTTTGAAAATTCTGCAAATAAACAAGATCAAAAAAAATGATAGAGATTGACAAGTAAAAGATAATGTGCCACTTTCAAAGCTTACATGACTGCAATACAGATTTTGATCAAAGACAATCCTATCCAAAATGAACAAAAAAAACCTCAATGGTATCTGACTTAATCACTGAAAAATGCAAAGGAGTAATAACTAAAATGTATTTGGGTGACACCTGCTTTTCTACCATTTAGTATTTTTCATAAAAACAAATATGCAAACAGTTCTTGGAGACTACACAAAAAGCAATCTTCATTCAGTTGCCACAGTAACAAGAGGGTTGAAAGCTTCTGGGCAATATCAAAAGTTCTTTATGCAGTCCAGCAGCCATTGTTTTAGATTGTCCAGCAGCCATTGTTTCAGATTGTAGCTCAAGGGACTTCCAACACACTGGTCCTACTTATTTCCACAGAATTTGCTTAAATTATATTCTGCAGTTTTGGGTTGTTTTCATGCTGGTATAGGTACAGATATTTTAACAGGAAATCTCACAGATTACATCATTTCGTCTTGAACATTGGTCCTGGCATGTTTTTCATAATGTCTTAGTGAAGACAAAATCAAAGTTAAAATTACAGTGAACTTCATTTGATGAAAATATGCCCCTCAAGTTACATTAAATACACAACAAATGGACCTCATTAAGCTTTGAACTTAAATCACAAAACGTTGTTTTGACAGCTGCCAAAACGCTTTACAACCACCTCGGCAGCACTAATTATATTTCCTTTAAACTGTTTAAAAATAGAGCTGTTTAAAAAAAATGAAGGGGGTAAGATTATAATTTAAGTACTAAGGCCAAGTATGACCAAGAAATAGGCCGCTTTCAACAATGGCACAGCACTTGTTCACACTCTGAACAAAAGAAGAAAAATAAATACTATTCAGTTCACACACCTCCTCGCCCTCCATTGTCAAGTCTTTCCTCTTTTATCTTATCTTCATCTGGCACACTGCTATCTGATCCCTTCCTCTTGCTGGAGCGGGAACTCCTTTGCTGCTGCTGCTGAAACTGCTGCTGCTGCTGCTGCTGCTGAGCTTGTTTCGGAGTTGCAGTGGGAGAATTCATGACTGGCCTGGGGCTGTTTGCTTGAGCACGGGTATAATGACCCTAGATAACAATCACATTAAAACAGATGTGGTTAGTTTATCATCATCATCATCATCATGAGCAGTGATGCCAGATCAGAGCCCCCTCCCCACACGTACACAAAACAGTAAAGACCAAATACACGCTTTCAGATAGTTAAAATATAAATTAATTTATTGGTGTACAATTTTTTGTCTAGCAAACGTTACAAATAGACTTTACAAATGGAGACAACTAATGTTTAAAAGTTTACCAATTAACACAAGTACATATACAACTTTGAATAAGCAATTACCAAATCAGTCATAATATATACAGTAAAACCTGATGAACCAGCGACCAATGGCACTGAACATGTGTTGGTCTGTCATTTACCAGAACAAAATCCTTACTTGAGTTTACTGATTGGCAAGAAAAGGTGATTGTAGACTTTAATAGTTTCAATAAAGTTTATAAGTTCAAATAAGATTTTAAAGAGTGTATTTTGCAGTGTTGGTCTGTGAATGTTAAAGAAACTCACATGAGCTGTATTGCTGTTCTGGCTGGAACGAGATCTGCGTCTTGATGTTATTCCAATGTTTTCACCTTTCAGCAAAGAATGAACGACGTCATCTAAAAATGTCATCTGTACCATAGAAGGATCAACATTCTGAGGCTCTAGAACCTGATTTAACAGAGGAAGATTGTTAATTTTCTCTCATATAGTTCTTAATTTACCAATCATTTCTAAACAGATAAAAATCGGCAAACAGCAATTGGTTTATATCTATCCACATGTCCAGCATTAAAGAGGTAGCAATAAAGTAGTATCCAGTAGACCAGGTATCTTCCTTATGCTTAATCCGAAAATAGAATTATTTAATTTTGTTTCTAATTAAATAACAAAATTATTTATATGTTTTTATACGTGGTCGTTGATATATATAATATATATATCACACACACAATATATATATATATATATATATATATATATATATATATATATTATCATACTTAAAATGAAGTTCCAGCAAGTAGTGTTAGTATCACGCCGACTTCTCTAGCACTACACACTACTACGTCACTTGGTGATGATGCCGAGTTAGGACAGACATATGTGAAATGAGCCATAGGTAAATTTCTTATCCCTGGACACTCCATTTCGTATAATGTGTACACTATGTTTTTTTCATATTTTATGGATGGCGTCGCAACTGACTACTGGAACTGATTGATTGATTGATATATTATATAATATATATGATTATATATATATATATAATATATATATATATATATATATATATATATATACACACACACACACACACACACACACACACACACACATGTGATTTGTACATACACAGAGTTTGACTCACGAGATTCAAAAGTCTGTGGTTAGTATGTGAAATGTGCAGTGTTGATTCACAAATCTACTGTATTCACAGTCCTGGACTGATCAGTGTAACAGCTGATATAGAGAGTCACAAATGAACCTTCACACACCCACTTCCATTGTTGTTTTAGGACAAAGTTTTATCTTCATTATCTGTGCCAAAGCTTTATCTAAAGGAACCCAAAAACAGCATTGTTTAAACAGACAGGGCAAACCTTACTGGACAAGAATATACTTAATAACAAAGCAGTAGTTGAACATTGATCCCACACATAATAATAAAGCAGTAGTTGAACATTGATCCCACACATTGGCAGCCTGCTATCTGTAAACAATTCACTGGTGCAAAAAAATGACAAAATGGATGTGCTAGTGTGCCAATAGTGAAATATTATTTGTTGGCTTGTGCACATTTTTACATATAAAGTAATCTGAAACTAATCTTCTCAGCTGATTTGTTTAGAAAACAGTTTCAGCTAAATCAGGGCTACAGCCATGCATTACCGAGACAGCGGCATTCCCAAGGTCACGTACTGCATGTGTGGAGAAAGAGCAAAACCTGCCAATTCCCGAAATCAAAACCTCAGTGTCGATTTGCTTTCCATGCAGCAGCCGCTATGAATATTTTCCAAACTTTAAATTTGGCCTTTCAGTTAGCTGCCAAGTCCAACAACAATTATTTCTAATTGCGGCATAGACCCTGCAAACAGGTAACCTTCCAAAACCACAAAAAATGTAGTTCACTTAAAATCCCTAAATGTCTGGTAGTGAGAAGTGACTGTCAGCTATTCCAATGTAGACTAAATCAGGGTCCCAGAGGTAAAAGAAATAAGTAGTTTTCTGATGGATTACAAGCATGCTAAATATTGTACTTCTTAAAAATGTATATTCCAGATGAATAAATGTTTAAGAAATTAAAAGAAATCTTTCCCACCCCAACTGTATTTGCTGTATGAAATATAAAATTAAAAAAAAAAAAAAAAAAAAAAAAAAATTACCTTGCATAAAAATTTCCTGAACCTTTTGTTCTTTAACCCAGGCTTTCACTTCCTCGTGAAGCTGTGGATTGTCCCTGAGAACTGGATTCAAACTGTCTACTTCATCCTAAAAAGAGAATACAAAAATTCTAGCTCACAATAAAGAAAATATGGAAAAAAACAATTTGTTTGGATTATACAAATCCTGATTATAATCCACACTGAGAACTTAAATTATTCATTTTGATGGTGCAGTCTGCAGTTAGTTTATTAGATTGCTGGCTAGAGTAAGAACATTGCACTATAAGAACAGTACACGAATCTCAAATAATAAGAGCTTATCCATGCTTTTATACTACAATAATAAACATACATGTGTTAGTTAATCTTCTTGCTAGCAAGATGTAATCATAAAACCCATCTTAGCGTATACAGTAAAATAACTGCGCTTTGAGACAAATCCTGGTTCCTACTGGATTAATGAAGTTTGTAAATAAATAAATAAAAATAAAGGAACTTATAGCTCATCTGTTACACGTCATTTAACAATGAAATAAAGTCAAAAGTTATTAATTAAGTGCATTCAACAGTTTAGTGCCAGCTACTGACTATACCCTTATTTTTCTAGATGCTCATAAAAATATGAAACAAAAATCAGTGCTTAAATGCTCAGTGGATCTGAGAACATTAGTGTTGAAAGTTCTAAATAACAACATCCATTTCCTCCATACTCATTCTTTTGATCGGGTTACCCCAGGAGTAAGTCATAAGTAAGACTAAAACAAAACCCACAAAAATAAGAATAAAAACAAAACATTAAACCAATCTGAACCAAATTATATCTAAACTTAAACACCTACTACTTTAAATGAAACTAAAATAAATGGTCTTTATAAAAAATAAATAAATAAATAAAAGTCAAAGCATTCTGTTTCATAAGAACCAACAGCCCACTCTAATTGTAACAATTATCCTTTTTACTACAGTGTATTTAGCACTTGATGAAAGATTTGGTGCTGTGTTATATGCTTGTGGAAATGCATACTGTTAATGGAGCGGTGTATAATTAAGTACAAAAAAGCAATGATAACAAACTTTCTGTATTGTTTTTCAAGGGCAAGCACTACGATGATGCAGCACCACTATAGGTGCATTAACTGCTTCTTCAGATACAGAACAGTAGTTAATTTTGAGCAAACAGGAAATCCACTCACCGCTTCCATTTATTGTGCTTGTACTGCAGTGATTAATACAAGGATACAGTAACAGACACTCACTAAACAGGGGAATTTTTATAGTGAGCCATCTATATTTACCTAACTGCTAATAAACAGATCTGACAAGCTTTGGAAATACACCAGCATACACTGGTGCATCATGGCTCTTCCCTTCTAACCTTAAATTTCTGTTTATCAAATAATGAAGGAAAGAGCAACTGGGTCTCCATCAAGAAGTCTTTACCAATTATCTTTACAAAACCTTCATTCTTTACATTTCTTTTTATTGAGGTTTTACTGCTAGATTCCCGGATTAGAAATAAATGCATTTGTCTGTAAACACTGCAATATCTCTCTATGGTAGTCCCTTCATTCATCAATTGGAACTTTGAACAATGAAATCTATCATTTCTATTTTAAGGACTACAGTAAGAACATGTGACTTATTTACTGACCTGGAGGCAGAATTCCACACTTTCCCATACTAATCCTTGTGCACATCTAACCAGCTGTCACAAAATGACATCTTGTGAAATTACAGTGTTGCCCGTAAACTCCAGTCACTTCTCACCGCTCCCAATGAACACATTCAACCACTATACGCCCCCACGACAACATCCCTCAGTGAAGCACAGGGCAGATACAGTACAGGGTTCCTCATATTTTAATTTAAAAGCAATGCAATACTGGAAGCTTCCAGTCAGCCAACGAGGCAGCACAAAACATTTCACTTGGGGTGTTGTGGGACAGAAAATGCAAAGTACTTCCAGATATGAACTCTGAACTAGTTAAACAACTAAGCTTCCTTCAAGCAGGAGTTCTACACTATAAGCACACAAAGCCTGGATTTTAGAAACTGGCAGGTTATGCTTGATTGGTATGTCTGTCTGAGACCACGTGATCCGATCTACTGACCCTGGAAGTCTCTCCAAAACTCTAATTCAACACCATCTGTGTTCTCTTAGGTAAAGGCTTTAAAATCAGCAGAGGCGGTATATTGTAAAGTGCAGTTTCTTTGTTGTATTGGGAAACACACCAAATTATTCCAAAACATTTCAGAAAAATCTCACTGCTGATTTTATGAATTCCATATTGAGAAAGGTACTGTATACTGTAGTAAAACTAGAAGAAGCACTAAAATGTGAATGTTAATATTCAGTGCAAAATGATTTAGCAGTGTGGTGAGACCTTAAAAACAAGTTAAATTCTCATTTCACACATAGATTCCGCAAAACTGCAATGCTGACAACTGAGCTTCCCACTGTCAAATGTTTTTAAGATACTCAAACTAATAATTGCACAGATCATGAGTCAGATCTGTAGTGCAATAAAGTTGGTTACAGTATGCCAAAGCTTTTATTATTACACAATGCAATCAATACGTCTAGTCTTTCTAGAATATCCATAATAGGCCAGGGTACAAGCAGAACTCACTACACTTTTGGCAGTTGCAGTCCGTCAGTGAAAATTAACAATCCACTCATTAGTAATAAATGGCATAGAAGTGGATTGATTGCTATTTCAGGGATGCTGCACATCACTGATGTTTCTTATTAGCATTCCACAAGCTTGCTGCATGCAGCCTTGAAAAAACATGACTTGGTACACACACATTGCTTCCCTTGTAGAGGGCAAAATCAAAGGAGTGCTTAGCAAAGGACATAACCTTTTCTATGCCAAGATCAACCGGCTGATGATATATTCTTTAAAAAAAAAAAAAAAAAAATACAAAAATAAAAGACCCAGGTCCACTTCTTTATATATATATATATATATATATATAATAATATATATATATATATATACTATATATATATATATATATATATAAATTTTTTTTTTGTTTTTAGGTTAAAAATCCAATATCTTCAACAAATGTAGAATACTCTTAAATACATGTAAAGTTACATTTCATGCTACAGACGACTGTTGTGGTAATTTCTTTCAAAGAAAAGTCACGTGCTAAACACGATTTAATCTGTTTGACAAAACCAAAAACTGGTTTTTGCATTGAACGTAACTACGAAATTATAATACTAACTTGTGAACATACTAAGTTATAATTGAGATTTTATATATATATATATATATATATATATATATATATATATATATACACACACACACACACACATATATATATATATATATATTATATATATATATATATAATATATATATCTATATATATATATATATATATACACTCATAATACTATTATGAAGATGTTCAATCATAAATCAAATTAATAAAGCATCAATGCAAAGGTTTATTGTTGTAAACCAGTCTTAACGCATTATAAAAGAGAAAAAAACTATGATGTAATTCTAAAACTGTGTAGAGAATCTCTGCATTGTAACAACAGTTCATAGCTTATGGTATACTGTTTTAAATAAACAGTTTAAATAAAAAAAAAAAAAACAAAAAAAAAAAAACAACAACATTTCATGCAAATTAAATATGCCCCAGTTTTCTGGTCCTGGTTTCCAATTTCAAAACACTTCCTTCACACACACAAACACGCAGCTTTGTTTAAATACTGTTAGATCTGTTAGCAATCTACCAGAATATGATAGCATGCCCACTGTGCTCCATTTCCTTTAGCTACTTCTCGAAATAGTGGCCTTTCCCACATTTATGGCAAAACAGGTTTAGTGGGATGGGGGGTGGTTGCATGTCCATATCCCAAGACTGTTGAGGGTCTTCTGCTATTAAAGTGAAACACTTCACTTGTGGGGGAGGTTACCCTTCAAGGGCAAGCAATAAATCCTCATCCTACATTGCAGTGGAGAGCAGAGTACAATCAGCTGCTGAATAAATTCAGAAAGAGGCATGTCCAGGCACTGACCACAGACACCAGCTGCACTGTCAGCAACTAAACCTTCCCCCATACAAAAAGACATTTACAAACAATACAAAGAAAATAATCTTTCATAGTAAACAGAAATAATAAAACAAGCATCTTTACCCAACTGACCAGCCTGATGACCAAGTCAAAAACACAGGAAACTGAAATAACCATCTAGGCCAACGTGTGGAACTTCATTTCAGATGTGTAATCCATTATAAAACATTCAAGTACCCAGACTTCCATCCACTGTGCATGTACTGTACTGCACAAGAAACTTGAGAATGAGAAAAACATGAACACACACCTGTGCAATAGGATTATATTTAGTACTATAGTTGGCACGATTGCTAGAGTATTTAACAGACATCCTCTATTACAGTTACTGTTGTAAGTAAACAATGAACCCAATCTTTTGGTTGATTCAAACATTTATTTATTTACTTTTTAAATACTGCTCTTTGGTAATTTAAGACAAGGTAAAACTGATCAAATTAAGTCATGGTTGTTGTACAGTAAGTCCGCTTCAACCCACAAAAAACATAATGTACCTCTGTTCCATCCTCTGCTGCTCTAAAACTAAAAGGAGTAACCTTTCTGTTCTACGTTTGAGTCATACAAGAACTCAGCAATCTCCAGCAAAGCAAATAATTTGGTTTCTACGTACCACATTTTGCTACCATCTGTTCCTGTTGACATGCTTCCTGAACAATATCAGTATGTGCAGAACTGTTAGTAATACCTTTATCTCCAAGCACAGATGCATTTACAAAAACAGCTTGTACAAATGCCAACTGAAAAATATGCAAAGCCTTGTTCAATGCATAGTTAAGATTACTAAACAATGTCATATTCTGAAAAGGTACAGTATAGGCTATTTACAGTTCTACCATAGTGCACTCTAAGGCATATTCCTTGGAATTTAAGACGCAGTTTTTTTAACCATTTTTTTTCTTCTCAAAAATAGCCTATGTCTTAAATTAGAGTACAATAGTGATGCGTGCATTAAAAATCGCCAACTAAAGATGCGACTACCTGAGTACACAACATGACTGACTGCCGAGTAAAGACGAACAAAGACGTCACTGCCCGAATACACAAGCAGCAACGTGGCTTACTGCCAAGTAAAGACGAACAAAGACGTCACTGCCCGAATACACAAGCAGCAACGTGACTTACTTACTGCCATGTAAAGACGAACCAAAACAATACCGCCTGATCTCGAATCATCCATGACACAGGCAGGAATTTTCAAAGAATTTTCAAAAAAAGCTACAATTACAGCGTTTCTAACAAACGATACCAGCTTGGACAGATTGGAAATGCTGATCTGACTCCTGTCTTTTTCGACATGCCAAGCAATACCACAGTTCACAAATTAGAAGAAAAATCAGGTGTAAGTAATGATGACTGGAAATGAGAAGCAGCACATAACCATAATGCTCTGTGTGGCCACCAACTACCTTCATATGCGTAATTGAGGTTGTTTTATTTTTTCGTCAAATTGAGGGTAGAAAATTTGGTCTGCATCGTAAATTCCAGAGAGTCTTAATTTTGAAGGAACACAGTGCAACAAAATCTTTCTCGACGGTTTGAGTTCAAAACAATCCAACGATGTATTACTTTTTTCAGAAGCCAGCATTTTTCACATGCGTTTCTTGTGCTACAGTATTACGTTTTGTCTATTTTGTAACAGAAATTCTACATAAGATGCCTGTTGTGATGCAATAGGTTCTCTGAATCCAATCACCTGCAGTTCTCATGATAAAACAGAAAACCCAGGTCCTGTTTTATATCAAGTTTGTGGTATGTCATAGCTTTTTTCATTAAGGATTTTTATAAAATACTAGTGTTATTTAATTTTAATCTGCTTCTGATAATATGTCACAATCTGAACACTTTCAGTTGGTGCGGGGAGGAAAGAAACCTTGTTTAAATGAACCACTGCTCAATGCAATTCACGTAAACTAAGAAATCTTTCCTCTGTAGATAGGCTTTTTTTTATTCCTTCGCCTTCCTGTGTGCATTGCACTTAGGCAAAAACAAAAACGTAGAGAAATAAAAAAAAAAAGTTCAGATCTTTTTGTGGGTTGTACTAGTATATATATAGGGAGTCTGAGAGAAAAAATTACAGCAAAGTTTGGTGCTTCATTCATTTGTTTGGTGTGCAAGGTAATCAAACATGCATTCTTCAGGTGTGAAAAAGTTATTGAAACCCCCCCCCCCCCCAGTTAACTCAACCCCATTAAAGGGATGATTGGGGTCAGCTGTTTGAATACTTTGGTTAACAATCAGGCCTGATTTGGGCCAGCCCTGCCCAATATAAATCTCACTAACTTTGGCCCTTACCATCAGTGAAGTTGTCAGCACACAGGTTCTAGAGGCACATTGTGCCACGATCAAAAGAAATTCCTGAAGACCTCCGGTATGCAAAGTATATTTCGACTGAGGATCAGGTCACGACATTTCCAAAATAAACTGTACATGCAGATGGAGGTAATTGTTTTGCACATTTTGTGACGTCTGGTCACCCTACGTATAACATACATATGCCTAATCATATGGACAGCAGGGCATTACACAGTATATGGCATAAAAACATAAAAACTAAGATTTCAATTTAAAGCAGATGGCATTTCATTATACGCTCAGCTCTATTGGAAATGAGCACACAAGATGCTTAATGAATAGAAATCTACTGTGAGTAAAGTAAAACCACACCGAAAATACCATGTGTCAATATGCAGTTAAACAAAACAAAAAAATACTGTGCTACCAGTTTTGCTCTTTGTATTAAGATACATTTTTTTTAATGTTTGCTTCCCTGTTTAGTAAAATGTATGACACACAATGCAGAACTAATTTCACTTTTTTAATCATACCATATAAATCCATATAAATCACCTACTTAACTTTATTCTTACTTTACTGTGTGTATTTCATGTTTTTGGATTACAAACATAGCAATAGCAATGAGGTTTAACGTCAGGAGCATAACATGCATCATGAGTCATATCATATGGAATATCGCAATGCATGATACGATGACCTTACTGTACTGGTTACATCACTAGAAATTACTATTTTACTCTATTTTTCCCTGTATATAACCCTCTATCGACAGTATCTATCTAGCAACTCTTCTATACTGTAGATGTAAAAAGTCTTCTTTCACTGCTACAAACCTGATAAGGTTGACAGGCACCATCTCCACTCATGAAATCCAGATGTCTATCTGCGAAGAATTCTACTGCAGTGATTGAGTCGAGCACAGCTTTCCCAACCAAAGGTTTGAATGTCTGTAAAATGAACACAGTAACGTTACAAATAAGAAAATCATTAAAGAAACAGTCTGACAGTTCAAGGCTTGCCAGTTTAGCTTTGATGTGCCTTTCTTCCGTTTTCTCAGCAGATGTAAAATCTCTGATGTCAACTTGCCTACCAATGGTGAATTTTCTATCAGCAAAATAAAAACAAGGGCATCTTGTCATGAGTATATGCCCATACATAGGAACATTTTATAAATAGTCTGAATTCAACAGAACTACTATACTGTCTATCACATAAATATTACACTATTTAATCATTATGCACCACACAGTAAAATAATAATAATAATAATAATAATAATAATAATAATAATAATAATAATAATAATAAATAATAATAATAATATGAAACCAATTTTAAAAAGCAATAGGATTTAAACCTGAAGAAGCGTTTCTGATCAATAAATTCCAGCAATTTGAACATATCCATTACAATGTTGATAGCCCACGTGTGTAGCGCAGAAGTTCAGACAAGCCCTGGGAAATAAGAGTTTTGAATCATGTCACGCCATAGCTCCTGATGGAATGATACTTAATGCTGAGGCTCATTAGTTAAAACTTGTTTGCAATTATTGAATGTTCTGTCAGTGCATTGTAGATGTACTTTGTGGAAGTTTATGGTGCAAAGGGAGTTTTTCTGTTACTGTCATATGCTCAAACTAGGGGGTTTCCCTGCTACTGTTACATGCTCAAACTTGGTCGTTAATGTGCCCAGCTTGACTATCATCACAATATGAAACAAGACAACAATTTAACTTCCAGAGGTTAAACTTATGTAAAAGAACAAACACACTCTAATGTTATTTTTTATATATATATATATATATATATATATATATATATATATATATATATATATATAATATATATATATATCCTGTTTATACTGTATTTACTGTATAAAAGACTATTTATTTATTTAATTTATATAGCACCTTATGTCATAGACCCCAAGATGTTTTACAGTAAACATAATACACACAGCACAATAAAACATTAAAACAGCATAAAAAGATAATAAAAAGACTATTTCAAATAAAAGTAAATACATTTCCAATCACATTCATTAAAAAAAAGTAATAATAAAAAGCATATAATAAAAAAAAAACCTGTGTATATAAATAAGTCTTCAATCTTGACTTAAAAACAGCAAGACTCCTAGCATCTCTGACAAAAAAAAAGGCAGCACGTTCCACAATGTAGGAGTCTTATAAACGAATTAGAAGTTGAAAATAAAATCAATTCTAAACAGCACAGGAAGCCAGTCTAAGGAAGCCAAGAGAGGAGTAAGATGTTCACCTTTTCTGGTTTTAGTTAGAATTCTTGCAGCAGCATTCTGAATTAAGCTGCAAGCGAGACACCAAATACTTTGGAATCACAGAAAAACGTGCATTACAATAGTCGATTCTCGATGAAACAAAGGCATGCATTAGCTTCTCGGCATCAGATTCAGAAATAATAGATCTAAGTTTAGCTATATTTATCAAATGATGAAAAGATGCTTTAGTAATTTTCCTAATATTGGACTCAAATGATAGAACAGGATAAAAAAATGACCCCCAAATTTCTTGTTTCAAGTTTTAGTTGTGTTGTATTCCTTGTTACAATAGGATTTTATTTAACAAACACTTATACACCACAGTATTTATAAACTGTCAAAAGGGTTTGTTAAAATCAGCCTGCAATTTCAATATTTCTAAAAAAAAAAAAAAAAAATTGTTTCTCATAATCAATCTGTTTATCATAACTAAGGTGTTTTGTAACACACACACAAAAACAAACTAACTATCTAATGAGGAGATTTTGTTAATATCAGTGACACTAACTGAAAACGTCTACTTTAAGTCACCGTATTTATGGCCACGACAAAAATTGGAGCATACTTAATCATTAGGGTCACTTGTACACACATCTAGATAAGAATGTCACGTGTAGCTTAACAGTTGCCACTGCCCTAATACAACTGGATAGGTATGTATTTAACAAATAAAAACTGATAAGAAATGTACACACTAGCTTTTACTTTTATTAAATTTGGAATCTGCAATTATTTTTTGCATTAAGTGCAGAGCTTCTCTGCTCTCCTCAGGTCAGACTCACTGAATCTGAATGCAACTGAGCTCACCCATGTAGCAATGTCTCTGTGGGCAGCTGTCAACATCAGAACTATTTACAATTTTGTTGTTTAAAGGTTATTTAAATTTTCCTTTTAGCACCAAAATGACTTTCCTTTTAGTTCAAAATGACTCGTGCTCTTTCCAAATCAAAGTCTTAATAAATTCTCATGAGCTTCCATTGAAATTGATCAGAGTGTGTTTGCTGGTCTGCACTGTGTTCTGACAGCTAAAACCCTGTTCTGCTAGTATAAAAAGATACAAGTATCACAATTGCTTCAGGTTTTGCATAAGCAGGAAATATGTCAGAATAGTTTTCAATAAAAACCCTGCAGGCCTCATCCACAATCTTAAAACCATAATTTTTAAGCATGTGTTTTACTTATCCAAATTCTTGGCTGAGAGATAAAGGCAAGATGCTCTGATACAGATTACTGAATCGCTGTAATACCAGGGACATGTGCAGTTCTGTCAGACACACTGTTTGTTTATTTCAGGGTGGCATTATTATCTTCAACTATCACCTACTGTACTACTCTCACTAAAGCACTGACTGAAAAACAAGAATGCAGCTGCAGCGCAATGCCACAGTAAAATGTCACTTTTCTAGGGCAGTTAAATATAGTAACAAGACATGTAAACTGCTACTCTGGACAGAAAACAGGTGTTTCTCTTTAGTAATGAAGAAAAACACTTAAAACCTAAACTGTAAAAGCGAGACATATTTCTGTGGGTTTGATTTAAGAAAAATACTACACTATTATGACTGTTCTCTCAGTAAAATTCTGAAATCACATTTAAAATACTCACCTTTTTATATACGACATTTAAATTTAAAAAAAGAAAGAAAAAAAAACAGGTTACATAAACAACCTTACCAGTGGCATACTGAATTTCAAATTAGACAACATTAATAAAGCAAGCAAATGTTTCAAGTTTCACAGGTTGATCAATAATGAATAAAACACAACATCATACTCCAATACAATTAATCTACCTTTTACCTCACTTAACATGATCCATGTACTGTTTGATGATAATGACAACAGTGTAACTAGTTTATTGTGCACAATGAACTAAGCCTATTAAATACATGTACTGTATCAGTTTGATCATTCAAATCAAGATAATTTAAATCTTTACCAATATAACAGTACACAAGCACACATTTCTACAACCCAGTAATTGGCAGCTTCTAAATGGCAAATTAAAAAAATTGGCAAAAAGAATTGGCACATGGACAATGAAATCATTGTTGCATACCTCCAGAATACACAAGTTATTTCAAGCAGAATCATGCGCTACACTAAAGGCAGACAAATCAGCTCCCTTTAATTTCGCCTGCATCTGCAAAGTGTATCTGAAAGCACAAATGCTCTCTTTTGAAACAAAGGATCTCCAAAAGATTCTGCTGCATGCAGGGCTTAGCTATAATTTAACAGTAAATATTTTATAAGGCTGAGTGCACTGGAATGTAAAGAAATGTGGCTGGAACTCATGCATAGCTAAGTAATCTGGAGGCCTGAAACGATTCTGTCATTCCCTGAAATGTTTCAACAGCCTTAGGGGAAATGGCAAGCTGCTATCTGATGAAGGTCACAGTGGAATACAGCTCTGGTTACTCACACACACACAACCTTACACATTCTTTATTATGCGAGCATACAATAGATTAGTTCATTAGCAGAGTGACAAGAGAAAATCCTGCTTTTCTAAGGGTTATTAATAGTGACTGGTCCTCCGTTGCCTCAAGACACTTTTTCTGTTAACAAAGCTTAATGCTTGGGTCTCCCGTACTGTATACGCGGTTATACACAGGACCGGGCGGACAGTGCAGTTACATCTGTAAAGGACCAGCTTTGTTCACGTAATCCGGCTCTGGGGCAGGGTTTACTGCAGCACATCAGTGGCGTTTATCTGAAAACAACTTTCTTCTTGAGACTAATGTTAATAAACAGCATGCTATTACACAGCAAGCTTTAACAGAGACACATTCATGTTTTTAATTGTAAATCAATTGTATCTAGGATTTTTCTGCAAGCTACTGTACTGTTATGTTTTGCTACTTCAGTGAAAATCATTAATAAAAAACAATCAATAAATAAATGTAAAAAAATGTGTAAACTGTTTGATTCACAAGAACCATAACCCCCCCTTCTCCTAGTTCTAAGAAAAAAATGTTTTCATTCAGCAAAAACAGTCCATTATTATATATGACACCAAAACCTGCTGCACATTATGTGCTTGTCACGAAGACGGCTGTAGTGGGTGACGTCAGACCAGAAACAGGAACCAGGAAATAAACAAGAGAGAAATGGAGTTGGGTGGAGCTGAGCGATTGGTTTTGCTCAGCACTTAATAATGAACAGACAGAAAATAAAAGGTTGTAAAAGACAAACAAAACACAGGACACAGTACTTTCGCCAAAACAAAGAGACAAACAAAACGGACTACACAGACAAACATGGTGAACTGATATTTTAACTATTACTATGATTATTACCTCCATCTCCAATCCCATTCTCTACTCACCAAACACACAACCTTGA
Organism: Polyodon spathula; assembly: GCF_017654505.1. Lineage (NCBI taxonomy): Eukaryota > Metazoa > Chordata > Actinopteri > Acipenseriformes > Polyodontidae > Polyodon > Polyodon spathula. The sequence goes on from NC_054543.1 coordinate 16,379,694, forward strand.
GTGAGTGAAAACATGCTGCTTTTATGCAGCTGTACCGAGACTTGATTGCTAACACTGTGTAACAAATTTTTTATTTTTTTTGGTTCCTGGGTAGTAAGTGTTATTTCCTAATTGCTTATGCCTCAAAAGTATAAAAAATGGCTATTATTCCACAAACTTTGCTTTGTGACCAGGACAGTGATATTTTGAAATTTACCTATTTTCCAGAACATTCCAGATAGATTCAGTGCTGAGTAAACTTGGAGTAACTTCTAGAACTTTCTAGTAATATAAACAGTAGTATAAATACAGGGGCCTTAAGCCCACCAGTTCAGTTTAGTTCCAGCTGCCTAAGTGGATACATATCTGCATTTTTCTGAGATGGCATCAAGAGGCTGCAAGCATCCGGCAGACGCATTTTGCTATATCTGCGGCCAATTTATCAAGACAAGAGCGAAAAAGTAGTCAGTGGAAGCATCTGCTAAGATGTGTGAGGCCTACAAGGCATATTTCGGCATGCCTGTCGGGGATCAAGACAAACCCTGGGCACCTCATTTCACCTGCGAGCACTGCAAAAAAACTCTGGAAGGTAAGTTGGACAATTGTTGCTCGGAACTTTATGTAAAAAAATTTGTTAATTTTTTAAATTGTAAAAGTTTTTAATTTTAAAATGTTTTACAATTTTCAATGTTATTGAAAAATATATCATATATGAAAAATGTTGCGAGAATCTCTTACACATTAGTCATGGGTGAAATAAATGTATTTTTGTAGGATGGTACAGAGGGGAAAAGAGAGCCATGAAGTTCGCTATCCCAAGAATTTGGCGGGAACCCACTGACCACTCAAGCAACTGCTACTTCTGCATGGTGGACCCTTCCAAACGTCGGACTGGCAAGAATGCACCTGCTATCACGTATCCAGACCTTCTTTCATCCATCGCCCCGGTGCCACACTGCCATGAGCTCCCCGTACCCACTCCTCCGGAGAGAGAACAGCAAGTCAGAGAGCAAGGAAGACGTTGTAGATCCAGATGACAATTTCAGAGGTGGAGCTGAGGAGAGAAACCCATACTACCCCAACCAAAAAGACCTCAACGACTTGATTAGAGATCTTGGTCTCACCAAGTCCAATGCCGAGCTTTTGACGTCTAGGCTCAAGCAATGGAACTTGTTGGATGAAAGTGTGCAAGTCGCAGATCAGAGGAAGCGTCACCAACCTTTTTCCAGCTTCTTCACCCGTCAAGATGGGCTCTGCTTCTGCCACAATGTGACCAGTCTGTTCGAGGCAATCGGAATCGCCTGTAACTAGAATGAGTGGTGCCTCTTCATTGACAGCTCATCCAGGAGCCTCAAAGCTGTGCTGCTCCATAATGGTAACAAGTACCCGTCTCTTCCCCTGGCTCACTCGGTGCACCTCAAAGAGGATTACAACAGCACCAAGACCTTGCTGGACGCCTTGAAGTATGATGAGTACAGCTGGGAGGTCATAGGAGACTTCAAAATGGTGGCATTCCTGATGGGTCTCCAAGGCGGTTTTACCAAGTTTCCCTGCTATCTTTGCCTTTGGGACAGCAGGGACACCAAGGTGCACTACCACAGGCGGGACTGGCCACAGCGGACCGAGTTCTCTGTGGGGAGGAACAACGTCAAGTGGGAGCCACTGGTGGACCTCCGGAAGGTGCTGATGCCACCACTGCACATCAAATTGGGCCTTATGAAACAATTTGTCAGAGCTCTAGATAAGGAGTCTGCAGCCTTCAAGTACCTTCAAGACTTCTTCCCTAAGCTGTCTGAGGCAAAGGTCAAAGCCGGTGTCTTCGTCGGACCACAGATAAAGAAGATCCTGGAGTGCAATGAATTCCCCAAGAAGCTCACTAGTAAGGAGAAAGCGGCTTGGAACAGCTTTGTCGCAGTGGTTCGGGGCTTCCTGGGCAATCACAAGGCCGAAAACTATGTGGAGCTGGTTGAGACTCTGGTGAAGAACTACGGCACAATGGGCTGTAGGATGTCCCTCAAAGTCCATATCCTTGATGCTCATCTTGATAAATTCAAGGAGAACATGGGAGCGTATTCGGAGGAGCAAGGCGAGCGCTTCCACCAGGATATACTGGACTTTGAACACCGTTACCAAGGACAGTATAATGAGAACATGATGGGAGACTACATTTGGGGGCTGATTCGTGAAAGTGATTTACAGTATAATCGTAAATCTCGAAAAACTACTCACTTCTAAATCTTTTGTAGTCATTTTTGTATTACTTTAGTATAAATACATGTTAATTTGGATTCACATGCTGTTTTTTTCTGACTTTATATGAACGAAAAGACACAAATTCGCCCGTTTTCTCATTGGAAATAGGTAAATTTAGACTGTCCTGGTCACAAAAGCAAAGTTTGTGGGGAATAATAGCCATGTTCTATACTTTTGAGGCATAAGCAATTAGGAAATACTTACTACCCAGGAACAAAAATTGTGTTACATAGTATAATCAATCATTCAATTGGAGTCTCGGTACAACTGCACTTGAATTAATAAAGTGCAATTCCCCGTGTTCATATATAATTACATTTTACTTGCACGTGCTGTGCTGTGCAATCCTCATACCTAAATACAAATACACATTTTAAACAACTCGTGTTCCACAGACCCATTTATATCTCATGTACCAATGACTATACACCAACATTAACACACAACACACAACACACAACATACAACAGTGAAATACACACAGGGGTGGGCAACATTGCCACAATGCTATATAATCTCACATGAAAATGTACTGTATACTACTGTAACAAAATGTTCAGAGGCTCTTCACAGTACCCCTTAATATTGCACAAAGCTGCCACTATGAACAAGGAAATGTCTGCAACAACTGTGACCTGTTTGGGGCTCCACACTGCACCACATTCCATTTAGATGAGAAAAAGCAGAACAGATGAGCCCTCCCTGGCAGGCAAGCAGTTTAAAAAAAAAAAACTCATAGCACCACAGAATGTCAATTAAATTTAAAAATGTTTCAAGCACCCACAACAACACTGCCTACAATTTATAAGCAAACTGCTAAAATATTGCAGCACATCCACAGTTTGCAATGTATACTGTGATATGATTTGGAACAGCCCCCTCAGTTCAAAGTGCACTTTGTATGAGTGTAATGGGAAACAGCTGTGCACTGCACAATACCGCATTTAAGGAGTGCTAACGAAATAGGTCACAGGGCAGCTGGCCATGCACCATAAAAAATAAAAAAAAGTGTACACACATAACATTACAGGAAAACTGTGACAAACCTGGCTCATCAAGATTACAAATAACAGCAAAAATGCCAAAGTCCCAAACTCCTACCCTAAAATCAGATGTAAAGAACAGTCCTGGTCTTTTATCTACTTGCAACAAAACGTTAAACGTGTTAAACAAAGCGTTAAACGCTCACTGCCACTTGAACCAGACAGGACAAGACAAATATTGCCTGGTGTTCCGCACAAAGTTCTTACCAGAGAAAAAAGCAAGGACACAAAATCAACCTTTTATACAGCAACAGCTGCCGTTTTATTTTTTAAAGCATGCTGTTGACTTTAAATAATGCTCCTCAAGCAGAAACAAATAAAGCAGCTACAGTAAAAGGAAACAAAATAACATTCAAAATGTTATTCATGCTGTGTACCACTTTTCAGATGGAAATTTGTGCCATATCCTCCTGGTACTTAAAATATTTCTGATTTTCTTCTCCCATGAAAACTGTCTAATATTAATAAAAATGAGCTGTAAAGTAATAGTTACTGTAGTATTAGTCTTAAACATATAAAAGTACAGTACCTGCTATGTCAGCCATTTTCTACTGCTCTTAGAGATATCAAAATGAACAAGCCAATTTGAGCACATCAATAAAAAACATCAAGCTAATCTATCGAAACACCATATCAAATAAATACAGCCTAAACATTCTCCCCGAGGACAGTAGCAGTTCTACTTTAGTAGTTTCACAGAGTCTTCAAAGGAATTGAATCACATATAGTACAAACCTGTTTATTTTTTTCCTCTTCCGAATCCTTGAGTTTCTTAAAATATGAGAATAGCCCAAATAGCTCACTGGTCCTTTCCAAAGACTCGCTGGTAATTTTCTGATTAGCAAAGGTACCGCAAATTACTCCTCCTCAGAGAAACGTCTTGTAATTATTAAAAGGAAAGCCAAGCCTTGAAAGGCAAACAGCTACAGTATGAACTGTAATTGGCCACATGTCAGACATGTTAAGTGCACAACAAAAGAACAAATGGAGAGATCACAGAACATAGCAACAGAACTGCAGAATGCTGCCTATTCTCTCTCCCGCCGAGTCTCAGCCCCTGTGCAGAGGCGGATTATTATTCACTCTTTGTCATCAGCAGTGTGGTGTTAACAACTGAGAAATCCTGCCACTGGATCTCTACAGTCTGCCTAGATCTGGGTCACGATAAATTCTCTGGAAGCTAGTTATACAACCAATCAGATATTCCATACAGCATTCAGCAACCAGCCAGCAGTTAATAAAAACCCAGCAGAGAGAGAGAGAGCCTTTAAGGTTGTATATGAAAAGCTTAAAATGCTTTGCAGGTTACATCCAGCAAAGCAGACACCCAAATGAGAATCAAGTTCTGTGCTTGAGGCAGGCTGGAATCAGGAAAGGGGCGGTGCATTTAAAACTGTAACTAATCCCCTATCACAGGTGGCAACAGAGTCACTTCCAGCATGAGTCACATTGCTGATTACTCATCTGGCAGACCAAACCTGGTCGGTTATAAATTTAAAAGTACAGACACAAGACCAGACTAGTGTCGAGACTGACAAGTGAAGATTGCTGCCTAAACCACTTACTAAGCAGGAATAAATAAAACGCATACTCACATATGCTGTCATGAAATACAAGGACTAAAAGTATAAAACAAATTAAACAGAAAAATATTGAAAAGGCTGTTCTAACTATTACGTAGTTCTATGAATAATATAAACAGCCTGGAGTTCTTTCAAATAAAAAGAATTGTGTATGTTAGTGCAAAACTTTATGAACAGATGACAAACTGTTTAACTTGTCGAGTTGTACTCTGGTGTTGCAGTTGACCCTTACTGTACAGTAGCATAGAAAGACAAAACACAGTACAATTAAAAGCTAAAACTGGTTTAGAAGGCTGGGATTCCCCCTACAGCATCAACTGTTTGACAAGGCTCAAAGTTTGCCAAAATCCTTACGGCATCTGGCTCCTAGACTTCAAAATTTGGAAGCCAACAAAAATTTTAGGGGCCAACTGATACATTCTTCGTTCTATAACTCCAACTATTTTGTAATGTACTGTTCTACTGATATCAAAAGAAATGAATACAATCAATGTACTAATATAAAAACTATTTAACAACCAGACATTTTTCTCTATGATAAAAAAAAATAAATAAACATCCATCTTTCATGGTAGACTGCAAAACACTATATAGGTAAGAAGCGCAGGTGAATCTTATTAAACTCATAGTAAAACCAGGAATGATCAAACTGTGATGCAATGGGAGTCTTATTTCCATCCCTGAAAAGTGTTACACATTAAAAGAATTTACATACTGAATAAGACATATTTAAAAATGATGATGTACAAATGAGGCTTTGTAAATGATAAATTAGTAAACAAACAAACAAACAAACAAAAAAAGATGATACTGGACTGGTACAAAAAACACTTCATATGAAATCAAAGCACACTGCAAAATGATATGAAGGCCACATTTCATTTGGTTAAAATTCACTAGTACATATATTTTGACATATATACTAGTACATCTAGTTATAAAACAGAAACTTAACAGAATTTTTCATCATGAAACCTGGTGTTGGCAGGGCTCTACGCTAACATTTTTCTTTAGGTTAAAAAATGTAGGCGTTTGTGCAGTTCAATACTTTTGATCAACTTAAATGATTTTTAACTGCCTGGTAGCATCTTCCTCAGAATGTGCTACTTGCCTGTTATGGTAGTATGGCGGTATGGGATTTGTAATTTGTAATGTGTGATTAAGCAGTGGACACTAATAAACTACATTCCCAGAGTGCATTACAATTGAACTTTGTGCGCCTAAATGAAAATATACATTCGCACAAGCATTTTTTTTTGTCTCATATGCTGAAACTGTCAGAATATTTTCATCTGTGCTGCTGACACAGAAGGCTCTCCTCATTACTTGTAACAAAAACTGTTGCATGCTTATATGTTAGTGCTTGTTCTGATTTGTTCCAAGATCCACCAAAAATCTCTTGGGATCCACATATTGGCCACCACTGATCTAGAATATCTTTTTTAAACGTAGTGCAGCTGGTAAACATATGTGATTTACCAGCAACATTTTCTCCAGTGCATATGCACAGGTTACACAGGGTCATAGAATCGTTCCTCTATTTTAAACCAGCTATATGTTTGAAACTAATGATTTGTTTTTTTTTTAGTGCATTGCTTTTTTGGATTTGTTTGTTGACTTGATGGTATGATCACACTCTCAAAAAAAAAAAAAAAAAAAAAAAAAAAAAAATCAATTTTGCAGGTTCTATTTTACATCCCCCCGTCCTTGTCACATGATGTGTATGCTTTGTTTTTTTGTCAGCTCAGTGTCAACATAGTTACATGGTAACAAAAAAATAACACCACCAAAAAACAAAGAAAGTAAAATATAAGGTGGCATTTTGTGGCAGCGCTACACTACATCCAAGATGTGTTTTTTTTTTTTTTTTTTTTTTTTTTTTAACCACATTTTAATTTTGTATCAATCTCCCCACAGTAACCCATGGCAAGTGCAAAATAGTGCATGATTGCCGAGACTAAATTTGACCCACAGCTCGCATATTTGAGCCCTGTTTGCAGATTTTTTCAGTTGACCACAGCAGCTCTGAGGACTGGGTGAGGGTGCAGTTTCATTCTTCTTTGTTTTTGTCATGCACAGTAGGGGATGCTGAAGTGATTCTGATTATTAGCTGCTAACAGACACCTATTGATCTGGAACAGCACTAAAAGGAAACGGGAGTAATATCCCTTCCATTACACAGACATTGTAATGCAATCCTTCAGGAGCCTTTCTGCTGATTTAAAAAAGGTAGGAAAAAAACCAAGGTCAGACAACATAATGAAATGTGAAATCTCCAACTACCACTACAGTAGATCAACAGAGGTTCGTTCATACAGTGTAGGAAAAAATATAAGCTATACTACAGTGTAGTGACAGTATAGTTCTACAAGCAAAGAAATTGAATTTTCAATAAACTGTATGCACGGTATGGCTCATCACAGCTGATAAGTGATGTTAAATCATTAAGACTGTATGAATACATTGTATGTCAAGACCTCTAAACTGTAAATGTAATCACCAAAATTTAACAGGGGGCGGATGTGGGTAAAAATACAAAAAACAAAACATGTTGCGTGGAAGAGCAATTGATTATTTCTAGATGAATTTAAGATTTAAAAAAAAATTGAGTGCCAGTGCAGAATCAACTTTTTTCAGTCATCTAAGTTTACCTCTGACCACTTGAATAGGCTAATGTTTCCAGTGGCCCAGTCAGTCATTTGAGAAAGCAAAGCACTTAATGGGCTTAGCAGAGTGGATGGGGGGTGGGGCATGTCTTGTGATTTAGCACACTTTTAAGAGCATGACTGATCAAAAGCAGAAGCAAGATAAAAATAAAGTAGTATAAATTCCCCAACTGCTAACTGCTTCCATGTGTCTTTTGCCCAATTACAGGTGTTTATTTAAATTATTAGAATTTAGAATTGATATTCACTTTAAGCAGAGACAGTTCAACAAGTTCTAACTCGATATGGCTGGAAACATAGTGTGCGGTTGCGTGGACTTATTAACTAATTTGGCAGTTGAATTAAAGGGCATTCCTGGCTTGAACTGTGTAGCACAAGGATGGTACTGTATTCAATGTTACGCAGTATGATGCAGGCTTCCAAGTAAAGGCAATTATCATCTTACTAGAATTTTTTTTAACAGATATTTAAAACTACAATCAAAACAGTAGTGCACAAGAATGTAAGGAGCAATTTATCAAGACACATTTCCATTATATTTAACTCCTGAAAACTAGATGGTCTAGTCAAGCTGACAGATGGTTATCAGATTACAAACTCTAAACACACTGTAAACGAGACGTCTATGCTTGAGAGAAATCTAAACTTTCCTCTATAAAAAGAGTTACAGTTGAGTACTAGTGCGGCAGAACTCAGATTATTTCTACCCTCAAAAATGTGCATTTAACTGTGTCATGGAATCTGTGCCACAAACTCACAAAAAAAAAAAAAAAAAAGATAAAACAGAACTGTCTTTGTTTCTTGGCACTACCAGTACTTCTTACAATCCTTGACCTTCAATTACCATTTTTGGAAATCTACAACAGGATGCATGTAATTGTTAACAGAGCCTATTCTTTTCTGAAATGCTATTGTAGTTTGTAACTTATGGAACTTTTGTTAATAATTCCTACAATAGCCAATTAACAGCAGCTGGGCAAAAGCTTGTTTACTGAGTTACACAGACAGTGTATTCTGCAATGGAAAGAATTAAAAAAAAACTAAAAAATAAAATAAAAAAAACAATACAGTGGTCCATTGTTTTTTCTCTTAAATATTGAACAGTGAAACTTTGAATTAGAGAAAGGCTATTACACATTACACTGCTGAAGGTACAATTTACTGTCAAAATGTGTAGCGCTATTGTATTACAGTGTCATTCTATATTCGTGTAAAGTGCCATAGTTTCTTCATGGCAGAAACTACAATAATTGGCACACATTTCAGCATGATAATCATATCTGCATTTAGGTATGCATTTCAAACTACAGGTACAACTACTAAAAATAATGACAGGAGTCATATATTTAAACATGTCTAAGATTTAAATATGCATGCCATCCATAGAAATAATCAAGGAGTGCATACTGTAACAGTGGTAACTTGTCCCTCTGTTGTTTGACCCCAATAAATAAAAAAAAGTAACAGCATAAAAGGGAATCTGAGATGTAGAGTACAGGATCTCTGGGACAGACAATACAATGTAAAGTACAAGGAATGAGAGAATGTGCCTTCGAGCTTTAAAGTGAGACGCATTAGAAGAATGCTTCAAAAAGCTTCTGTTAAATTAAAGAAGAACGAGGGACTGTGGAATTGGTGTGCAACACTTAAATTGATGCATCGATTATTGATCATATGTCCTTAAATTTCCCGGCTTCGATTACATATTGGTGAATCGATGCATCAAATTAGAACCCAATTTGAAGTCTCCTGTTGCCTGTTTGCATTAAAACCTTGAGTGTGTGAGAGTGCGCTTCTTTTAGTGCTACTATGGTAGATTAGCACGTTGCTAGGATACACACTTTAGGCCTCTACATTCGAGTTGGACAAGCCAAATCAGAAGTAGTACTATTGTATTCACATTTTCTTGATATAAACATTAAGGCAATGTTTGTTTGTTTTTTGTTGTTTTGTTTTTATCATCTATTAAAATCTATCGATTACTTTCTTTTGTTGCAAAGCATGTTGTGTTTGGATTATATGGCAATATTATATAAAAAGAAGCTGAATTTAGTATGACTAGTCAGGGTTTGTGAGATGAATTCACATGTTTTGCTTTGGGACATAAAATGTTAACAATAATGAACAACCACAGTTCAGATAAAAATTACTTCTGTTAAAATATAGTATTTTTTTATTAATTTATTAATATTGCAATGTTAAAGGGGCATTTGATGCAGACGCACGCGTATTATTTTCAGTTAACTCGTCTTTTTTTCTAATTTGAATATAAGTTGTGCTTTTGTTTAACTTATGCACAACTGTGTTTTTAGTTATTGGATCTTCTGTTTAAAAAAAAAAAAAAAAAAACTAATGTTTGTTCTTTATTTTGAAAAACAAAATGTCAACGCATCGATTATCATTGTTAAATAGTTATACAATAATCAAATACAAAATTAGGGTGCCGATTGCACCACTACTGTGGTAGTATAATATTAATATAAAAAATACATTTAGTTAATAACTCGACTCTGGAGTAATTCAAAATGCAACCCTTTGATTCCAAGCATTCTGAAATACGACTGTACTGGATATACCCTTCAGTATCTAGTGGGTTAGCCTAATCTGCAAAAAAAAAAAAAACAAACAGCTTCTTGAGAACAGCAGCCTAAACTGAACAAAACGTTTGGGTCTATATTCCATTATAAATTATTTAGCATGCAAAAATGACTCCAGTTTACCGTCACTAGATTAAACATTTCAAGTACTGTAATTTTTAATATGCCTAACATGCCAAAGCAACACATATTTCCTCAGTAAACAAAGCAATGATTTATCACCAGGACAGTGTTTGTTTAAGGCTTTTCAATAGCAGTCAACAGCTGTTCAGACCTCCTATGAAAGATTTTTTAAAAATCCAATATGAAACTAAAGCAAAGCTTTAATACAGCAAATTGAGTAGGGCTGGAACAATGCATCGAATCTTTGGATTAACTATCGATGGATAAAATAACCATCGATGATTGAACAAAAAAAAACAAAAAAAACGCATCAGTTCATTAATAGGGCCGTTTTTCATTAGGCCCAGCAAAATTTACACTCTTATTCCTTGCCGTTCCTTTAAATAGTAAATAATAATAAAAAAAAAAAACTCCCTGCCCACTACATAGCACGTACGTTTTCAGATTAAGCATAACAAAAAAAACCTAGATTGGGAGGTAGATCGCATTTCAGGATCGGATTTAAAATAATGCCGACAGACGTTTGGAAGTTTTACAAAAGAACAAAATGGAAAAGTAAAATGCACTGTCTGTGGAGTTTTAATGAGCTTCTGTCGCAATTCCACCAACCTGAGGGATCATGTAATAATACAGCACCCGACAAATTACGACAACGGGAACACAAGTAAAAAAACAGCTTATTTTGGAAAGAAAGTTGATCTAAAATGTTTCAGAGCAAAATAAATAACAGGCCTGATAGTGGATGTTGTCACACAAGATATCAGACCTGTCAGTATAGCAGAGGGAGCTGTGTTAAAAAATCTGACTGTGACTCTTGCTCCTGGCTATGAAATGCCCTGTCGAAAGACAATCCCCAAATTCATTACTCTGGATCACGAATGTGCAAAGGAAAAACTTAGACAGGATTTAAGTCAGTAGTGTAATTCAATGTCCATTACTACCATTGTATGGCCAAGCATTGCATATGAAGCGTTTTTAACAGAAACCTGCCATTACATTAAGCAAAACTGGGAAGTCGACAACTATAATAGCGACACAAAAATTACACGAGAAACACACAGCTGTGAATTTAGCAGAAGCCAATCAATCAATCAGATAAACAGAGTTTGTGTTCATGACAACGCGGCCAACGTGTGCGGTAGCGTGGCAAGTGTGAGATCTGCAGGACACAACATAAATCTCTGCATTCAGAAAAGCTTGGAGGATGTACAACAACATTAGTGGCAGCAGCAAGGAGACTGGTTGCACATTTTAAAAAGAGATGGCAACAAGCGCTTTAAATAGAAAACAAACAGAAATGCTCAACACAGAAAAATCACTACTCACGTTAATACAGGATGTACAGACAAGGTGGAACATGGTTTATTATATGTTTGAACGCTGCCTTAAATTAAAATGGCCAGTTACTGCTTTTTTGTCAAACTAAGATTTGACCAAAAAGTCTGATGCAGCTACTTTACATCTCACGACTGAGCAGTGGATGCTAATGGCTGAGATACTACCTCTACTACAGCCATTCGAACTGGCTACAGTAGATTTGAGTGCAGAGAAAAACATTACAGCTAGTTCTGTGTACCCAGTTGCAACTGGGATAAAACACAGGCTGAATGAAGTTCCTGATAAAGGGAGAGGGAGACACCATCTTCCTCAAATTCAACTGATTTGCTTAGTGCAGTTACACGGAGGTCGAGAGATAAGCTAGTGCGTAATTTGTCTCAGCGATTTTGTTTACATCAGCTGAATGACCCAAGTAATGAGGTCATGCCACTGCTTTTTGTGTCATTTCTTGACCCATGATTTCGCCATCTGGATTCCTATCCAAAGCCAGCATGTCTGAAGCACTGTCTTCCAAACTAGTGAGGCTGGTGGAGGACAACCTTGAAAATGACGTAAATCGTGCCTGTACAAGTGAGTACAGCACAGAGGACTTATCCGTTAAAAAGAAAACAAAGACCAAACTAGCAATGGAATTGTTACTTCGTGGACGACAACAAACACACACTATTTCCAATGAAGCCTTAATGCTTAACCCTTATGCTTCTGAAACTCCATTAAACATTGGCAAAGATCCCCTGATTTGGTAGAAAAATAACCAGACACACTTTCCCAACCTAGCAGCCTTGGCAAAGAGCATGTTAAGTATCCCTGCAACATCGGTCCCGAGCGAGCGTGTGTTCAGCAAAGCAGGGATGCGTGTGAACAAACTCCATTCTTCTTTGAAACTGGAGAATGTGGATGCCATAATATTTCTGAATAAAAACAGAAAATAAGCTCTGGAGAGAACACAGACTTTGTTACTTTGAACTTGTAAATAGTTAAATTCTTGTGTTCCTCATTGGCGTTTTTTTTTCCCTCTATCACTGACACTCATTTCCTTTGGAGATGGTTGCTGCCTGGTTCCAAAACAACATGGCGCTTTCAATGTTTTCAGTGCTCACATTTTTTAAAGGGAAGAACAACAAATTAAAAAGGGAGAACTCTCAAATGAGGGCAATTTCAATCATTCTTATATTATGGTGCACTCGGTGTCTTGAAAGCCAAAGTTAATGCCAGTATAAAAGCTAAAACTTACTGTGCTGAGGTAAGTTTCCCGCTAAATTGACTCTCAGACTATTGTTTGATATAAAATTATTTTATAAAACAATTTTTAAACAAGAATAATAGTAGTAGATAATATTAATGAAAAAGACGTGGAATAGCCCTCACCAATTTATTATTCTGATATACACTAACAGTTTCACTTTGTTGTTCTCCGTATGGACACATTACCTCAGAATATTGTAAATAATTGTTCTGTATTTTGTTTAAATAAGAAGCAAAAAAACAAAAATGGATGCAAAAGTTGAAATGTGTTTTTATTTAAAGGTATAGTGCCCCATAAAGTGCTTACCATTTAAGTTCATGTTGAAAATAGTCCTGGGAAACTGAGTTAGGACAGGTATTTTAGTTGCCCCTGAGTGAAAGTAATATTAACGTGTTTTGAGTGGAAAACCTTTGTTAAATTGATACACTTGTTATCACAAAACAGAGTTAAAAGTATTGCAACGAAGAGACCTGAATGACAGATACATTAATTAGTAACAAGCTTATATGTATCTGAACATCTGGAATGGCTCAAATTGGTATGAAATGGGAGTCTTATTTTCATCCTTGAATTGTTAAATGCTTTACAGATATGGCCGACAGATGACAAGGATGTTCGGACTACATTTTTCAGTTCTCTTTCTGAATGGTGATTGCAGTCTGCCTCAAAACACCATTCTGTTTACTAGCTATAATTTGATTTACATTAAAAAATGACCTCCTACTATACAATGTCGCAGATGTTTTAAAACGCACTAATTACTTTTACTATAGTCTCGCTTGTTTGTTTGGAACCACCTAGCAACAATAACCATAGATGTGACGTCACACTAAAGAACAGCATTAGCACTGATCTTGGACTACCACCTACTGCAAGCCTAGGTATATTTTACAAATGTTAAAATAAACAAAGTCTAAGTATTGAAAATAAATTGAAAAACCAGTCTTCATAAGTGTTCACTGAAACAAACACCACATTCAAATCAATCATAACTACAGTGATGACATTTCATTGACGCAACGCAAATCACGTGATCACACCCGTATAGACGCTGAATTCCATGCTACTCTTGAATTTCTGAAACAACTTTCTTTGGGAAATACTTTCATAGCACAGCATTTCCTCTGTAGAACATGAAACCGCTATCTGCTCAGTGTGTGAAATATTTATTGCATTTTAAAAGGCTGAAAAATCCCTCAACTGAATTAGATAATGATAATTCACATTCGCTTAATCTTTATGGCAATTACTATGATCAAAGCAAGACCATGGTAGTCTATTAGAAACACTACAGATTTTCCAACTCCATTCACTTTTTTGGTTCACAAGGACATCCCCTCCCACCCCTGCTGCAACCACACTGTGCCTCAGATACCGTATTACTTCAATTTGGCACCACCCTCAAATTAATGATGCCCACGTATCAGTTTTATAATAGAGACCACCATTAAAGTATCCACAGGAACCCCCCCCCCCCAAAAAAAAAAAACGCTATGGCTATGAACAAGTAACACCCCCGAAGAGATGACAGCCTCAATCTAGCACATAAATTACAAACTAATGTACACACACATATTAAGCACTTTTTTTTTTAATGGTAGTACAGTTCTGATAAAAAATGCTAGATAAACTACATTCAGAACAGCAGTTCTTCTGAAGTTCTTACAGGTGGTTTTGTTTTTAGTTCAATTGTAATTCCTGTACTCAATCCCATCCAAAGAAAAACAATGTGTTTACTATCTATGAGAAGAATTAGTTTCAGGTTCTCTTGCAGAGAAATTCCAAACATCAAGTTACAGTGAGAAAAAAAATAACCGATATTCTGAGGTCATTTTTGGTGCAGAAAAACATCAACGTCACACTCTTGGATTTAACTGGATTTAACCAGCATTGTCTGTGGTATCGTAGTATTACGTAGTGAACTTTTTTTTTTTTTTTATGATCATAAATATTTTAAAATGGGTTAAATTTATTGTAAGAACTCATAAATAAAATGAGTAATCCATTAAACAGAGACTATAGAAAGAGGTTAAATGATTATTATGGTAGGCTATGTAAATCACTACATACCGTCTAAACTCTGATGTTCCAAAAAGACCTACTTTTTGTTATCAGACAATCAAGTTGCAATTTGTAGGACTGTATTCATAACGGATGAAGCACATGGCGAAGCATATTGCAGTCCTTTTTTTAATAGTTTTCTGGGGGGTTTATGTGTTGAGCGCAGAAAACACATCCTTTCTTAATCCGAATTCTATTTCGTATGTGAAACTAATACAGTAGTGGCTAGGTACAGTATTAACATCGTAAAATACTTAGAAACTCAACAATTAACAGTATAAGTCTGTGACTTTAAAAGCAACAGGAAAGTATTCAAAATGATTGTCTAGTTGTTTCTTATCTCACTTAGCTTGTAGGAATGTGATGACATTTGGTAAAGATATCAATTATTGAAAATAATTGATCTGTAAATGTTACATTATTTCCACATACAACATTCAATTACAGTGGTGTAAAATGCATCAAGACACTAAATGATGGAACTTTTTTGAAAAGGAAATTAATGTACTCCAATTAATGTACTGTACTAATCTCACGTTTATGAATTAGGCTAATCACACAGCAGTACATTATAACAATACTTTTATTAGCGGATGACTTTGGTGTTGTCATTCAACACACATTACATAAATTATTTTGCTTCTAGAGTATAATCATCTTCCTGATAGTATATTATAAAGTCTTTCTTTGTCGGAGGCTGCTTTCTGCATAAAAGCCTTCAAATTAGGATAGAAGAGCAAGTCACATAATGACTTTCAGAAACATCAGGCAAGCAGCCAATAATAAATTTGTAAGGCAAGAAGGGCAACCATCCATTAGTTATAATACAAGCTCTGCACCGAGCACCAGATTGCTTTCAAGTCACATGGTCTCTTGGATTAATTTGCCTATTGCTGTTTTTAAAGATGTACGAAACCATTTGACAGACCCAGTATAACAGAATTGAAAGCAATGGGAAATTTGAACTTGACCTTGGCAAGTATGGTGCTGTACACAGAGCAGAAGGTTGTATATCCTCTGCACTCACATTAACAAGCAGATGAAATGGAGTATACCGTTATTATTAATATATTTATTTAAAATGGCCTGTTAATAAAAGCAAAACATTTATAAATAAATAAATAAACATAGATTAGACAAGAGCAGATTCATGTTTATTATGAACCACTCTGTTGTGTGTATGAGGCAATTTAAAAGGTGAACCCATTATACTGCTTTAAGCTGTCCTTGAACAGTTATATGTCAAGCTCTTCACATTGCATACAAACTGGATCCTGAACCTCTAGCACTGTAGATAGACAGTTAGTCATTAAAACATTTTCAATAACTTTAGGCCATCTTACTTTAGCTTTTAGTATAAAACCTACTACAGACTGACAGTACTGTATAGTAAAATCACTGGTAAGAATAGATCCAGATTGACATGCAGTAAACTAATGCAATTAAAATATATTGCCAAGAGTGATATTTAACTTCATAGGACAGCATGAAACCTAATTTCAAAGTAATTTATATAAATGTTATCAACCATTAAAATGAAAAAAGCTGACTACATTCAAGATTCATCTCTTACTCACTAGAAGATTACGTACAATTTGGCAAAGACAATTTCCCAAGAAATCAGCTACAATGTGGCCCGTGACACTGCATAATTATCACCAAGCCAAACCATATAAAAACACCATTATGCATAATTTGACTGATGCTGGCTACATGTCCCCTTTATTCATAATCCTTCTCACCTCTTCTCCAGCGTGGTTATTTTTGAAAGAATTTTCAAAGCCTCCTTTCATCAGAAGTCAGTCTCTTCACAGTGATGTGCTTGCACTGCACAGCAGCAAAGCATGCTGATAATCAGCCGTCACTGCTGTGACTCGAAACACCCCCAAGTAACCTTCACAGGCTGTTCCAACGAAGCAGGCATACTACAGTATAATGCAATAGCTGCTGACTCAAGCAGAAGCAGCAGACACACAGTTTCCTTCAGTATGCAATATCCTTTCCGTACCATTAAGTCTGATTCATCCGCAGCACACTGCCAAACTTGCAGTACCCTATACTGCAGCATAAATGGACTACTTATACTGGCAACGCAGGGACATAAAATGATCCCTGAATTCTATTACCAATGAAGTTATTTTTAAAGATAACGAAGAAAATAGTTGAAAGGACTATACAAAATGTTGCAATCAAATGCATAATGTATGATATTCAAAGCAGCTGAAAAGGGATGTTGACCGCAGATCAATTTTAGGAAGCTTGTCATGAAACTAAGAGCCACATTCAGAAACACTTGTGTTAATGCTCCCATAAGTGTGAAAAGCCGTTAACTTGGTACACTAAAGTAATTAAGCATTACTATTATTATTATTATTATTATTATTATTATTATTATTATTATTATTATTATTTTAATATGGCTGTAAGATACAGTAACATTGCTATGTAATGGTGCACCTAACTGCATCAAAAAACTGCATGACTGTAGCCCAGCAGATAAACATTTTTGATTAAATAAGATGGTGCTAAAATCCATGCACACTCATTTCTACTGAAGTATACCCATGCATATAGCTAAAATAATTTCTAAGTGTAACTCATTTAAACCAGTGCATGCACATATGAAGGAACCTCAAAATCATGTATTGAAATTATTTGTAAAATAGAAAATATCAACAGTTAAGTTACAATTTACTATACAAATACAGTAGTTTAAAAAGCTTTTTCCATCTTTCGTATACTGTATAGTAGTACAATCTTGAAAGAAGTGAATGATAAATATGTTTTTAATAAAGCATGTAATTTATCAGTCTATTATAGGAGGCTACCAACAGCACTGCAAAACAATTTCCAATAATCAGCTTTTTCTGACCAAGCAGTATAAGCAACCAACACTGCTGAATTCTATATAAACCTTACGTGCTACAAAATTAATTCCCTTGACTAATGTTAAACATTAGCAGTGGCATATGGTGAAGTCATGCTTAAGCAGCACCATCTGCAGTAATCTTATAATATTTCTAACCATCAGTTTAGAGGTTATTTTTGTTGCATACACTACTATGCACTATGACTTTCATATTTTAAAAGGGGCTTTCCAGCACTTGCATAGAGCAGCCAGTGTTTTTAAAAGCATCCATGTTTTTGTTGTCTGTTTGTTTGTTTTTTTAAACTTCTTGTCCCAGGGACAAAATGCTAGAAAAATCAACTTTTCTTTAAAAGTCTACTTGCCCCCTTCCCGTTGCACAAAACACACACAAAAAAGTAGAATATAACTTGGAGGATTTTGGTTTTATTTAACTGTGAACACAATCAATCAGGTGACTAACGGGCAGATCTAGCCTTGTAGCTTGACTGGCCCACAAAATTCTTCAAGATACAGAAAAGGTTCCCTGTGACTCCATCTCCGCTCACCAAGCGTACAACTATAATAAGCAATACGTGGAGTTATAAAAAAATTTTTTTTTCCCCAATATTTCTCTATAAGCTTAATTCAACTCCTGATGTACAGATGTTTCAGTTTGTTGCATTACAGATACAAAATCATTGCAAACTATTACTGCTGCTTTGTGGAATTCTGATTTTTCTTGACACTCAGTTTTGTACTGCTGAGCCCCAGATTTTTAAAGGACATGTGAATAACCTCTCAAGTTTCTCTGCATTTTTTACTGTTTTTCTACAAAAATGTACGCAATATTTACAGTAGGCTCCACCTACTTTTTTGTTACTTTATAGATTGCTGCATTTAAATGTTACTATTTGTTTACTTAGCAGACGCCTTTATCCAAGGCGACATACAGAGACTAGGG
Organism: Polyodon spathula; assembly: GCF_017654505.1. Classification (NCBI taxonomy): domain Eukaryota; kingdom Metazoa; phylum Chordata; class Actinopteri; order Acipenseriformes; family Polyodontidae; genus Polyodon; species Polyodon spathula. The sequence goes on from NC_054543.1 coordinate 16,398,392, forward strand.
TGTGTGAACTATGCATCAGCTGCAGCGTTACTTATAACAATGTCTCACCTGAAAGACAGAACACAAGGAGGTTAAGTGACTTGCTCAGGGTCACACAGTGAGGCAGTGAGTGAGCTGGTATCTGAACTGGGGACCTCCTAGTTACAAGCCCTTTTCTTTAACCTCTGGACCACACAGCCTCCTAAATGTCAGGTTCTTGTATTAAGAAAGCCATATTACCTATTTGTTAATTTACAAAAAACTTAAATACCTGAAGTTTAAAAGATTAGTTCTGTGCATTGCCAGACTCACTTGGCAGCCATTTCTGGGTTTCTTTGTAACCAACAGAAGACCAGCTTGTTCCACAGCTAGCCAATCAGAAGCTAAAGGAGTGGGACATAAACAATTTTTAAAATGTTTGTGTCTACAGTAGGTGCTGGACTTCCACAATTCAGTTTTCAGAAACTTGCGTGGCGGGCAAAGTATAACGGCAAAACTTGTTGTCCTGGTCGATATGAATTGCGTACCCCTGAACATTATCCAAGTTATTTGTCAATTACAATAAAGCATTTTAATGTTAATAAATTCACCTCTGGTAAACTCACCACAAATACCCTGTTTCCCCTCCAGGTAGTAAATGAAATACAAATTCCTCACTGGAAATCCAGGGTACAGGCCACAGAACATGGGCAGTCTCAGAGATCTTTTAATCAAGTGAGTAACTGCAAGCAAAGTTCTTAACTGAAATGATCAGAAAAGAGGATCTGCACTGCTCATATAGATTGTTGTTAGACTCACTGGACAGTGATAGTATGCAGGAAACCCACAGCAGTTTTACTTCTCCACACCCACAACCACAGGGTTAAAACATGCTGCAACAGATCTTTGGCGAATATTGACATTTTTCCACACCTGCTGGCCCCTAACAATGAAAATCTATTTTGAATAAAAGAAACAAAAATGCACTATAGTGACCAAGTAGTAAAATGAAACACAGCACTGGTGAATTGTTGACTGAATATAAATGTCAACCAAACTACTGTAAAGTAGTACTTACTGTACCCAACTGGGTGGGCTGGTTTGCATTGAGGTCAAGTATGATTTATAGTTTCAGGCACCAAATCATACAAAATATATAACCAATGTACAATAGGCAGTGTCTACCTAGGAATATAATTTACTAATGTGCTCAATTAAATACTGCTGGTGAGAATGCAAGGGACAAACTGCTTTGGGAGTTTCCACCTCATTATTACTGTGTTAGTGAAATAGGCAGACGGAAATTATTATATTCAGACTCAACATATAATGTCTGTAAACGGTATTCTGGCATAAAGTTGTCAAGGTAAAATTACCAGCATTATTGTAGAGGGAGTATTTTTACCATTAGATAGATTACGTTTACAATTAGGCATGCTTAAAATACAAAGGTATAGAGCACAGCACACAGTCACAATAAAAAATCAAGAAGTGCAGTTAACATATTTATTGACTGGTGAAATACAATTCAAAGCTGCTGCAGTATGCCCACTGTTTTGTCATTTAAAATATTTTCACAAAACAAACACTAAACTTTAAAGCTGCAGTGTCCAGTGCAAAACCACATCGATACAGTAAAGTAATATTTATGGAAAGAGTTCAAATGTAAACTATGTACAGCACATACATTTCTAACAATGTTTAATGTTAGAAACATGATGCATGAAGAAAACTACTCAAACTACTGTACACACTAGGTACAAACATGACAACACACACAACCTATTTATAATTGATTAGCTTGTGTTTTGTTTCCTTCTCTGTAAAAACACTTCAGAATATAACAAAGTAGTTGGAATATCAGTTTAAATAAAACAAAATTAAAATTAAATGTCAGGTCATGGTGTTAAGGAACTGCTTGTTTAACCCATTTCTATAGCCTTTTGTTATAACTTACAGAACATGCAGTACCAATATTAAGCCAGGGTTAACCAACACATTTTAAATCAAGCAAAATCAGATCCCACAAACACACACACCAAAAAAAAAAACAACACCAGGATTACTGCTGCATGGTGTGTGTTTTCAACTGCTTAGCATGTTGTCCTTTCAGCGTTTTGTAAGAATTCAAAACATACATGTACAGTACACCCTCACTATAACTAATCTGTTGGGGTCCAAGCCTTTTGTTCGTTATATTGAGAGGTTTGTTATAGCAAAAGATCAAAATCGAAATGAACAATACTGTTGGAGTAAGTTAATGAGATAAGATTGTGAATAAAAGTAGAATTACAATACATGTAGCTATTCATCTCATCTATGCAGTATTCTTCCTTTGCCTTATCCTACTAAAACACAATACACAAAGCATAAAAGCCTGAATTGAAGCTGAACTTTTATTCAGAATCAAATGGCACCAAATCTTAATCCAACATGAAAGAATACCAAACTGAGTTTTTATTCCAAATCAACCCGACATAAAAGGTTTGACATGAATGGTTACTCAAACTTTTGACTACAACTGTACATCACCTTTACCCAGAGTTTCTATTTAGGTGGCTATAGTACAGTATACCTGGTTACCTATTTACTGAGGTGCAGACGTCTTAAAACACTTTTTTTCTAATGCTGCAATACTATCATGCTACCATTTATGCCAGCAACATTCTAGAAGGATTAGCTGCCCTTCACCATCGTTTCATGTTTTTCCTGAAATTTTACAATTTACAAATAAAACATTGAAAATGAACATCTGCCATTAGTCAGGCCGAACAGAACACACCAGTGCTCAAGACACAGGGGTGCCGATTGCCACCTGGAAGAACATGTCAGATCCCCATCCAAACTAATACAGTAACTTATACATTTCTATCAGGTTTGCATTCGGTACCCAAGATATGAAAGTGAATAAGATGATCAATCCATCATGATTAACTATAGCAGACTGAATTGCTTTGCTAGTACAATGAATCGACCATTCTACAGAATACATCGGCTAGTGGGACAGTAACTAACATTTACATCTTCTTTACTTACTGTTAAAACAGAAGGTACAGCACACTACAGAAAGTTACGTTAAGTAATCACTCTGTTCCCAGATTTAGTTATTGGTACTTTTCTGCACTGAGGCGCACCTGACCTGTTCACATGAATATTTAAAGTTTTAAGTGCATGTCAGCTGACAGAATCTATTGATGTTATCATTGCACTTAGCACACCTACATTTCATTAAACGCGTTCAAAGTATCAGAAATAACACACCACGATAGAAAGGAAAGTGTTGCATGTACTTTAATCAAGATATCTTCTAATTTACACAAAGTCCTAAAAACTTCATAGAGCTACATGCAAAACAAATTCAAACAAGGTCAGATTTCTTTTTTTTTTTTTTTTAAATATTACCCTACTGTAACCCTGTGAAGCAAGCCCAACATCTTTTAAAGATGTGGAAACTGCAGCAAACACATTCAGTAAAATTTGTACTGTAATTAATACTATCCATGCCTTATCATACATTTAACTGATCAACTTCAAGTTAAATTAAAAAAAATACTCTAAAGTTAAGGTACATATGAAACAGTTTATAAATCTAATGGGTTGCAACAAGATAAACAGAGGATACTCTATAAACGCTCACTGGCTACTGTAGCTATTCCATGAAAAAGAATGGCCGAATAACCCACGAGCCCCCCCATGAGTGAAATAACCACAGCACTCCATAAACACTCAAGCTTCTCTGTTTATTAAACAAGCAGCCTACAGGTGTATGGAAAACAAATTATGTCTAGCCTAAATTAAAACCGCTGAATGCAGCCGAATGCTCAGCACATGCTTATCAAAGGTGCTGTAATCTGGAACAGTGCGATTCTCCTAATCATTCTTTCATAGGACTTAAATGAATGCAACGTAACTACTGTACCAACATGTAAATATTTCACCAACAGGACTGGGTAGAGAGTAATGAAAAATACAATTTTAAATGTAGGTTAAATATTTAACAATTCCCCACACTGGAACTTACTAATGCTGCTCTTGCTTTTAAATACTTTGTTACAGTGTAGGTATGAACTTAACCCTTTAAGGACCGGGATTGTGTTAACATGATCATACTGAAGTGGGCTTCTAAGACCACGATCGTGTAAACACGATTAAAAAAAAAGCACTTTGTTTTGATGACTTATAGTGCCACTGTACTTTGCAGTACAGGCTTGAAACACATATCATTGGATATTACTGGTAATAATAGAATGAATAACTAATAAGTTATTGATACATACTTACTTTGAGAAAATAATCAAGAGATGTATTATGTCATTGCAATCACTCAGGTGAAACAATGTCTTGTAATTTGCCCAAACATCAATAAGTACTGTAAGGTCCCTCAGGTCATAGAATAAATAAATATACAAACATATTGTGTTGAAAAAAAATGCCTTTGTAAAAAACAGATTTGTAGTGAATTTTAAATACAGCCAAAAAACACCTGGTCCTGGGGGAGCATCCCACTGAAAATTGCCTGGAAGGGTTAAAGCAATTTACAACAATGAAGCAATCCTAAGAATCCTAAGAAACAAAATCTTCTAATGAAGTGAATGCATATATGTTGGAAAACATGGAACGAGAATTGATTAGCAGTTTCCTATGCATGCGGACTGGCAGAGCTATACTGGTGTTCTTTTCTGAAAAGAGACTAATACCTGGGATAGCAGACTGTTTGGTTCAAATTGCATGTACTACTAACAAGTGATGAGAGTCTTTGTGCCTACAAGCTTCTTTCCCAGCATTGACTGCTGTTGGACCCAAAGGGTCTCAGGGAGAATACAAGATAATGCCACTGGACTCAAAGCATCTCAAGCAATAAGGAGAAATATGAACAAAGAAGATGAGAAAAACCAGATGATATGTAGACCTTCTGGGGCACCAGGGGTCTGAACAGGAATGCATTGAGTTCAGAGTTCGCCACACTAGACTACACACACAGACACACGCACTAAATTAAATACATATGGTTTATGGTAACAGAATAATGTGTTGTCCCTTTGCTATTGGTTAAGTGTCAGAGAAAGAGGAGGCGAACCATCTATACAGAAGGCTATTTAATGTCATGCACAAATTGTAAGAACGAGTAATCTGGTTTGTCCTGTACCTGGGACAAGTCTCCCTGCATATTTCAACAAACCTAACAACTGACTGAAGAAAAAGACTCTTGAATCTACTTACTCGCCTCCTTTTTTTTTTTTTTTTTTTTTTTAAAGTAACATCATTATTATTGCGACTTTATATATGAATTACTTAACATTCTCTTACACCTTCATGGCACATTTGTAGAAGAGGTGTGTTATATTTAATTGATCTTTCTTTGCTGTCAGATACAGGCGGGAGACTGAATCATGCATGCTATTTCAAGAAAGTCTTAATATTTCTTTAAAACTGGGATGATTACTATTGAAATGTCAGTTTTTATGAAAGACCAATTCATGTAGTTACATCAAAAAATAACCAACTTACACAACACTTGTAAGAAACAAAATTCTATTTAAAAAAAGTGGTTTAAATATGTTTAAAACACTGCTATAAGAATTTCTATTACTATTACTTTAATACAAGCTATACATTCCAGAAATCCTAGAAAATCAAAACATCATAAAAATCAACAATAAATGCCAGTGTTGCATCCAAAAACGTTTCTTGCCATAGTTCTTAACTATATTTAAATGTAACTCAGCGTGGTCAAACCATGCAATGAGCTAATTATGTTATCCCTTTCTTCTTTTCTTAAGAATTTACAAAAACAGCATTTTTCATTTCACAATGAATAAGAATTGTATACATTTTTATACACTTTTCCAATAAGGCCTGTACAGATCAGTAATCACAGCCCCAGGCACTGTCCCTAATGCATTAATTACTGAAAACACAAAGAGGTACACCCATACTGGAGGTGGACATGGACATTCAATTAGCTGGTGCTGCTGGGGAGTGCTTTGGGCAACGGATGGACAGTTCTCAAAATACTGCACATGGAACAAGGAGTTTAAAATATGTAGTATTCTAGGAACAGATTTCCTAAAGCACTACAAACAGAACAGAAATGTGTGTTCCTTTCTCAAGAAATAAAATACTGAGAGATTAATGCAGCACAATGATAAAGCAGAACAAAAAGCAATGGAATACCACAGAGAAAGGACACTGTTGGGAAGTCGAACTAACACCATATTTATAGCCCCAGCGTGTTTTGGATGCGTACCAAGTGCATGACAGAAGCAATATTGAAAGTCAGTCGAAGGACCTTGTCTAAGCAAACAGACTTAAATCCAAAAAGAACCCTGGAAATAGTGAATCACCTTGGCAGGAATCCGAAATGAATAGAGATGTCCATCAGAAATGCACTGCTAGACTACAGCCAAAGGGTCGAGTTTTTAATACTTTAAAATATTACTATCCCTGCCAGGAAAATTTGTATTAATATACTTAGCATAAGCTCTTAATAATATCTGGGGATATATGGGCTTGTTTGTCTGTTCATCCATCAATCTGTATGGTGCACTTGCATTTTTGCATAAATCTGGATAAATTGTTTATTAAATTGTCATGAAACTCTGCAATTATTATTCTATACTATCCTATACTGTTGATACACAATAGGCCTAGATCATGAGTCATTAACTTAGCTCTAATTTTGAATTTCCCACTGCGGTGGTGGTGGAGGGGGGGTGTACTGTATGGTACCAACATACTTAGTGTTGTATCTACTTCCAAAAACTGAGTTAAACTGTTTCAATTTTTTTATTTTTTTAATAATCTTCCTCTAATAGTAACCCATACTGTAGGATACAAGCAGTCTTGCAGTCAAACCATAAATATTAGTAGGGCCCTATGAAATCTGTTTCATTTTGAATTTTTAGATCATTTTTTCCTGATTTCAGATTTTTCTTTTATTAAAATAACAATAAATGTAACATGTATACATGTGCAACTTTTCTACATATTTCTATTGGAACAATGAAACAATTAAATCATGAATTGGTTAAATGATTGAGAATACAATTCAATTAACGTTATACAATAAACATTGCTTTTTTCTCAAGTCGATGGTAAAATGTCTTAATTATTGTATGTTTGAAAACAATGGAAAGAGACGGAGAACAGGCTGAAGGGGAACGAAAAAAACGTTATTAACCAATAAACAAAATCTTGAATAGATTTATTTTCTTTTTAGTTTATCGTTACGGTTCCATTTCGAATCCCTGGCTGTGTTAAACAACAAATGACCTTTCAGAGGGATATGAACTTTGTACCAGTCAATAGGGTCCCTACCGTACATCTTGTTTTATTACCTGTTTTACACACGATTGAAATACAACAGCAAATGTTTGACGTGATTTGTAAAAAGTTCAGCAGCAATACAGCTGACTGGATGTACTGGCTGCATCCCTCATGACGTACTGCATTCTACGTGTTGAAACTCCCCATCGCTACTTTTATATAATATGAAATTCAAAGCAGCCTCTATCCTTTGATTCTAAAAGTACTGAAACAAGTTCAAGTAGCATCAAGGAAAAATAGCTTTCTCTAGAAAAACTCTAGGATTGCTGGTTTGTGTAGGGACACATTCAAATGTATTTAGAAAATAACTAAATAAATGAATACATAAATTCAGGGGGGGGGGGGGGGGGGGGGGGGGGGGGGGGGGGGGGGGGGGGGGGGGGGGGGGGGGGACGGGGGGGGGGGGGGGGGGGGGAGGGGGGGTACTTTCACTTTTATGTATATACAACTCCAAAATGATTCAACAGAAAGAAACTCACAAAACAGCTAGTTGCCTTTTTAAGCAACTTGACTCGCACAGCACACAGGCAGCGCTGCAACAGAGACAGACAGACCATCAGCGTAACGCCCACAAAACCACCTGTTTTCTCGTTATTCAATTATCCAAATATACAGACAAAAACTTATCGTTATAAAAGCACCATCGTTGGGCTTCTGTGTAGTGTAGTTTTCAAAGCAATCCATTATTTTGCATAGGAGAATACAGCGAGACAGTTTTTATTTTCATTAGTATTATTTATTTTTTAAAAGGTGCAGTTGCAAAGCAGAATTCAGTTCCCAAAATGTCAATTCCATTCCCAATGCATAATTCTGCCCATGATTCCACGATCGTGGAAAACTAGTAGCCCTAGTAATAGATCTAATTAGTCAAATTAACCTAGCAATACTATATTAACTTTATTGATAAATTCATTTATTTTAATCATTTGTAGCCTACATTTATTCAGTCCACAATCCCTTGATACCCTGGTTCCACAAAGCATTTCACAAAAAGCAAGACAGTAAAAAACACCCCCCCCCATTACATCTTTATCTGTGGTCATTACATCTTTATCTGTGGTCATGTTCAAACATTGACCAAATCCCAGTGTGACACACAAAGCTGAAAACAGTCCTTAAATTAACTGTAAAAAAAATACCACAATTACACACGGAAAAAAATGAATATTCTGGTATATTGTCAGTTTCAATTAATTTACTAAAGGACTACTAGTTGGTAAACTTTCATGATGCACGAGAAAACACATGGAAAGTTACTCTGAGATTGCACACTTTGTAACAAACTGCTTGATATGTCATAAAAATACTTTCTTTGAAAGCTTATCTTTAATTTAATTTAGTTCTGAATCTGCATTCACCATAACACAAACTGATGGGTAAAAAAAAAATAAAAAATAAACTTGTGCAGTACTTTTGCCTTAGCTACAGTATATTTCTCTTGCTAACAGGTTCCTAAATTGAAAATGAAACTTAATTAAAAACACAACTGGCAGCTGAGAAATGAATGGTTTAGTAACTTACCAAAGCAGGCCACTGAATCTGCTTACTCTTTGTTCCCTGAGGCTGGCTGGTCTCTTTCCACTTCGCCCAAACAAGCTGGTGCTCCAACAAGAAAATCTGGAAATCTTCATATACTTTGACCCACTCACGCTTGTCCCATTCAAGGTCATCGAACTCAACATAAACCTGCAATAAAATCAAGTTATTGATTAACAAGGGTTTATTCAGATTGCTTATCTATGCTCCTGCTCACATTATTACACACACAGGCAGGCGGAGAAGGCAGTAAATAGAAAGCCTTTTCTGCGAGTTGTGTTATTTTCTTATTTTACTATTTATCCCTAAATAATACACTTAAGGCTGTTACCCACCAGATGCGATGCAACAAGCAAAACTGTGCAGCGATGTGACAAAATCAATTGAACCAACACTTTGATAAGTATCTTTCACACCACAGGGGACACGGGAGCGGCACCAAGGACACGCGAAAAGAAAAGCTTCAATGCATGTGGTCCAGCAAGGTGAAATAGTATCCAGAATGATGCAGGCAAAAATAATACTTGCCGTTGAAAACACACCCAGAGCTTTATGACAAAGGGCACCGCAATTATAAAGATATTAACACATATACTGAACATAACCTAAATGCCTAAAATCAACCTGAATACAAACAGAAGGCATTTCACAACACTAGCAGGGGAGACTCCTAATAAATTAGTTGCATAATTAATATGCCCCACCACCACCAGGCACAATGACCTATGTTAAAAATGTATAGGTATGTGTTCAAAAGCTCGTTTGCTAGCCAGGAATTCGAAGGTAGTTTTAAACCTTCGAAGGTTCGCCAGGTGGCATTCATGCACAATGTATTTTTTCTTTTCTTTTCTCTTTTAACAGAATCCGTTTGACAATAAGTTAAATGTGTGATACTATAAATCACACATTAAATGTCACTTGCATGCAAAATTTGTATAATGCATATTATGTAAACAAAAGTGTGTATTAAAATCCACTACCAAATAGTTATATGTAGCAACATATTGTTGATGTATCATGAAGTCATAATCAGTCTGGGATCACTTGATATGAGTAAGTTTATATTATTAGTATTAGTCTTAATATTGTTAGTAGTAGTAAAAATGTGACTAGCTGATAACCTGCTTGGAAAAGTAATTGCTAAAATAAAGCTTTGTTTTGCTTAAGTCCAGTGCAGTTGGTGCTGCTGCAATGCAAGTAAACTACATGTGAATGTTTTATCCCATTTACATGGATTATCTGTAAAATACAATTTTCAATCAAATATGCAAATTAGTACCATCGAAAGTTCAAACCTTCCTTCGGTAATGTGCTCCGAACCTTCGAAGTTCAAAACGTACCCTCGTTGTACCCTAAGAAATGTACTGCAAAAAGGAAAGCGGACAGTTCACGTATCGTGGCTGTGGGGCTTTAATGGTAATTCAGTTCATCATAAAAACAACTCCTTAACCCATTTCACCCTATATATTACCTTGTTTATTCTTTTATTGATTACTACCCCTTTTACAACACATTATTGCTTTACAGAATTGAAACTTGCACCATCTTCCAGTGGTTCCCGTTTTAAAAAGTAAGGCCACTTAGATTTTATTTTTGTCAGGCAAAAAGGTAATTTGTTGTTTGTTTATGATCATTTTCAATCATATGCACACTGTTACCACATCTCTTATGAAATGCTACTGTTTGTCAAATGTTTGAGTAAAAAACTAGTATTCCTTGCCAGCAGCAGTGTAAATTATGGCCACATTGAAATGGTTTATTGCAAGTACAATAATTTAACTAAATAGTGCTTACTGGGTGTTATTGGTGCTATCTTTCGTGTTTAGTTTATATAGCCTACAGCACAATACAAAACTATTTTTTGTAACCTTAATTTAAACAAATAAAAGCCATACCCCTATTACTAGTCAATCATTTGGTTCTACGACACAGTTTTTACATGTAATTATTATTATGCTGACCTCAATGCAGACCTATTATTTTTATTTGAACCCAAGATTGTTTTAAATAGTTTGCATGGACAAAACCTTTTTTTTTTACTATTGTTATGATTATTAGCGCATTCTTATGTTAAATGTATTGAGCTTGATAGTGCTGGAATAACTGTCATCTGATGAAGGCTATTTAATATAAAGTTTGTCAGACTTTGATGAAGCTATGGCATTTATAAGATACTCTTCAACAAGGATGTACAGTAGGTCATTCTGACCTATTTTCATAGTAATGATACTTGTAATAATGTGTTATCCTTGGCAGAAGATGTACATGACAATTTAAAAGGATAGGCCTGTAGGTTCTTAAGTGATCATCTACATGCTACAGCATATTAAAATACAAAAAAATTTTACTTTCAGTTTCCTATTGCTTTAGGCCGTGTTTTTCAAACTGGGGTATGCAATTCTAGTCAGGGGGTACACAAGAACTGTAATGGGGGACAATGCATTTTTTTTTTACCTGGTTGTAGTACTTCAGGACTTAGCAATCAAATCATAATGTTCAATCTCCTTTCAAATAAAACCACAGCCACACTGGTGTACATTTCCTTTCTGTTGGTTAAGGCTATAAACATCCAGCCTGTTCAGCACACACACGGCTAATTTACATATTTAAATCAGCAGAGTTGGTTACTGCATTTTGGGGCTAAAAAAAAAAAAAACAACCTTCAAAGATTGTCATTATACGAGGATGTTGCTTGCTTTAATGTTGCTTGTGTTAGTAGTTTAATCAGTTCAGTGTTTTATCTACTTTAAACCAATGCTGTGTAACATCCAAAAAGATCAATCACTTACTGTTTCACAGAATAAGACAAAATCAGTGTCCTTAAAACAAACAAACACAAATATTTTAACATTACTTGCCTACCCTAGTTTTAGAAAAGGTTTTTACCTTACCTACCCTATTTTTCCACACTGTTACTGTCCTAAGAAAACGTAACCCTAATATTTATTTATTTAAGGAATTTTACAAATTAAATATACTGCTCTACGTTCAACTTTTAAAACTACACAATTCAGTTCCTACTTTTTCAGTAAATAAAAACCTTTTGCTACTGTATATAAAACGACTCATGAATTAACATGTGATTAAACAGGCAAACCGCAAAAAATGTACCAGCAGTTTTCACTTACAACTGTGTTGCACAACCTCATGGAAATAAGTAGAATCAAGGGTCTGTTGCATAATTCCGCACTTAACATAATAAACCTTTGGCCAAGCCTACTGTATGCCTGTTGTGCTCAAACTTAACATTCTGTGTTTGTAGCTAAGCAACTTTCTTTGTTTAGTATCCCATGCACATTTGACACACACTGTAGCCTTAAGAAAAAGGCTATACAGGCTATATATTTCAGCCAGTAAATCAAAGGCATTGACTTTATATCAGTTTCAGTACCAGTGAAGATCCAGCTTCCGCAGTACGCAAGCAAGAAGCAGATGACGTATCCCAGAAAACATGGACTTGTAAAGCAACTGTCTTACAGTGTTTTATGTCTGTTGAGAGAGACAGAGAGTTTTTTTGATTAGCCTATATCACTATGTCAGTATTTAAAAACTTTAAGATTGTATACTGTATAATCTTCAGATACATATTGTACTTAAATACCACATTTCATTCACACAACAGTTGTTTGACTCATTCATGCTGAGTTTGAGTGAGCTTCATTAAGCACATTAGTTTGTACAGCATGTTTTTATGTTACTCCCCTGCCATGCCCATAAATACAAAAGCGCTACTGTCAAAGCACCATGACATTCATTAATTTATTTTACTCTCTGCCTGCTGCTAGCCATATACAATATTATTCAACTTTTGGACTTTTCTAGCATACATACTGCACTTCTGCCCGATTTAACATGCTTTCAAACTGCAAGTGCTCTCAGTGTTGCAGTGTTACATACAGAATAAATGTGTATTTCCTGAATAATCTTCCAGCCATCTTGTCAACTCTTACAAGAAAAAGTCCTCAGTAAGGACGAAAATTAAAAAAAAAAAAAACATTAATAAACTTTGTAAACATAGCAATTTTTTTTAATGCAGTATTCCTGGGTGTTACATTATGTAACTTCATTATATAACTACCAATTATTTATTTCGAATACAATGTCTTTATCTATAACCCAAAAAGCTTTACGTGTGTTGGTTGGAAATGTTTTTGTAAACAAGTCTGTTAGTAACATTCAGCCCTATACAGTACGCTATACAGTAACAAAATAGTGAGTCATATCAGCAGATATTCTGTCTTTTAGTAACGTATACTGTATTACTGTACCCAAATCGCAAAATATTTCGGCAAATTTCTACTGACCCAAAATATCCAGACGTCAAAACACAATGCTGTTAACAATCTGTTGTGACACATGTCACAATAACAACAAAGCTGTGTCTCTGTGGTTTTCAAGCAATGTCCTACCACTTTATTAGGACCCACCCACTGCATCTGCGATGTTGGTGGTTTCCTTGCACACTTCCACTATGATATTGATCTGACTGACATAACACTGGCCACATGTAACAGAAAGTGACAATAAGGCCAACACCGCACTGATTTTTAAACCAGAGTTAAATTGAGACTCACTGGATTACACAGGCTGTCCAACGGGTTGAAAATGTATTAGCAGACCACCTTAACTGCAGTGATCCAGGACACAAGCAGACCACCTTAAATGGCAATCACCCAGCACTACTACATTTTATTGATTCCTTGAACGTAATGAACGTGCAAATAAAATCAGGGTTTTGTATGTGTCCACAAGCAGCTGCCATTGTCTAGGCCAGTGTTTCCCAACCCTGTTCCTGGCAGCACATCGTGTCTGCTGGTTTTTGTTCCAACGCAGTACTCAATTGCTTAATTGAAACGTATCAACAAAGGAAGAGCTTTAAAATAACGGGAAAATGCCTAGTTAATCACTTTATTAGTTCAATGAAGGGTTCAATTAAGCAATTGAGCGCTGCATTGGAACAAAAACCAGCAGACACTATGTGCCGCCAGGCACAGGGGTGGGAAAACACTGGCCTAGGCCAATGCAAAGACACAATATGTATATAATCCTGAGAAAATACTCATAATAACAAACAACTAACATAAAACACGGACAAAACACCACGTTTTATAAATGACCCTGCTGTGTAGGAAAAGTTGCCTAACCAAAGCAATATGTTGTTTTTTTTTTCCAGAAATGTAGGTGATGTATCATTTCAAAAGCACAAAGTCTACTACAGTATGCACACAAAGTATGCCTCTAAAAATTATAAAACCTGAATCTGTAAAGGTCTTACAATAACACTACTTCATTCAAAAGCAGGAGAAAAAAAGGTCTGCCAGCTACTGTACAGTAACCACCATTCCAGCGATGTCTTTCCATATGATTTTATCTCATTTTGATAAACTTTTGCACATATTATTGTCTGGAATACACGGTTACACTGAATTGTAAGCTTGAGTGACCTCCCATTCACGAGATACAGGTCAAAGCTTGACCTGATTTGGACACCCACCCTACCTTTACATGGTCATAATTTCCTTAATTGTCATAGAAAGCTGGTGTTGGTGTCGTTTTAAACCTCTCAAATAGGACTATCTATTCATTATCTCAAAAGTGCACATAAATACGCTGTGTGAATCTGGTGACCTTTGACCTCACCTAACCTTGGATTTTTGTCAGTTTTTGACAGACTGTAGCCTAGACCCTTATCTACATTTCCTGCAAGTTTCATTTTGTGCTTGCTATTGGTTGAGGCACAGCACAGAGTTGAATGCACAGTGTCAGGTGAATTTTCTAGGTGAAGTGATTACACACCTAATACAATAAAACAAAAATATTTATTTGCAAAACGAGTATATTCTCCTCTCCTGTTAAACTGAAGCTGCAGTGAACTGGTGCAGCTGTAACAGCTATTAATATATTAATGAATTAACCAAGGTGCCCTATTTACACAACTGGCTAAAATAAACAAATACAAGAGAATACAAGTAGATATTTAATTTTCAGGACTCTGTCCTTATATTGTTGCATGCAACACAATTTACCACTCACCTATGCTTAAGTTGCCCTTTTCCTTCATAGCCACTCTGTCAAGGCTTTTGATGCTTTGGCCATCTTCTTGTATCTCAGGGTGTATGTCCTTGTTGCAGTTGTTGGTTCCACTGATGTCAGCACATCCCCCATGTCTACAATTAACTGATCTGGATGGTGTAGGAAACAAACAGATTGAACTTGTGGGTCCATTCGGGTGCAGGAAATTAATAATTTCAGCCTCCCATTTCTTCTGCTCAGTAGACACCACCAGCCCGAGCCACCAGTGACTGTCATACTGAACGGTAACATATCCTTTCACTTGGTCAAATGGTAGGATGTCCTCTTCCTACTATGATTGATTCTTCTCATTGTTTTGTTGACTGGGAGAACTCTCATACAAGGGCTTTTGCTTTGGAAACTGGTTGAAAGAAGTGGACAAGCAGTGTGCCAGGCACAGTTCTTACCGTGAGTTATCGTTGCTCCAGAAAATCTTGCTGAGCTTGCCATTGTGCTATCAAGGAATGAAGTCTTTTGCAAACCTGTAGAATTGATGTGGACTCTGGATCAGGTCATGGTATGGACGCTGCGCACTGGATTTTGTTGCCATTCGTTTAATGGTTCCTCCAACACCATCACAGGGCACTTTGCCATGAGATGTTGCAAAGAAATTCCACTCTGCTTCCACGCCAAAATCTTCCAAGAGCTGGCAAATGCCGAGGGCATTTTTAAAGTCCTTATATTGCCCTGCATACCCATCAGAGAAGTAACAGATTTTTCTTGGGCCCCTCCCAAATTTGTTCTCTAAGAACCCCAAAAGATGCTTTTAAAAGAGATAAACAGCGACTGTCATGAGTTATGCATTATATTAATGCAACATACGAGATGTGCTGACAATTCCCATCTTTGTCTCGCCAATAACAAACAAAAGATGTATGGTTGCTTGAGAGTTGTTCCAATGGTATGATTGTGCTTCATCTTGCATGATGAAAGTGATGTTTTCTGCAAAATCACCAACAACTACAAATTAATTTTCTTGAAGGAGTTAATCCCTCAGCTGTTGATAATATGCAGTCTGCATCTTTGCAATGAAATCATGTTGATGAAATCGTTGGATATGGCTTTTGAAAGTCTCTGAACTGATCAACCGGTTCATTTATTGTCTGAAGGGTGAATCTGTCAGTTGTAGTCCACTTCCGATACTCCACTGCGTCCACCAGGCTATCTTGAAAGAGCATTTGTAGATGACTCTTGAAATCTTCAAGTGATGGACAATTTTCACACTTACCTAAGTGGCAATCGACGTCAGGTGGGGAACACATGAGATAAGGTAAGCAATGCTGATAGTGATTGAAAGGCACTTCTGTACTGGCACTCAGTTGTGGAAGCTCAGAACAAATGAACATCAGCTTTACATTGTGGTGTGTTGTGCAGACACTAACAGCATGTGTACCACTACTGCCTGCCAATACACACTCCTTTGGTTTCAGCTCTGCAAATTTGAAGAAGCCAATCTTAATGTCAGGATGCTGTAATTTGAAAAAAAAAAAAAAAACAATTTGTAGAGAACAAGCTGTTTTTGTTGGTGTTCCCTCCTTCCTGACTCTTTATTGTAAACAGAAACAAAATCTTTCTTTCCTGCCATGAGTCGACTAACATCTTCCATCTTGTAGAACAGTTCTACCATTTGAGCAATCTCTTCTGTTAGCGTTCTCCCCCCAATTTTTGGATTTGGATCAGATAGGCATGCTTTCTCTTCCTGTAAAGCCACAGCTGTCCTGGACATGTCGTAGGTAGCACCAAACTCAGCAGCAGTCTGCCATATAGACCAAGACAATGGGACAGCTGTCAAAATATGAAGTTGCTCACTTCAACTGATATTTTAATACAATTTTTTCTTCAGCTAGGCCATCATCTCTTGATATGCCTGAGCCTGCTCTTGACTGTTTCACGGTCTTCCACGTCTGTTTGTGGCAAAACCTTTCTTAGCTTTCTTGACCTTCTTTACCTTCTGAGCTGCATATATCTTTAGTGACAATATCCTTCTCTTCAGTGAAGACTCTTGTATTGCCTCCAAGGCCTTGTTTATTTGTGAAATCTCACGTTTCTTTTCAGCTTGGAAAATTTGAACAGCATGAGGGCTGGATCCTCTGGAACTAGACTCCTTGGGGCCACTTTGTGTTGCAGATGATGTTCGGTCTTGGTCAGGAGGACGTTGGGCTAGCAACTTCATATAAGAGTAACATAACTTCTGGTCATACACAAAATTCAGCTTCTGGTGGTCCTTGATCTGCTTCTTTGTTAAGATGCGACCTTTAGTGCGGCACTCCATGATGTTTTGCAAATGGATCACAGCATGCTTTGATGTCTTTAAAGCCAAGAAAGCCATTGGAAGTACTTGTCAGTTATACAAAAAATAGTCTTCAATATCAAATAGACTGCAAAACTGCAAGAATTTTAGCTACAAACATTTAATGACAAGAATGATAAACTGATAAGTATAATATATAAATGTGTTTGGGAAGAGTACTAGGTTTAAGGACATACCTTAGTTGAGTTATAGTTGGGTTTTCTTGTTTTTCACTTTATAAAGGGCACATTTCAGTATTGATCTGTATTTAATTCACCTGTGCTACTATACTAAATTGGTTTATTAACTAAAATGAATCTGTTACAGCTGCACCAGTTCACTGCAGCGTCAATTTAACAGGTGAGTAGACTCAATTACAACAAAATATTTTTGTTTAATTATATTAGGTGTGTAATCACTTCACTTGGAAGATTCACCTGACTGACACTCTGCATTCCAGTTTGTGCTATGCCTCAACCAATGGCAGGCACAAAATGAAACCTGCAGGAAATATAGACAAGGGTCTAGGCTACAATCTAATCAAACACTGACAAAGTTTTTTTTTTTTATCTTACACTTCACTGAACCTTCCATAGAATGAGAAGATAGTGCTTTGAGAACTTTAAAACGACACCAATACCACCTTTGTGTGTCAATTATGGAGGAAGTTATGCCCATAGAATGATTGGGTGGGGTGTCCAAAATGGGTCAACTTTGATGAGCTGTATCTCATGAATGGGATGTCACTCAGGCCTATACTTTACATTCACCACTCCTCCCAAAGGCAAACATGCATGGAAATAAGAACATAACAAAGTTTACAAACGAGAGGAGGCCATTCGGCCCATCTTGCTCGTTTGGTTGTTAGTAGCTTATTGATCCCAGAATCTCATCAAGCAGCTTCTTGAAGGATCCCAGGGTGTCAGCTTCAACAACATTACTGGGGAGTTGATTCCAGACCCTCCTAATTCTCTGTGTAAAAAAGTGCCTCCTATTTAATGTTCTTAATGCCCCTTTGTCTAATCTCCATTTGTGACCCCTGGTCCTTGTTTCTTTTTTCAGGCTGAAAAATTCCCTTGGGTCGACACTGTCAATACCTTTTAGAATTTTGAATGCTTGAATTAGGTCGCCACGTAGTCTTCTTTGTTCAAGACTGAACAGATTCAATTCTTTTAGCCTGTCTGCATATGACATGCCTTTTAAGCCCAGAATAATTCTGGTCGCTCTTCTTTGCACTCTTTCTAAAGCAGCAATATCTTTATTATAGCGAGGTGACCAGAACTGCACACATTATTCAAGATGAGGTCTTACTAGTGCATTGTACAGTTTTAACATTACTTCCCTTGATTTAAATTCAACACTTTTCACAACGTATCCGAGCATCTTGTTAGCCTTTTTTATAGCTTCCCCACATTGTCTAGATGAAGACATTTCTGAGTCAACAAAAACTCCTAGGTCTTTTTCATAGATTCCTTCTCCGATTTCAGTATCTCCCATATGATATTTATAATGTACATTTTTATTTCCTGCGTGCAGTACCTTACACTTTTCTCTATTAAATGTCATTTGCCATGTGTCTGCCCAGTTCTGAATCTTGTCTAGATCATTTTGAATGACCTTTGCTGCTACAACAGTGTTTGCCACTCCTCCTACTTTTGTGTCGTCTGCAAATTTAACAAGTTTGCTTACTATACCAGAATCTAAGTCATTAATGTAGATTAGGAATAGCAGAGGACCTAATACTGATCCCTGTGGTACACCACTGGTTACCACACTCCATTCTGAGGTTTCTCCTCTAATCAGTACTTTCTGTTTTCTACATGTTAACCACTCCCTAATCCATTTGTATCTCTTAAACATTTAATCTCCTCTTTGAATGTTCTCTTGCTGTTGTAATATTGGAAAAACATTTTATAATTGGTTTTAGCTCCCTTAGCAATGTTCATTTCTATTTCTCTCTTGGCCTTTCTAACTTCCTTTTTGACTTGCGTTTGCAGTTCCGTGTACTCTTTCTGCGTACTTTCTTTTTGGTCCTTTTTTAATGCTCTATAAAGTGCCTTTTTTCGCAGAATATTTTTTTTAATTGATCTATTAAACCATTTTGGCAATTTAGTTTTACATTTAGATTTGTCTACTTTAGGGATATAATTGTTTTGCGCCTCTAGTACTACATTTTTGAAGAACAACCATCCTTCTTCTGTGGGTGTTTTCTCTATTTTACTCCAGTCTACTTCTGTTAGTCTCTGTTTCATATCTTCATAGTTTGCTTTGCTAAAATTGTAAACCTTAGCTTTAGTCTTTACTTTTGGGGTTTTAAAAACACTTCAAATGAGACCATGTTGTGGTCTGAGTTTGCCAGTGGTTCTCTGACCTCTGTTTTAGTTATTCTGTCTTCGTTATTTGAAAAGACTAAATCAAGGCATGCCTCCCCTCTAGTCGGTGCCTTGACAAATTGTGTTAGGGAGCAGTCATTTGTCATTTCCACCATTTCAATTTCATCCTTCGTGCTACCCACCGGGTTTTCTCATTTTATATGGGGGAAGTTGAAATCCCCCATTAGTATGTCTTCTCCTTTGCTAGACGTATTTCTAATGTAATTGTATAACAGATTATTTTGCTCACCATCTGAATCTGGCGGTCTACAGCATGCTCCTATTATTATGCCCTTTGAATTTTTGTCCGTTATTATTTCATATGGAATGACCCAGCTATCATTACTGGAATTAAACAAATTATTCTTAAGGCTAGAAAGTAAAACCCATTCTGTTTGGTTTTGAGAGTGTTGATCAGTGTTTCCATCTACCATAATGATTATCTTGGCTCAAAGATCATCAGCCTAAATATAAATGGGATTTGCCTCTGGGCTACAACTCCATCTGTTAATACCAGCTGAAGAATTTGACCTGGGCTTCACCCTTATTTTCTTAAACAATGTGAGTCAACAGGATACTGTTTACTAATCTTTCTCATTTAAATACTCCCTCACTTATCTTCAGTCATGTGTTCAGAGCTGGATAGCAAAATATTAAAACATAAAGTATCTCTCACTTTCAGTTGCAATACAGTGGCAGCAGCAAACCAGGCAACAGCAATTTACAGCATGTTAATGTATTTTTTCTGTTTGCTGAATCTGAAATTTAGCATAAAAAGCAACGTTTAAAATCAAGCAGCTTCTAAAAACAAAATCATTATAGTCACAGGCACATTCTTCTGGGGTTTTTGTGTTTTAAGATTGCCACAATTTGCAATTCTGTTTTAAATTATCACTATCTAACTGTAGTACAGCTTTAAATCCAGTGAACAAGCCTTCTACTGTAATTGTAATCTTGTTTTAAATCTTGCAAGCAGAGTCTTCAATAGAAATGTAGAATTTGCTGCCACTCAGTAGTTGGGGTGGGTTTAAGTGTTCAGAATGAAACATTTCCAGTGTTTGCATGTTTGCATCGGGTCTTTTATCGGTTAAAATCGAAAATCAGAAGCCCTAATCTAAACGTTATGTTAGTATTTTTTGTGATCATAGAATAATGTCATAGAAAATATACAAATGGCTTAAGGTTTAGGCATTTAAAACAAAAAAATAGCTGACTAAATGCAAGTAAATAAACATCAACTGTTAAATTTTACCGTGAACCTCAGTGATCACACCCACCGTGTGTGCAATGCTCTTCTGCAGTCGTCATAGTGAAAATACACTCAAGTACCTTCCATCTCTAGTATTACATTATTGTAAACATGTTACCTTATGAGATCCCACCACTTCTGGGACAAGGGTATATGACACTAACGTTTTACATAAATCTAATGAACCCTTAATCCAATTCCAGTATGATCAAATTGAGAAAATCAAAATCTCAGTATAAATAGATAAACCTGACTCTCCATGTCATACTTACATTTTTATTGTACATGTATACACAGATGTAAAGTACATACACCTAATTTCTTATTTTACACCCTTGGCAGTGTGTTACTAACATCATTATGTAGTTACATTAATAAACTGGTTCCCATTAGTCTACATTATAGTTACCAATTTAAACAAAAAAAGTGTTCTTGTTTTTAAGTTTGGCCTGGTAAGGGTTAAAGAATCCCTTGCACAAAATCAAGAACACATGTGGAATGAATGCATTAATGGATTTATATAAAAAAAAAAAAAAAAGACATGCTGCAACCTGGTTGCTACGTTACCAGCAGCACTGTCAGTTTTCAAAACTGTACTGTATGTCTCCACAACAGATGTCTGCAAGAAAACATCTTGATTTTGAAAATACGTTAGAAACAGCGGTCACACCAACAGAAGTTGTTAGGAGTCCCATTTGCATGATGAAAATCATGAATTGAAGATGCAGCTGCTGTTGTCAATTACAGTTAAACAGACTCCCAAGTGTTTGAAGAAATAGCTTCTCCTCGTCACGTTGTTATTGCAGGTTCTTTATGTAGAAACTGGTGCATTGTCCTTAAAGAAACCCAAATCACTTTAACAAAATTATATGCTCAACACCTACACTACAGAACTTCAGATTTGTATTTTCATCTCTGTACTGAGCACTCTGAATCCTTTGATACTAAGATCAAATAATGCATCCCCCCCACCTCAATCGGGGAGTAGGATTTTGTCAGATTGTAGTCGAGGGGGATTTAAAAATTTAAGACAAAATCGTTAATTGCTTATCTGGTTGAATGCTGATCAATCTCCCATATTTTTAACACATCCTCTGATTTAATAATGTGCAGCCACAAATGAGGCTCTTTGTAGATATCAATGATGCTGTAAAATTAACAACTTTCTCTGTGGCTTCTCCGAGAAGAGAAAATTAAAATGCTTTTAACAGCAGACAATTTGTATTCTGGACAACTGGCTAACATGACACAGACTGCTGTCATTAGTAAGTTCTTTCTACAGCACGGTGAGAGGGATGAGGTAGATTAGTCGATATAGGTCGAACCTGTCAGCCAGGATTAATCCCCTCAAGTTAACTTGCACAGTAGCCCTGTTATTCAGCTCTGATGAATAGTCAGATGCATTTCCAGTAGAGGTGAGATGATTCATCGTGTATCGATGTATCACGATACTTCACAACACGATACACCTTTGTGTATCGTGATACAAGCTTGAAAGGAGTTAATATGCCACATTTATAAATGTAAACTGTAAATCATGAAAGAAAAGGTCTTGTTTATTTCAACATAAACTCCACTTGATCCTAGACATATCCCACTGTGCAATGAGCCGGCCAGGCGCTTCAGGAATGTAAGTAGAGTAGAGGAAACAATGGCGAGTTCTTCATTTTAATTTAGGATAACAATCATTAATGAAAACTGATAGACATAAAAAAAAAAAATCTTTATTTTAATATAGCGCCTTTCACAGTGGACCACCATCACAAAGCGCTTTACAAGATACCAGACCAGGGTGTGTGAACTATGCATAAGCTGCAGGGTAACTTACAAGAACGTCTCACCCGAAAGACGGAGCACAATGAGGTTAAGTGACTTACTCGGGGTCACACAATGAGTCAGTGGCCGAGTTGTGATTTGAACCGGGTACATCCTGGTTACAAGCCCGTTTAACCACTGGACTGCACAGCCTCCTACAATAATACAAAGTTAAACGAAATCTAGAGAAAAAAAAAAAAAAAACTTAGATGAAAACATCAACAAGACCCAAATGACAAGACAGTTTTTTTCTGTATTCCATTGCTAGCATACTGACAATGGTAGCCAATGGTAGTTGAGACAGCAGTGATTCTGGCCAATAGGAGTGTAGAGGAGGCAGAAGCATCCTGGCTTGTTTGTTGTGGACAGAGATGAATCAGGAAGCGAGCAGTGTCTGAACTCGCTGCTATGACTAATTTTACTAAAGTTACTAGTTTTTGTATTCAAATGCTATATATTTCTGTCTCCTTTTGTGAGAGAACATTTTATTTCATATAAATAGATAGCTATATATTTTTATTTTCCGCTTGACCAGTTTTAATGTATTGCTCTCCTTTTAATATGTCAATCATAATCCGGTGTAAATTATTTATTTATATATTTGTTATATATAAACACATGAACAAAGTTTGTACTTTAACAGTTATCAAACACAAATTTTTGTCCTCTCTCAGAAATGTGATAAAGAGATTTGGTTAATTTAGCTAAAATGGATATCCCAAGAACTCTTGTTGACATACTGCTTTGTCTTTAAATTCAAACTACTGGTTTACTACTCTGTGAGAAATACATATAACTATTTTGAACTGAAGCTGTGTCTACAGAATTGAAATTGTAATTATTTACAAGCCTGTCAAGTAGAGATGAGTTTTTCATTAGTATGGTGATATGTATCATATCATGGCTTGTGTATCGGGATATGTGCCATATCGTGGCTTGTGTATCATGATATGTATCGCATTGGCTTGTGTATCATGATACGCATTGTATTGTGGCCTGTGTATCGTGATACATATCGTATCATGGATTGTGTATTGTCTCACCCCAGATGTACACATTTTGGAATCCAGCGGTTGCCCAAGTTGAATTTAACACTGTTTGTCCGCTGATTTTACCAGATCTGCTCTTGTCAATTGGGCGGTAAATCTACGTTTAATTGACTGCACGTTTAAACCCATTCTTAATCCGGTCGTTAACAGTTTAAAACGGCCATAAGTTTCACTCATTTCAGAATTTTATATTTTAATTCCAATAGTGTGATAGTTGTATTTTAACCTCAGTTTGCTATATAGAGCCACTTAAAGAAAACAATAGTAAGCATAAAGACGGACTAAGTTAGCACTAAAATGTAATTATTTTAATAGCATAACATTTTTTTTTTAAAGTCATTCGATTTTACAATGTACCATTTCTCCATAAGCTCCATAAAAAGTATGTGTACCCAACAGAGGAAAAATATTTAAAAACAACTCAATATTTAAATTAAACTTAAACACAGTGCACAAGATTCCAGTTTTAGTTTCATTCACTCATATCATTCGCAGGAAACAAAATGTCCAGAACCAAAAACTATTTTTTCATTAAAAATCAAAACAGGTGCCCGATACAATACTAGTTCCCAGCGTCCCTCCCCTTCGCAATGGCAGTTGTGCATTCACTTGAAAAAATAAAAATAATTCATTTCCCAGCGGTCCTCTCTGCTCAGTTCAGCTTGCTTGAATTAATAGTTGTTCTGTTGCGGATGTCCTGTTGAACACACACAATAAAACATGGACAAATAAAACAGTGTAAGCACTTTCTAATATATATCTTATTTGCCGTGCTTTTTATAAAACAGCGTTTTAATTTGTGGTGTGAATGGAGCCATGAGGTGCCTTAAATCACACAGGTTATTCACTTAACTGAAATAACGTACAGTACTAAGACTTGGGCCCTATGGAATTCGTGTTATTTTGCTCCGATTTCCATTTAAAAAAATTTCTGATTTCCGTTTTTACTGTTTTAACAAAATGTAATTAGGCTTATTTAAATGAACTTATGCACACTGCAGGCAAGGTGAACACCACAAACCTGTAAACCTACAGGCTTCTACTTTTTCCATCTGGTTTGAATTCATGTTCATTGGATTAAGAGTATTTTATCTAATTGTATTGAAAAACTTTAAAAACTGTTTTTTTTTTTTTTTTTTTTTTTTTTTTAGTGTGTGTGGGCACCGAGTGGTTTTAAAAAAAAAAAAAAAAAAAAAAAAAAAAAAAAAACTTTCATTTTTTCAATTGATCAATTCTACTGCTATGCCCATGATTTCACTACCACAAATCTTGTGTGTGAACACTGGGATCTTATTGTTCAAGTGACTGTACTGTAATTGCAGCCTGTGTGAGCAGTACTTCTTGTGTTTTAATACAGATGTTATAAATAGTCTACAACATTGTCTAATTGTTTAAGTCCTTAAAGTTTCAACCCTTCCCGCTGTTTATTCCTTACAGAATACACAGCTCATTTATAACCCAGCTACAAAAACTCCTCCCCACTTTTGAAACCAAAGTTGTGCCACTGCCTGTACTGACCATTAAAATTTCACATTTTCCCTTCAAATATGCAAATCTCAAGCTCAATGCTGTACTGCCAAATGCATATTTTCATACAGCACTTAATTCCGTGTTATTCTTTAGATTCTGTGATTCTGTCCGAGTTCTCGTTAACATGGAATCCACAGGGCCCTATAAAGAGCTGAAGAAAGGCTATTGTATTCAACAACGCTACAGTGACTGTTTCTTTGGCCTGAGTGAAGACATACCAAAACAGAATATATTATCTTTGGAGATACACAACAACGCAGGAAGTTGGTCCGTCCTTAATTTATGAAAGAAGTCTTTAGAATGATCACGTGGCAGAACAGGTCAGGTTTCCTTAAAGGGGAAAACCATACATACAGAAAGGGAACCATATCTATGCAGAAAACATGCAAAAATAATAATTTGGCAATATATTTTACTTTTAAGTTGCGCTTAAACATATAGCACATTTTAAACGAAAAATATTGAATCCACATTTACCGTTTAAACATTTAAACCCTTACAGCTCTACTTATCAATTACCAACTTACAGCCTTAGTGGTTACAGCTCCAAGTCTCTATAAATCAGGTTTGTATTTAAAACCAACACTGCAAAATCTGCCTAAGGAAAGCAGATCTTACTTCACTGGCTACCCAGGGTGAGGAGTTGTTCAATCAAAGGATTCCCGACAGGCAGCTTCTCAAAATCTGCCTTCTAAATCCCTCAGCAGTCAGAGAGTGATGTTTTGTTTTTGTTCAGATTCATTGGTATTAATTTATATTTATGGTTTTAGATTTAACTTTGTCTATTAATATAGCACCAAATCTCACGATTTGGAGCCTGATCTACATTTTCTTTTGGAAAAATATTAAAAGATTTAGACGACCTTCTCCAACATACACATGTCCCTATTTTCCCTCTCGATGTTTATGACATTTCAATGTCTTTTGAGGCAGACAGCTTCTGTATGACTTGCACTAGGTTCCCCCAGGTAACTGCAATGAAGTCTGGATTAGCATGTGTCACACTATAAAATCTGTACATTTTGCATAACCAAGCCTTACAGTATGTAACATTTTCTTACCTCAAAATAACATTCCATAAATCTCAAGTGTCCTATTGTTTTTCTATATTGGTTTTCCAGTCACATTTCTGTGTTACGGATCCCACCTGAGCCTTAAAACACAGGTGTTTTATGATGCATATAGGATACTACTACTCCATCACACAACTAAGAAACAAATTCAGGCAAGACTCTTTCAAACATTGGCAAAAATAGAATAAGATTGCATCAACACTTATGCAGTACTGCTGTACCAAAGAATAGAACAATGCAGATGTCTGTGCTGCAGAGAACTGCGGTAACCTGGCATTTGTGATTTTATAAACCACAGCAATCCAACATGAGGGAACTATACAGGTACCAGTCTTGTCCAGGTCCAGTGCCTTTACCCATTACCCCACATGACGGTTAATTGTTTCCAAAGTAGTTTAATGTATTTTGTTGGTATTCTCACAAAACATTTCATTACCAAGGTTGTGTGGAGCGTTTATACAGATTCCAAAATGTTCAAATTCTTGTGGTTTAACACAGCATAATAAAATATTTAACCGCATTATCACTGGTGGTTTACTCTAAACAATTGTTAAAGTAACTGAACACTAGACTTCAATAGTTAAAAAAATAAATAAATCTAAATTATAGAAACAGATTTGAGAAAACAAGATGGCAAACTGCCATGACCCTAGCAACATCTGTTTCTGCTTTTAATCACTTAATCTGCCACAAGATTAGAACAACCTCTGTGTTTAGCAGAGCTCAAATGGAGTCCCGACTTCTATTACAATCTCTGACCAGTCAGCTCGTTACCAGAGTATGGCACTCAACTTGGGTAAATCAAGCTGTAACAAGGTTTAAAATGATTAGAAAGTACGTCCTGTTGGATTTGTTTGTTTCTGTTTTTTTTTTTTGTTTATTTTTTTTGGGGGGGGGGGGTATTTTAATGGATTTTCATGAAAGCTGTAATGCTACTGTAGGAAATGCTCTGCAACCTTCTCCAAAATAATGCATTCTAATTGAATCGATGGATTAATGGAGAAACATTAGATCGAAACCCTTGTATACTGCAGACAATTGTAAAATAAAATCATCACCTCATACTGCAGCAGTCTGTTTTTAAATAATATCTGTAAATTCATTCCCAGTAAATAAATATTTTCCACTATTAAGTCAATACCGACATTACTGTAATCAAATATGAATGATGAAACAAATGATAATCTCACCATCAAATGTTGATGGCTATCAAGCACATTGCCTAAATTTAAGCACCGACCAAAGGCAGAAAGAGTTCAGGAGTAATTTGAACATCTTGTATAAACATGACTACACCTTAGAAAATTGAACAAGGTTTGTTATCATTCGACATAAGCAGCAGCATAACATTTTGCTAATTTTAATGCTAGACTTAAACTTTAGAAAAAAATCGGTCGCACAGCTAATAATCAGAAAACAGGTGTGATAACTCAAGCTGTGCAAAGCAGTCTCCTACAATGAGTTTCCTGTGAGCCTCGTATAAAACCTCCTTCCGAAATCAAAAGGCAGGCAGAAGTGGCAACCTTAGAAGCAAGATTCATGAGACCCATTAAAATAAAAGGTGGATAGTTTCCAAGATGAAAGAACCCTAACAAATCTATCAATATTCTGGTTGCAAAGATTGACTAAATTGACTGAAGCTCTAGCACTGGATTAAATAATAAAAACAAAATGTGGAACACTCTGAGAAGACGGTCTTGCCATGCAACTGCAATACAAATGCTGGATAAAGTGCTTTGTCTTCATTTATACTACAGTACAGCTGAACCCAATGCAAAGTCCTTGAGGGGGACACACGCACACTGATGGCTAAGAATACTGCTTGTCTATTAGACATTTCAGAGCTAGCCAATATGAATGTTATTTTTTATTAAATGCAACAACTGGGTGGGAAACATCAAGATTCTAAGTTCAGCAGCCCCAGTTCTGAATCCCACTGAGCATTGCTGGATCAGGTTCAGAGGGGGTTGGTAAAAAAGCATCTCTTAACAAAAATTATTTACAAATGCAGACTATTTAAATGCACTGCATGTACTAAAATAGAAAAAAATATTACAACAAATTCTGATCTGCTAGTCACAGCACAGCACAGAGGTGCACTATACAGAACTGCACTCCATCTGACCTTGAAAGCCCTGTAGGATACATAAATCTAATGAACGCTGAACTAAAAATTAAGCAGCTCTCTGATGACAAATGATTCCTGTCCTCAAAGTATCAACACTGTACAGTATTTCATAACATAATTTGTGACACATATATTGACTTATTTTATAGTAACAATAATTTTTTTATATGTAGTTTCAAGACTGACATACTTTTTCTCTCAACAAACTGCCATTCATCTTGGTCTTGAAATTAAATGTTAGAATTTGTCCAGTAAAATAGAGCTTTTTTATTCTTTACAATACAGATTTACTTAAGTATGGCTAACATGTTATTAGTGTTACTGTAGTAGGTTTACCAAGCCAATTTACAAGTTTATGAAATTTGCAATGTTAGTCCCCACAGAATAATATCCCTAAAA
Organism: Polyodon spathula; assembly: GCF_017654505.1. Lineage (NCBI taxonomy): Eukaryota > Metazoa > Chordata > Actinopteri > Acipenseriformes > Polyodontidae > Polyodon > Polyodon spathula. The sequence goes on from NC_054543.1 coordinate 16,427,189, forward strand.
CAGCTAAACCATTATAGCAGCTTACATTTGTAAACTTTGTGGAGTGGCTGTGGTTCTCTCTGCACACCTGCGTTGCTCAGCTAAGCTTTCTCGCACTGCAGAAGGAATTAACTCACTGAGCCAAGTCAGCAAGTTACGAAAACATCTAACACAATCAATCAGTTGGGCCTCTCCATCCCCCTTCTAATGAAGAGAGGGGGGTGCAGCTGGCAATGGCGAAAAAATGCTGCTCTTCTGCTAAACGGTCACTGGGAGAGCCGTTGCTTTTCAATCTTTCAGAGTTCACAGTCACTGTGCTTTCACTTCATTCACGTGAAGTGCAGCAATTAAACTACTGTGCATCACCTAAACACGAGAATGGTGATAAACATACCTTAGTATTAGCAATGACTCGCACATGAGAAATGGAAAAAGAAACTCAAAAACAGGAAAAAAAACAAAACTGCGCTAGCTGGAAAAAAGTAACCGGCATAATCCAGCCTCTGTCTAACTTGCTGTCAAGACATATAGTTCTGAAGAGGTCAAAAATACCCGTGTCCCACATTGCAATTCATAATTGCTTCAGATGTCGTCCCTGGTAACAGACTGAACTGGTCTGGAAATGTGCATCTTCCACTGTACAATATTTTGTACAAATTATGGTTATAAATACATATATACAGGTTGATTAGAAAGTAAGTAAACCTCGTCAACGCACCATATCTCGTGGTAAACGTAGGCTACTTTCTAATCACCCTGTATATATCAATGAAACAAATTAAACATAATTGAAAACACTTTAAAATAACTGTTTCCAGATAGTCCTAAGGTAGGCTAAATTGTAGGGGTGCAAGCAGGGTACATTTTGACCTTCGACGGTTTGAACCTTCAACAGTAATAACTTACATAATTTACTGGTGATGTCACCAAAGCTACTTATTTAAATTTGATTGAAATTCATATTATTTTTTAGGTAATCCATATAAATGGAATAAAACATGCACATGTAGTTTAAAAATGAGTCATACAGAACAGTAATCATGTCTTTATAATTTAAATAAAAATACAAGTTTATGTACACAATTGATGCTGCTTGTGATATATACAGTAAGCATGCATTGCAGGAGCACCTTACTGAGGCCAATTAAAAGAACTGCAGCACACTCAGGCAAAACAAGCCTAGAAGAAGATGACAACGAAGCTGCCGCCGACGACGAAGAAGCAGCAGCTTACAGTTGTCAAGGGATCCTGGAGATTGGTTGTACCTTGATGATATAACAGTCGCTTGCACAGTTTGCATTAAACTTTTTTTTCTTCTTTTTTTTGTGGTCGTCTGGGCATTTAACAAAAAAATTCCAAACAGCAGAGGGTTTGAGAGACATTTCTTTCAATACATCTTACGCTATACAATGCTTTGCTGTTGAGACAGCAAATGAAGAAATTAAGTTCTGCCTCTACATAACATGAGCTAGATGGGGGAGGGGCGGACAGTGCTCAGTTTTCAAAATTAAAATGTTTAGTGTTTCAAACATGAACTACTGTAGCACCTCTCCACTATAGGCACCTACCTGTATAACAATTTGGTAGTGGATTTTAATACAACAACTTTTATTTAAGCAATACGCGTTATACAAATCAAAAGATTGAATTTTGCATGCGAGTTACATTTAATGGGTGATGTACAGTATTCACACAGTTAAACAGTTTCGTTAACAGAGAAAAGAAAGAAAAAACACAGTGTGTGAATGCTGCCTGACGAACCTTCAAAGGATTAGAACAAATTTCGAATTCCAGGCTAACGAACAAACAACCTTTGAACACAGCAATTGTCATACTTATTTTTTAAAAGCACATCATGATATGCTAGATGCATGCTTAGAAAACTGATCAGAGAGACTCAACACCAAATGCTAATTAGACAGTGAATTCTGATACTGTAAGGTTAGATGAATACAGCACATTACAGATAACGAATAACCATAATGTCTAGTACTTAACTTTCTAAATATAGTAGTGAAAGAGGATACTGTTTATGGAATACTGCCATACCACTCGAACGGATGAATATTAAACAGCTGTTGCAGTGTTTAAATCATAGAGGGACACACAGAAACACAGTTCCTGTGTTTATTTTCTAGTTGGAACACAGACTTGGCTATTCTTTTTCTAATGATGTTTAGTCTATATTTTGTTTTGTTCCATTAAAGCTAGCAATAAATGCTGATTCTTTTCAGTATAACATTTCAGATTCAGTCACACCTGAATAGGTGATTCCCCTTGTTAATTACTTTTTAAAAAAGTCAACAGGCCTTGAATTACTGTAGTTCCATGTGACTACTAACACCATTGATTTCAGCTTTGCCCAGGGATGCAGCCGCGAGGACAAACACATATTTTTTCTAAAATTCCAAAACTACTTTCATGATGATTTAAAGAGATAACTTGTCACTTTCAAACCATAGATTCCTCTGCTATATCTGCCATATTCAGTTTGTTTCTTACATTTCTTTCCAACTTGAAAGTAAAAAACACACAGATGCATAGCGAACATCAACCCAGTATACTTGACCTCACAGTGTGCATTATTTCGATAGAAGCAAAGAAAAAAAGACAATTTTGCCTATCATCATTCATGAAAGAAATATGTTCAAAACTTCCTTAACTGACTTAATGTAAATATATTAAACAAAATAAAAAAACTTGTGTTTTGGTTATTGAAATAAATAACTAAATGCCTGAACAAAGGATATCTGCAACCCCTTTTAGCAAACGGACAAAAAATGACACATTAAATGGAGATATTAAAAACAAATGAGATACGGTGCCTAACGTTTATGAAATGTATAATACAAAGTACAATTATTTGTTTACATATAATATTAAAACTCAGTTTTTCCATGGGGCTGTGCACAAACCAAATGGTCAAGAGGTAATCTAGAAATCAGCTGTCATTATTTTGACAGATAGGTAGAACACGTGTTACATCAAAAGGTTGCACGATGACTAAAAACAGCTGGTTCAGTAAAATCTGTGCATTACATTGTTTTACAGATTGATATGATCCCAATAAAAATATACTTAGATTCCGCTATGCAATAAAAATAGTCAGCAGTTGCTCATAAAAACCATCAGAAACATTACTGGTGTATATTATGATAGCTAGATAGCTAGATAGATAGATAGATAGATAGATAGCTAAAACCTTGATTCTCTAAAAGGTTGGAGTTGCAAATGCAACTGAAAGCAGTAACTCTAAAATCAACCAGTTATGCTATTTAATAACAGTAGCTATATATATTATATATATATATATATATATATATATATATATATATATATATATATATATATATATATATATAATTTTACACACACACACACACACACACACAGTACGAGTCAAAAGTTTGAGTACACTTGCTGGAAACTAGTTTTTTTTTTTTTTCAGAACTGACAATGTTTTATGTCGAATACCTTTCTGTAAATACTTGAAAATGAAAGCACATGTTACAATATACAAAACAAAACATAAGGCGTATCAAACCAAAAATTGTCTCAATCTTGGATTCCTCAAAATAGCCACCCTTTGCCTTAATAACAGCCTCACAAACATGAGGCATTCGGTTAACGAGTTTCAGCAAGAAACCACTCGACAGGTCTTCCCAGCTCTTCTGTAGCATTTCCCAGAGATGTAGGGCACTTGTGGGTAGATTTCCTTTGACTCTTCTGTCCAGTTCGTCCCATACAAGTTCTATGGGATTGACGTCTGGAGACTGGGCAGGCCAGGTCATTAGATTGAGTTGTCCTTCACTTTCCTTCTTTGCCAGATAGTTCTTGCACAACTTTGAGGTGTGTTACGGGTCATTATCTTGCTGAAGAATGAAGGACAGCCCAACTAGCCACAATCCTGATGGAATGGCATGCCTCTGAAGTATGCTATGATAGCCATGCTGGTTGAGCTTGCCATGGACTTGGTAAAGACCACCAGCTCTGTCACCAGCAAAGCAACCCCAGACCATGACACTGCCACCTCCATGCTTGACAGTGGGAACCACACATGCAGAACTCATGCGCTCACCCTCTGTGCATCTTACAAATACTCGGCAGTTGGACCCAAATATTTCAAACTTTGACTCATCGGTCCATAAGACCTACTTCCACTCCTCAAAAACGTCCAGTTTCTGTGTTTTTTGTCCCAGGCAAGTCTTTTCCACGTATTCTGCACTCTTTAACAATGGTTTCTAGTTAGGCCAGCTTCATGTAATCTCCTCTGAACAGTTGATGTTGAAACATCTGTACTTCTAGTAGCATTTAGCTGAACTTGTATTTCAGGGGCAGTTAATCACCGGTTTGGCAGACTTGTGACTCGAATGAACTTGTTCTCTGATTCTGAGGTCCCCCTTGGCCTGCCTGACCTTGTTCGGGGTCCTCATGAGTGCCAGTTTCTTCAAATCGTTTGATGGTCTTGTCCACAGCAGTTACAGACACTTGCAAAGTTCTTGCGATTTGTCTTAAAGATTGACCTTCATTTCTTAAAGTAATCACAGACTGTCTTTTCTTTGCTTAACTGAACATATTTTGCAATTTTCTGCTCCCTTACATTCAGGAATGACAAACTTGTGCCTATGCTACCTATTTATAGTAATCATGGACCCTCAACTGTTAACAACAACTGGTGACAAAAGGTTAAATAGGTAACATGCTAGTTAACTCAGAGAACATCTAACAAAGACACTTTTATACTTAGACCAGTGTTCTAACACCATATTATACACATTTTAGACTTTTACCTGACTTGGGCTTCAGACTGAAATTCCCTTGTTTTGGGTGACCATTTCATTGAAATTGACAAGATTTACATTTTCATTTAAAAATGAAACTTTTGAATGCAATTCACTTATGGGAGTATCAGCTTATGTAAGCACATGTATCATATAATGAAATATTAAATGTTTATAGACAAGTTCATACAGTTAAAAGCATAGATAATCATGAAAAACCTGGTTTCAAGCAGGTGTACTCAAACTTTTCACTGGTACTGTGTGTGTGTGTGTGTGTGTGTGTGTGTATATATATATATATATATATATATATATAATTCAACGAGCAAGATCCATGTTACTAGCTCACCAATGTCACACTTTACAATGAATCATGTAGACACAAAGGCTTACAATGGACAACCAAAGCCTCTGAATTTACCGTCCTGCCAAATATTTTTTCTTAAAATTGTTTATACTTTGTCTACAGCACCGTAGCCAAGTTATTATTTTTTTTATCTTCATGTTCTACAGTTGTATTTCATAAGGTTTGTGATTAATGCATTTAAACTTTTGTGATAAACCTTTTTTTTTTATATTTAATTTTAAACCAGATATCTAACTTCCCCTTCATGATTAATCAATATTGTAAACCAAACAAGCATGTCTACAATCTTTGCAGGGCAAAAACACGTTGCTAAATTAGCTACAGGTGTCCCAGAATCATTTGTGCTTGTTATCAGATTTACATACTAGGAGCACTAGCAACAGATTATAGTGTGAATTCATTTGCTGGCTGTTTTCTGTTTCCCCAATTACAGAAAATTTACTGGATTCTAGTTGAAAGACATTATTTTTACATTAAGCTTCAAGTGGAATACAGTATACACATGTGGGTTTTTATATTTACTGTAAAATATTATTTATGCTACTGTATATGTTAATTAATGTTCTGTGGCTACCTCCAATCAAATTGGAGTAGTATCTTGCGCATTCTGTGTGTCTGGCATGCAGCCGGTAAACCAGATATTAATGTTACCTTCTGGTTATTGCATTTTCAAACTGAATTGAACCAACTGAGTTCACTTACTGTATTTTAACAGATTTAAGTATTTTGTTAGAGATCTGTGAAGTAAATGGGTGTAACGCAAGAAACTTCAGTAATAATAAGGATGCAAAATGAAGATGTTAGCAAATGATAACCTGTATTTGAATATTTAATTTGCTTAAAAGTTAAAGTTACTTGCTTGCTTTTCTGTATCTTCGCTATGTAATCTAACTTGTTCTGCTGGTCAAAAAAGCACTGGCTATTGCTTTACTGCAAGGTTCAGATTCTAGGTGATCAGCTTTACAATGAACATTATATTCTGATTTTAGTTTTTTTGCCTTTGCAGTGGCAATGCAGAGCTAGAAACACTGCAAGTAGTGTGAAATGCCATTTAATATCATCATAAAAAAACTCATTTAGAAGAAGTCAATTAAGGTCACAAGAACAGTTGATATACCAAAACAATCTAACCATATTTTCAGAGATCATTCAAGCAATAGTATGTGCTGGAAAGAATACAGGCAAGCTTAAATAATGATAACTGTCAGCTTCAAGAAGCCAGTCTTGAAGCGTCATTTAAGAAGCAGAGCTCTGGTAAACAGCCATCAACTTCCTCGATATATACCAGCTTCAACAGTTCGAAATCCAATGCGAGACAGAAAGGCTGCAAGTCCTAGGGGAAGAGTATTCAAAAATAAGTGTTTTATTTTATTTATTTATGTATTTATTTTTTAAAAGCTTTCCACTCAAGCAGGAGATCAAATCAGAGCTGCAGTTATAATGACATCTCAATGGAGTTCCTGCATGAACTTAATTATTTGCAAAGCTTCAGATTCATTGTAATTTTATAAACACTTTTCTAGTTGCATCTATAAGTAAAAAAAGAAAAGGTAAGCACTTTCTAAAATTTGTTTTAACAAATTAAAAAATTCAATGTTTTCTATTATGCATTGTTAAATGTGAAACCTTAATATATCACGAGTCTCTATGTCTGGATGAGAAACATGTCAAAACCACAGGGGACAAAATACAGCACAAATGCAAAAGGACAACACAGTTCTTTAAACAAAGATTGTCCTTATGGTTTGTTTTTTTAATGATGTGGTCATAACAATGTACAACAGATGTGAAGTGTTTGCACTCTTTAGCATAAGAATATTTATTGGAAGTATTAATGAATAAACAAATAATAAACAAGTAACTTGCTGGTGTATAACCCAGCACATATAGCAATTGTTTACTCTCTTTTACTACCTCTTCTACAGACTTACGTCTCTCCTGACACACTCCACCTAATGAACCTGGAGTGCGTCTTTTTCTCGTCTGTGGCTGGAGCTTAAATGACCTAATTGGATACAGTAATTACTTTAAGGCACCAGCCACATTCCCACGAGGGTATCAGGGAAGGGGTTTTAACCCGATCCCAACTGACTACACAATATAAAGACCGGCTTTTCGCCGGTCTCAAAGAGTAAATAAGACAGATGGTGCTCGACCGCCCGCACATAAACACAATAATAATAATAATAATAATAATAATAATAATTATAATAATAATAATAATGTAATCAACAATAAATTCAAAAAGCATATCTAGTAATAACATACAGTACATAAACATTAATCAAAGAAACACATCATCCATTACTTCTGCTGCTTCTTTCTTCCTTTTTTTTTTTTTTTTTTTTTTTTTTTTTTTTTTTAAATACAGCCGAATTGGTGAAATACAAATAACATTTTTGTAAGCACCATGAATTAAAAGAGTAAAAACACTAAAGCTATTCCTCATCCCACATGAAGTAAAGCCTTGGTCTCTTACTGTCTTGGCTATTGTATTATTCATAATCTCCACACAGCTGGCTGTCCATATGGGTATTCAAGGAACAGCAGAGTTAATTGTACAGACTGCTTCGAATACGATGGCTTTATTTTTGTGCACACTAATGGAATTTACAACAAGCATTACAATGTAAATTATTCTTTACTGAATTACAAAAAAAATATATTATTTTACACAGTATTACAGACAATATCGATGTGTCAATTAACCAAGGGTTTTAGCTGATCTTTTAAGGTTTATAATAGATTTTATAACTATATGAAACAAACTTATGGTAAAATGGGACTTCTTGGGGAGGCTGGAAATCAACATTGTAATCAAAAATATCCAAACAAATATAAAAAATTGACTGACAGGAACATAAACAACGCTTTAATTTAATGTTTATGTGTGCGTTTGTTTTTTTTCATGATTTCTGTGAAATTTATCCATTGCCGTGTGATATGTAGTTCCCAGTGAAAATTCCCATTTCTGAAAGAAGTGTAAGTATACATTGTTTTTTAGCAGTTAAAAATAAATACAGCAAACGACAGCCTTATTCACGCACTACATTTAGGAAGCAAAATCCATGCAAATGCCTAGAATGGCAAGAACAAAGTTCCTCAACCCTGTATGGGGAGCTTTGACCTTCTGGCTGACCTCCAAACACAATTAATTGACTGTATTCATATTTCACAGATTGACATTGAGATCAAAGATATTTTGGAGCAGTACGGTTTTCCTATTCTGAAATTTAGTTGTTTGTAAGCTGCTAAAAAAACCTTACAACAAAAAAAAATTAAAAAAGCATTTTGCACAATTTGGCTGCATTGTGTAAAGAAAAAAGAAAATAAATTGAAGGCAAATGTACTGTAATATCTATAATCCTGATGAACTAACCCTCAAACACTAAACTTAGCTTAAGTAAAGGTAGGTGCCCGAGGGCACTAAAGATACTATGTCCTATTGTTGCGCCCCCTCTGGGCCCACTGCATACAAATTCATGAAAAAACATTTACTTTCAAACTAGCATCAATTCATAAAGATTTTTCACCAAATAATCATTATTTTTAACAGTATTTTAAAGCCAACACAAGAACAGTTGTAATATTTCCACCTATTTTTGGAACACATTTGTAATTGGAACCCTCCACAAGAACGGCTTTATAGGCATCCTTCAATCAATCATGAACTGAACCAGTGACAGATGTAAACCAAGTATAGGATTACTATACCATGAACAGAAGTATTCAGTACAGTTCCTACTTTGCCCCATTTTCTACAAGAAAATGCTTGCAAAGAAACACAGAAGAAACAGATTCATCTTAATGTCTTTAAAATAACAAACATTCACTACACTCAGTAACCAGCATTTTGAGTACTTTTATAAAATGTACAGCGTAGTGGCACATTTCCTAAAAATGCTATTAAGCAAGCTAGCTGCCTATTACTACTTCCCTTACTACTACTGTAAGGCAGATTTCACAACATCCACATCTGAGAGTCCAGATTAAAAAGCAGCGAAATTGTAGCTCTACAAATGAACACTAGAAACATTTCTGTCAGCCTTATTTCCTGCAAATCACCGCAACAAATACATAATTAAGACATTTAACAGCCACTATATCTTGTAATATTTGGAAACAAAAATAAAAACAAGCTGTAGTTTTTTATTGCTAGGGAGTTTGTTTCGATCAACAAATAATGTCATAAGAAAGAGATCATGTTTCATTGTTAAACAACAATAGACGTGTATTAATGCTCCCAGAATCACTTGGTTGTTTTTAAACAGAATTTAAAAAGTTAATGTTCCAGTAGACATCAACTTAACTGAAGTATTAAAATTACATTTTAAATAACATCCACCTAAAACCTGATCAAAATAGTGTTTTATAAAATTAAACTGCTATGCACACAAGATTACTGTAATTTAACTATTTTACCTTAATTAAAAAGGTAAAAATATTGCATGAAATCCAGTTTTGAATCAACTACCTGAAGCTCCAAGATTAAACCTGAGGAGGACGTGTTCTCAGGGGATACACAACTTAGAGAAATGTTCAAATATCATTTGAGTTTTCACTGCAGTGGAGTGGAGAGGAGTATGTCTCTGATGTACCATGTGATTTAGACAGCAGCACATAGACAGGCTATTAATCAAGTGCTGGCAGTCTGAGTTGGATTCTGTTTACAACATCCACTCACTGTTAACTTGACTGCATCAGCAGTTGCCTAACTGCGTGACCTTGACCCCAGCAATGCTTACCCAGGAAACTCACTACAGTGCACATTATCATTCAGAGCACTGCACAAAAATGCTTCCAGAGCCAGTTCTAAAACAGAATTAACCTGATCATGCATGAAAACAGTGTGAATTGAGGACTGCTGTGTGGCTGGCAGGGATTATTTATTTTATTTTTCCTAGACTTCCAAACCATGTGACTATACAAAACAGTAAAAATGTCAAAGTTTATTTATTTATTTTTTTAATATGGTTACCTATTACTGCTTTAAAATGGCTACATACAAACAAGTTTACTGTTCAAAATAACCAAACACATGTATAACTAATAAACCTTGACTATAATTCTATAAGTACGTGTCAGTGACAGTGGGACATATAATACTTTGATTACAAGAACAAGTCACTGGCCGTGCCATTACTACTGAGTGCAGTGGATTAGAAGATCTGTATCGCCAGTTCTACAATTGCAAGAGTGCTAATCAACACATCATATAAACAGCAAGTACTTGAAATAATTAGGGGGGGGGGGGGGGGGGGGGGGGGGGGTAGGTCCAAAATACAATTAATTATTTACTTTATTTTTTTTGAATACACAGTGTCGTGTGCTTGCTAAGTAGGGCTAACTTTTATAAGACTGCAGAAAAGAGTAACTACTGTAACGGCATCATTTTTTTTTGTTTTGTTTAGTATTTCTGCGTTAGTTTGATTTGTATACGTTGCTATTTTTTATTTGTTTTCCTTTTTTGAACTTGTTTTTCCTCAGGAGATTGACTGGGGCAAATACCGCATGATATGCCTAACTAAATATCAAATATTTATTAGCTAGCTATGTATTTGTATTATTTATTACTTTTCCTGTTTTAGGACAAAGATTCGTTATTTAGCTGTAGCCAATTAGTAGTAGTAATAGTACCAAGCTATGTATTTTACTAGTAGATTATTATTGCTTTTACTTTGTGTATGTTTGTAAAGGACAGAGACATTATTTAGCTTTAGTCACTATTATTAGTTTACTTTTACTTTGTGTATGTGTGTAAAATACATATTATTATTATTATTATTATTATTATTATTATTATGTATTTATTTTAAGGTTCTTTGTGTGTATGCCAGGATATGGATGGAGACAAGAAAGTTTCAGCATCTGCTTCAATCACTGAAGAGGAGATCAGGATCCTCCTTGTGGAGGACCTCCTTGATGAAGAGCTGCTGCTGCAGGAGGATGGACAGGGTAATCTGGAGTAGCCCCAGCATTTCAACTGCAGGGTAAGTATACAACACAACAGTACACATCAATATCCTGTTCTGCAAGTGTTTTTCTTTCCCCCAAATTTCCCTTCACAACTGTTCCTGTTCCTGGACACACTTCTTACTAATTACTGATTTTTTGGTGGTTAGCTTTTACATCTCCTGCACCAGCGAATCCTTTCATGAAGAAACGTTGTCACTGCATGCCTCCCTCTGTATGTTCTGTTTCCTCTGTTTCTAATCCACTGCATGCTCCTAACACCTTACAGTTTTCTTATTGCCTCGCGATTTTCTTATTGCGTGTTTTCTGTTTCATCTTTCTGGCAAGACAATTTACTGTAAATACATAAAATGTTTTAAAAATGTATCAAACATTATTTGTTGTTATAAAATATACAAAATAATCATATCAAAGTTTTGTTCAAGACTGTTTTTTTTTTTTTTAAATGTTACTTAATATCTTGTGTGTTTCTTTATTTTTATACTTAAATAAATACAATTGCATTTCAAACAGGGTGATGTTTCCAATCTCAGTTTCTGGAAGGTCTTAGGCATGGCCATTTCAGGGGTTGATTTTTCTAAAATACTATGCATTGTAAAACCTTATGCAGCTCTGCAACTGTACAAGATGTGTAAATTCTGATTTCAGATTTCAAATCCTTGGAAAATTGCACAGCTACTACATACACTAGGTTTTTTTTATATAAAACTTGGAAAAAGGTTGAAAATCGGCAGTTTCTAAAAATATTTCGATAATTTTTTGGGAGGTGTAGCTCATATGAAAAGGATATAATAGATCCCACAACAAAATAAATTATATCATTTAATGCCTTTCTGTAGATGTATTGGGGTTTAATGTCTGATTTAAAGTTCCAAAACTACAAGCGCTTAAAACACAGTGTTCATATTCATGGCCAAATATGGTCATTCCATGTAGGTAGCAAAGGGTTAAGAGAGGTGAACTCTCTTCAGTTACCATACACATTGTACATTAGATGATATATATATATGAAATATATATATATATATATATATATATATATATATATATATATATATATATATATATATATATATATATATATATATATATATATATAGAGAGAGAGAGAGAGAGAGAGAGAGAGAGAGAGAGAGAGAGAGAGAGAGAGAGAGAGATAAATGCTGAAAGGTGGTTGTGTGATGGCGCCTTAATTGAAAAACATGGTTGCTACTTCGAACACTGAATAGTCAGAATTTGCAGAGAATTCAAAACATGTATTGTACGCTCCACTACAGGCACTCAAATGTCAAAGTTGTTGTACAATAATTAAAACAATATTCTTCCTCAGTAAATAGCCTGAAATGTCAATGTCTCTTTTTGCCATATTTCAGCAAACACACAATACATGACCAATTTTAAATGCATCATGTTGATTTTCAATGTAATATATTGTAATAGATTGCTTTTACAAAAACACTAAGCATGAGTAATAATAACAATAATAACAACAACAACAACAACAACAACAACTAGCATGTATGTATATCATTCAGATCAGGCAATTTCAATAAGCATTACCTGGGATAATTGAACATTAAATGAAAACCCCTTTGTTAATTCTCAAAATGTCAAATAATAAATAAAATGCTTAAGTTTCTGCGTAAGAGATATTGTTGTGTTCCTTTAATTCCATACAAAATACCAAGGGCTCGGTGAAGACGGATGAAGACCTGACAACTAATCTGAATATGATAGAACAGGCTGGTACAGGTACTAGGAGTGGCTCGCTTCCACACCCTGCCCTCTGTGGCTAAGCCAATCCACATACTGTACACACTCACTTCTCAACCCTAGAATCATGTTAGCAGAACTTCACTTCAAAGCAGTTTCAAAGACTTAATGTCTTAACATGTTTTATTTGTTTAAGAATAAATATCCTGTTTTGCTTGCAAGGCTCTAGTTCAAGTGGTATTCATTTTTTTTTTTTTTTTTTTTTTTTTTTTTAAGCGAGAGCTAAGCCTCCTTACAGACAGACTTCCACCTTTAACAGCAAACTCTCCTCTGCTGAAAAGCAATGAACAAGCATAAACTCACAGAACTAAGCACAACTTGTTCACCAACTGTGCAAGTTTCTGGCATAAGAACCAACAGTCCTGCCAAGCAGCTGTTAGTGTCATAACATTTAGACACAGAACACGCCAATATTAGGCACACTCTTATTTCTCTATCATAATGACATTTGTATTGTGCATTAAGGAGGGAGGGAGCCAGAAAAACACATTTGTACACTAAAGGTGTGTTGCCAAACATTAAACAAAGTATACATGCATTGCTTTTCAATTACAAAAGACAGACAAAAACCTTGCAGTCAAGAATAGCTTTAAATCCAGATGTCCCTCAGGCTCAGTGTTCTCTTCCAGTACTGTTCATTTAGAGATCTGTGTGTGCTTGTCCAGTCTTGCCTTTACCTCACTTGACCTACTTCTGAAACTCAGCTCTTAAAACTTTGAGCTAGAGCACAACAGATAACTATAACCCCAAGAAAAAGCTGACAATCAAGCAACCAAGGCCAGTATACACACGCATTGACTGCTATTGAGTAAAATTCAGCAACAAAAAGTTGCCAGTGTAGAAAGTTGCTTAACAAGGTGCTGAAAATAGAAACCTGCTCTATTTCTGACTGCCCACCTGACAAATCCAAGTGCCTTTAATTGCCATGTTTTTTGAAAACGTGTTTTAAACGTGTTTGCACATTATTATCGTCATGTTTACTACATTGCACAATATCCTTACAATGTAAAACGCCTTGGAAGTGAACTCTGAATACTGAGATACAACTTATAAAAAACAGATTTTAAATGAATACATTTTAACAGATGTATCAAATGACTTCCAAATATCACAGCAATAAAAAGTTATAACAGGTAAATAATACACTGCCGATGTAGCAAGATTAATGTAAAAAAAAAAATTTAAAAAATGAAGGCCTACACTACAGTATGCCTGTAATCAGAATGTTTTCAACACTATTCTGTTATGTTCAAAATAAGTTAAGGTTTGTAGCCTCCCTTAACCTACCCCTGAATGAACAGTTGCTTGCCTGGGGCCCAATGAGTAAGTGTATATTTTTACAACTGATGACCTTTCATAGCCTCTGCGGCTTAGTGTTATCACCCACTGAAATTGTAACAGTCAAGCAGTTTAGTTTTGGAACGATTTAGTAGTTTAAAAAATACATAGCTAATTCTCTCACTGGATGTGTACCTAAAAAGCCACAAAACAAGGCTACAATAAATAAAATATAACTTAGTTCTACAAAATTGTATATATATATATATATATATATATATATATATATATATATATATATATATATATATATATATATTATATATGGGCCCCCATATAAGGGGGTTATACCCCTAATTGTTTTCAGACAAAATACATGTTTTAAGAAATCCTGAAAAAGCAGAGACTAGACAGATAAGTGAGGAAATAAAGAACTCACTGCACTCAGGTTAATCAAAATCTAAACTGCAATGTGCTAGCTGCATATTGGGTGTATATTATATGCAGGGTTTCTGACTTTCGGTTTTAACCGATAAAACACCAACAATACATAAAAAATGAAAATCAGTGGATATCCTATAAACACCGGAAAAACTGTGGAACAGGTTAACCAATTCACGGTCACTTTACTCTTTTCTCATTAAAAAATAAAACATACTACAAAAATAATAATAAATACATTTCCCAGTGCTGCTTACTTCCTTTGATTTAAATTCAAGAAGTTTCACAATATATTGATTCCACTTGCAAGATTTAAAATGAGATTACAAATCAGGCTGGAGCCTTGTTAGTAGGACTTAAAGCTGTATTACAGTTAAGATACGGATGACTTGAAATAGAATTGTGGCTAAATGTACAAAAATGCATACAGAAGAATGTGCCTGTGACCATCCGGATTTCGTTGTGGAAGACAGCAAAGGAAAAAAAGGTACAACTTAAGTATGATAATACTGTCGAGTAATGAGTATACATTTTGACGGGGGAAAAAAAAAAAAAAACTAAAGCATTTTGAAAAGTAACCGAAAATACTAATTTCATACAGTATATCAAAAACGAAAGCCCCGAAAAAGATTTACATAAAACTCTAAAACAGCTAAAAAATAAGCAGAAAAAAAATACACTTAATAAAACCCGAAAAACAGAAGCTCTAATTATATGTACTGTCAGCACTATTCTGAGTAATGCAATGACAGAATAATGCAGACTTGCGAGTGTAAACAATACCGCTTCAGTGCCATTAACAATGATGATAAGCTACACATCTTCAATTACATAGAGAATAACCTTAAACCTTCCATTTGCTGCTTATACTATGCCAAAGCCATGGGACAGATATTGAAGTGCCCCTTTCGTGTGTTGTGATGGACATAACATGCTAAGTGATGCTCCATGCAGGTCAAATAAGTTGACAATATTCTGACCAAGATATCTGAAAATAAAAAATAAATTAAAAGGGAAGACCATGATCTAACTACTTTTCTATCGTCTCTACTGCATCTAAGTCTCTCTGCATGAAGCACGGGATTGATATTTGGTCTGACATTTATGGAAGTGCATTTTTAAACTAAACAAAAATCCTAGATACAAGTGTGTTTTCATACTGTCTGTACCCAAGGCTACATTATATAAACCAAATTCATTTTCAGTGTTGGAGGTCCTTGGGAATTTATCTCGAGAGGAAATAAGCTAGCTATACAGCAATATGTACAACATGTACTGTGTCATACAAAAAATGCAAAAATGCCGATACAACAGTCTAGCTCAAATGTACACTACTTTGAACTCCCCCATTTCAAATAATACCATTATAACAAAATTAAGTCAGCCACTTGCCAAACTGGAAGTTTATTTTTCACACTGCTGTGTTTATGAAGTCTCCATATTTTTGGCTCAGAAGCAAAGCATGACAGCCTGAGTTGAACATCCATCCAACAACGCGTCTGGTACAAACCTTTGTAGAACTATAGTATAGTCTGATATACAAAAAAAAAGCTACAGTAGCTTGGTTTAAAGAATGTCACAATTGCTCTCTTTCACAGTACAGCACAACTCAACCTGCACCTGAATTTCTTATTCCATTCCATGTACACTAGGTGCCCTCTATAGTAATCACTTACTATACCTGAAAAAATAAAAACTGTATTAGACATTTAGAACAAAACCACTCATTTAAAAATAGGCAACTGCACCCTAATTTCTTATATTAAAAAATGACAGAAAGCCTCCAAAATATTATTCAATTATGTACTGCCAGCAAATAAAAAAATATAAATCTCTTTGAAGGAAGCATATTTTAATGAAAAATATCAATACTAGTTTTAGATTAGAAAGACAGGAGAGTTGTGCTGCTATATTAAACACACCAGCCGCAACCAGATCAATAAGGCTACAGTTACTGTACTACAGGATGGACTTATACTGTATGAAAAAATGATATGGTATTTCACAGCAGCATTCAATACTCTGTAATCCACATTTATTTCTCTTTTACATAAATTGTATCTGAAATCAAATATGCAAAAGTGTTGTACAAGTACCTGGCTGGCACTGTTTTCAGTTATTTCAATATATCCTTCCATATATTAGTATATAAACCAATGCCAAGTATAAAATCCAGCAAGACTTTTTAAAGCTTTTAATAGAAGACATCTCTCTCCCAAAAGTCCTCGTGCCAACCTAAAACAAAAACAAACAATTGCACTCAGAATGGAAAGTTAATTTCTACTTTTTGAAATAAAGCAGAGTTTATGAGTGGGTTTGAGTTCCCCTGCTCAGTACCCGCTGAGCATTCTACACTGCATGCGACTACTATAGTTGCCAGAAACACGCCAATTCATTTATTTTTTTTCCCATTTTCTGTCCAAGCAACTGCTCGTTGCTAGATAAAATGTTGCACATTTATAAAAATACACGTCAAATTAATGAAGTCTCATTTGTATTTTGTTTGGAAAGCATATATTGCAATGTCATGATCTGAAAGACGGGAGTTATAAAGACCGAGAGCAGAGATTTGTTTGTTTAACTGGGATAGCGACAGTGATGAGGTATTTGAGGGATTTATGGAGGAAGATGTAGCACGGCCAGAAGATGTAAACGAGGGTGAGGAAATGGAGAGACCACACTCGGAGGAGTTACTGACAGAAAGGGAGGAGACAGCCAGGCTGACACTGACAGGAGAAGAGGCGCATCAAGGGGAGTGGCGCGGTGAGAGAGAGAGAGCAGGGTGGGTCAAACCTACTGAAAATAGCAGGGAATCTGGGCCAACAATATGGAGTAGTGCTGACTCTAATGATTATTTTATTAGTAAGTTCACTCCTGATTGGACTGAGTTGATGGTGACAGAAACAAACCAGTATACTGAGGCGATACGTACTAGCGGTACTCTAGCCCCCATTCCCTCTTTCACGACTGGAAACCTGCCAATCGACATGAAATTGAAATATTTATAGGACTCCACAATGCAATGGGTCTAGTCCTAAAGCCATGTATTTCTGATTACTGGAGTAATCATGTTCATTTAGTTACCTGAACACCTAATTTTTCAAAAGTATTATCCATAAAACGCTATGAGATTTTAAGTTCCATTCTGCGTTTCGCAGACAACAGCCTGAGAACTAACAGGTCTCAAGCAGGTTACAACTCCCTGTTTAAAGCCTGCTCCCTTCTAAATGAATTAATTGAAAATTTCCATAGTGCATTATCCCTTCCGAGATTTGGCTGTGGATGAGTAAGGAATATCTTTCCATGGACGAATCTTTTTTCGGCAGTTCATGCCAAACAAACGTCACTGTTTGGGCACTGAAAATGTTCCTCGCTGACTTGCACACACCACAAAATTGCTAGGAAAGGGCCAAGTAGTGTACACCGACAACACTTCCCCGGCTCTCTGTGACATTGCACGAAAAAAAAAAACACTGGCACTCGTGGCACTGTCAAAGTAAATCAAAAAGACATGCCACAGGAATGAAATAATAAAATAAAGCCCGAAGATCCCCCATTGTTTTTGAAGAAAGGGTCTCTTTTAGCTACAAGTTTCAAAAGATGCGGGAACAGTTACTTTGCTTTCTACCGTGCACGACACATCAGTGATTTCAAAGAGAATCCGCAGCAAGGAGACAGAAGGGTTTTGAGTAATCCAAAAACCAAAGAGCGTTGAGGATTATAATCGATACACGAGAGGTGTAGACAGAGATGACCAACTCTGCTCTTATTACAGCTTTCAGCACCGTTCTGTAAAATGGTACCAATGAGTATATCACCATGTAAAGGAAGTAGCGTTAATGAATACGTTCATCATTTTTAAGAAAAGCACAAACACAAATACAACGACTGTTGAGTTCAGAGGCTCCTGAACAGGGTTTCAGCAGGAAACACAGGACCAGCCCCAGTGATGGAAATGTCAGGATTGCCAGCTAGACTGTTAGGGAGACATTTTCTGGGACATCATGGAAAATCAAAGCTTGACTGTAAAGTCTGCTCTGACAGAAAGAGAGGACGTTCAGCTCAGGGATCTAAAATCAACCACTGCTATGCCCCGCCCCTTGCTTTGAACCTTGCCACACAAAGTTAATCTACAAACAGTTACAAGTAAGTTTATCCTGAAACATCAGCCAAATATTTAATAAGAATAATAATTTACAAACGCTAAACATTAACGTTTTGTTTAATGTTTATTCCTACACTGAAGTAGTTTGAAAAAAAAAAAAAAATGCAATAAAAAGTTTTTTTTTTCCCTACTTCAGATATTTCTATAATATTTAAGGTAATAAGCAGAAACATTTTTAATGCACTTATGGGAGGAAAACCTGACATTGAGAGAAAAAAAACACAATTCATACATAAATTATAATTTCATATGTAGCAACACTGACCGCATGATAAAATACATATAGGAGCAAGTTTAGTGATAATGTGCAATATTTTGACAGGAAGAAGAGCTTTTCTTTTGCAGGTCAGACTCTTTTAGAATGTGGTGGCCATCTTGTTTGGGCAGGCTGGCAGCACAGTGTTCCAAAGCAGGAAGGCAGTGAAAGAGTTTACATCATCCAAACTAGCTTTGCCGTGATACAGAGAATTTAACTGTGGGTCCCTATTTATTTCTAATTAAGAATGTCAGACTACAGCAGCACCTTTTCTACTTTCAGATATTATTATTATTAATAATAAGCAAAAAAGTACATCAGTACATTGTAACTACGCCACCACACTTCACTGCATTCAGTTTATTAGCAAATCAGGAGACTACAGTAATATCATTACGCCCAACACCTATAGAACTAGCACTTACAAAATTAAAACACTTGTAGACTGACTTCTGTGTATTAATTCTGTGTATTAATTATGATGCTTTGCTTAAACGGTTTCAACTCTAAGTAACCAAGTTTAAAAAAAAAAAAAAAAAAAAAAAAAAAAGGACAGTGCGGGACCAGTTGACTTCTGTGCAGATTTTTCTGGCACCAGCAGTCTGCCTTTTTTTACTTATTTTCCTAGAGTAGAAAGAGCTTAACAGAACAAATCTAAAACTTCCCATACAAAATGAAATTCTGGGCCCCATTGCTTATGGAGTCAGTTTAAAAGGACGTTGCTTTGGAATATGGTTAAAAGAAGACTAGTTACAGCAGAATGCTTTACGACTAGCTTCCACTGGGTAAAGATTGTTTAAAAGTATAAAACTCCAAATGTAAGTTTAAAAAAAAATTGCAAAAGATGATTAACGTACTACATATTTAAATGAACAACAGTACACAAAATTCTTTATTTTATTGAATTACACAAGGGAATACAAATTCAGTTTTAAGCATGCATGCAGTATTAGCATGTAACAGCAAGTAACGGGGGGTGTAAAGTTTTATTTGCAGATTCTCAATTATTGACCTACCTGAAAATATATTGATCAATTATTGACATACCTGAAATTAACAAGGACCCATTACAACATTCCAAAACTACTGCAAGCTGGCTTGAAAAGGGTTGCTCTGCCAATCATGAGCCTTTGCCAGAACATAAATGTACACCAACCCACAAACAAATTTCAGGGAAATTCCAGGGCTAATTATAGAGATCAACAATAAAATTCTAAAGGAAAAAATATTTTTAAAAAAATGTTTTCATCAGCATATCATCGTCATTAAAGTTAAGCCTCGAGGTCTACCACAGAGTGATCACAATTCTACAATAGATGCCCCCTGAGGCCTCTCTATAATCTTGAAATGCAACTCTTGCAATTGGCACTACAGTTTAATACATCAAAATACAATACTGTACAAATGCCTACACTCAAAGAAATGCGTTCAGCTCAGGACACTTAAATTTTCCCATGGCCCATTATCTCTGCTACTGTACATCGTATAGCAATACTTCAAATAAGGATACTTATCTGTGACACAATGAGATATATTGCTAAATATTTTGCAAGCAGGAACACTGCGCTATACATTTTACAAATACAATGGAATATGCTTTCCTTTTCCAGGAATTTTGGAGTTTTACCACTTCCCCTGATCAATCACACTTGATACTTGTTTTATTATTTTTCACTTTCCTAATATTTTTAAAACCCACAAGCATCCCTCAAATCAACCAACACAGGAACATCTTCATGTGCAGCAAAGCAACTGCTTGTATTGTCAATTAAACAGATAACACTATGTTTTGCCTCTTCCTGCAGTCTCACGAGCAAGTTCTCATTAAACAGTGCTTGCAGTGTTCATTCCAAAATTCCACAACTGGGCAACCAAGCTAGATCCATGCATTTAAGCTGGTCTTCTGGGACCAGAAATGAACAACATCCTGCACTAAAGTGGAAACTACCAGCTGTGATTTCAAACTTGACGTTTTGTTTTAAAATGTTTAAATTGAACTTTCAGTAACTTTTGAATAAAGAACTAACTAATCAAACTGTAACGTTAGCTTTCCTATACCACAATAGCACCAGTCTTTTACTACAGTAGGCCTATATATGCACTATAGGTCTGCAGTGTTGAAAGTGTTAATGCCGTTACGTAAAGGATCAATATATTTATTTTTATTTTTATGGAAATAGCCGAACACACAAATTAAGCAATTTCTCACTATACTTCTGGATAAGACATTAAACACAGTGTAACAGTAGCTTCAGTCTAGAAGGCACACCTTCAGTTAACCTTGTTGCTTCACTGGTATATTTCATTATAGGATTTAATTGAAGTCCACCTGACTTTTTAAATTGCACAGAAATTGTTCAATGGCTCACAGAGAATAAAAATAAATAAATGTAAACGAGCCTTTTCAATCAATACAGTGCATGCATTATGTTCTCAATTGATACCAGAAGCATGTTCTTCCCCAGAGGAGCCCAGACAGGCATTTTACTTAATGAAGGAACCTTGTGACGTTTCCTAGAACCATAAATTAAAGTACATTGTCATGCAAACCATGCTGTGATGCTTTAAGATAATTCAAGCATTAGAAGAGTGATACTTACATGTGAATAAATAAGAATATGTTCTCTAACAACGATGTTAATCTCTTGATAGCTGCCTCGAAGAGGAGGAAGCAGCAGCTCGTTTAACTATGTCAACGTTTGAATTTTTGCCATCTTGTTTCAGATATGCAGTTCTTCATCGCCATTACAAGAAAAAAGCTGTCTCGTCTGCTGATCACGCTGCGTGTTGGCAGCGCCTCAAACATCTGCTAAAGGTCATGTTTCCACTGTATGGAACCAATCAATGGAGCCATACAACACTCCCGGTACCACAAGAAGTTCTAAACAAAGAATACTGTTTCACATAAGAAAGGAATCTTGCCCTAAATTTGAACGAAAACTCATGTTACAGATCGACTTACCCTCAGGCAGATAACCTTTGGCACATTGCATGTTAAGCCTACAGAAATGCTTGTGAAAAATCAATTTACATAAATTTCAATATGAATGCAATTCTGTATTAATGTCTGTTCAACTATGAACTCATTTGTGTGCTTCTGAATGAGTGACTTACAATATCTGTTACATTCAAGGGTTAGACACTTTACATACATGTAGCCTACATTTTATTTTTGAATGGTTATGTGAAATTTCTATTTCGGAAAAGTATACTGAAAATTAATTACATTACCTTCTTTAAACATACGCAGTTATTTTAAATGACTTCTTAGCCTGGGACCATCACTGAAAATTAAAACAAAGCAATCAAAGTTTTTTTTTTTATTTATTTTTTTTTATTAACATGTAACATTAAATGTATTGATAAAAAGCACCAGCAATGTCCTCGCATATCAATTCCAAGACTTGTAAACCAGTTATATGTTAGATTCTTTTAAGAATTGACATTTGTTGAAAGCAAACTACATCACTCTGTAAGCCAAATACAGTAGGTATGCTCCTACTATTATTTGTTTTGTTCCTTAAATGAAATGTTTTGTTTATTGATAGGACTTTACTGATAAGTTCCGCACAAAACATTTTCAACAAGAGTACTGTAAGTAGCTTATAAAATTGTTTTAAAACATTTATGTTCATGATTGTGAAATTAACTGTACTAAGAAAATAACATTGCAAAGCAACAGTTTCTTTCTATTCTACAGTTTGTTTCACACTCCTATGCGCTTTCTGCTTTTGTAATTCAATTATGAAGTTGCAATATCTTTTCTTAAATCACTCTTAAGAACTAGTTTGGCCTCCCAAGCATGTATGCATCCCCCCTGGAGTCCAGGCTTTCGAGGTGTGGTGTAGCGACAACACGTTTTCCCACTCAGCAGGGTTGCTATCTTCGCCTCAGGCATAAAAACACAGATCTTTAAATCCTGCCAAACTACTTGCAAGCCATGACAACCAATACAAAAGACAAAACAAACCTCACATTCATTTGCTTTCCAGATGTGTACTAATTTTACCAAAAGCTTTGAAAATAAGTACATTCATACAAGAAAAAGATCTGAAAGTTACATGGCAAAATTCCTTAAATCCCACCATTCCTTCAGCCATGCAGTCTTTTTTCTTTTAAAAGAGAAACTCAAGTCATGATTTAAAGTTACATTTATGTACTGAAGGCTGTCGTTTTAAATTAAAGGCAGTATTAACATTTACTAAAATGCAAAATCCTATTAAACAGTATGTGTGTTTCTACGTGTTACTACTTTGCATATAAGACTGGAGAATACAGTAGGCCTACCCCCTCGTTATTTTACAAACCTGGTTAATTCCCTGTTAGACCATGTTAACAGAAAATTGGACAGACTAACAGTATTCAGGTCAGGATTTTTTTAAGTGCAAATCATACAGTAAAATTACAAGGAGCCACTGTACACTTTACTGTACCTGAGATAACACAAACAAAACATTACATAAAAGAAACAATAACCCAAAATCATTACAACAAAGAGTGACCCATGTTGACCCTAATCAGGTTGCAATGTTAGTTTTACTTGACTTTACATGATGACATTGATCTACTGATAGCAGCGAGTGTAGAAAAATACTAAACATAATAGGAAGTGTTGATTCAGCAAAAAGTCACAGAAATATACCCTGCAATACCTTCGCAAAAGAGAAACTAATGTATTCTCTGCAACATACTGTACAAGCTCTCATTTAGATCGTAAAACTGCTTTTAATGTATATTCCTGTCCAAGGATGTACACTCAAACCCAAATGCAGGAGTAAAGTCACAGACTATAGTTTTTATTTGAAATGTTAAAAAACATGTTATTTATTTTAAGTTTATGACTTGGTATCAGTTGAAGATATTAGGTTTGCTAATAATGAAAATTAATTCACAGAAAATCACTGCCTCTACATGTGTCCAAGTAGTACAACTCAATTCACTATGCCACCATTTCCATCGGTAGGGTAGAATTGTAGCAGTCTGATCAGTTTATTATGGTCTACACTCAGGATTATTTTCAACAAATTAACGCTTTTAAACTGGTCACACCGGAAGATGAAAACAAAACATTAGTATAAAGTACCAACCTAGTACTTTGAATTTGATACATAGCTAAAGTGCATTTTTGTTTCAGGAAAAATCCTAAAGGTAAACATAATTAATTAATTTCCTCTAGTAATGCCAATTCTTTACTAATGGCCATAATTAAAATTGTGAATCCAAGACAAATGAATAACCTCTTTACAAAATATAATACAGTAGATTAAATTTATATTTTGTGGATGAATTAAAAGAAAATAAATAATTTAAACATGTATATGCTAATTGATACATCACAGTAGATCTCTCTTTTTCTACACTATCCACAACATAAAGCATGATGTAAAAGCAACGTTTATTTACTGCATGGACTTATTATATACTGCAGTGGTACTCAACTCTGTTCCCTCAAGATACAATCCAGTCCAGGTTTTTACTACAAGCAGGTTGTAATGCAGTTAATTGAAGCTGTTAAGAGGCAATTAACTAATTCTTAAAGAATCTTAAAGGGGGGCTCCCGAGTGGCGCATCCGGTAAAGGCGCTCCACGTGGAGCGCAGGAAGCACCCTATAGCCTGGAGATTGCCGGTTTGAGTCCAGGCTATTCCACTGCCGACTGTTGCCTGTAAACTGCGCAGAGCTGCGTTGTCCTCCGACACTGAAGCTCCGAGGAGGCTGCATGGAAGGCCTGCAGAGTGGAAAAAAAAAAAAAAAAGCGGTCGGCTGACAGCACACGCTTGAGGACAGCGTGTGTTCGTCTTTGCCACTCCCGAGTCAGCACAGGGGTGGCATCAGTGAACTGAGCCTAAAAAAATACAATTGTCTGCTTTAAATTGGGAGAAAAATGGGGCTAAAATCAACTGCTGACTACTGAAATTAAAAAATAAATATACTGAAAAAGCACAAACAGACAATGCACTTATACAAATTCAATTTACTTTTTGCAATCGTGCAATGCTGTCTTAACAATGTTGTAACCTGGACCTTAATATGACCCATTCTAAAGGTGAGGTTACATAAGGGTCTGTTTTCTCTAAAGAGTATTTTTATTTTTAAAACTGCTTAACACCAAAAAATACTAAAGTGGAAAAATTCAGAACCTAACAATGAATACAGTACATAAAATGCCACTGAAAACAATATCTGAGATGTTGGCTGTCCTGCTGGTAGTTCATCATGAACCTGATACAGGAGGAGGCTACCTGATTATCAGACAGAATTAGATGAAACAGGACACACACACACACACACACACACACACACACACACACACACACACACACTACAGGCTACACAAATTATGAACTAGATTTGATATAAACACAGATTGTCAGCTGTGTTAATAGACTTGTGTTCTATTTGCTATCATATGTTGACTGCTCCCCAGTTAAAGTTACTGGACAACTATTCAGGTTTTAAAGTTTTAATGAACATATACTATAACCACATTTAAAGTAAACGCTAAATGCAGGTAATTAATGGGGATCCGTCTACTGTGGTGAATAATACAGGCCTTGGCTGTAACTCAGCGGTACAAAACATTATTTTATAAAAGGCTACTGTATACGGTACTACAGTGCAAGCTTTGCAGCTTGCATTTCGCACAGAGGCCTTTTTGGTAGCTTCTTCTGATGTACTTGGAAACAAAACTGATGTGACTGCATAAAATATAACACAAGGATAAAAATAAGACAGTGCCTTGCACTTCTAAGCTACAGACTGAGCAAAGCTGAGGGGTTATATTAAACGGCATTCCCATAGAATGCTGTTCATTTCAGTTTTCATACCTAGAAAATTACTCAAGGACACCCTGGCTGGCAAGCACACAACCAATTATAAATCAACCATTGCAGTGCTTTACAAATTGATACAAAAATAACTACTAAGTTGATTAAAAAACCAAAACTAAATTTACCCTATCTGATTGCTGTTCATTGTGCATTAGCCCAAATCAGTATAATGTTTTTTTGTTTTGTTTTTTTTTCTATTCTACAGTACAATGTATTTTAATACTTCAGAATTTATTTAACAATATATGGCTTGGGAGAGAGCCTTACAAACAGTGTGGCAAACACTTTTTTGGTAATTAGGTCAAGGATTTCTGCCCTGTGGTAAGAAAAACAAGAACCTCAAGTATGCATTATTTACCCGGGTCCTTGTTTACTCTTTTTTTTCTTAAGGCTTGTAAACAAGTAAATGTATGTGCTATATAAACTGGTGTTTGAATCTGCAAATATTTTAACAGTGTATTTTACTGGTCTTAAAAGCATGTTTTAAGATTTATTGCGCTCCTTAATTTAGAATTGCCAACAACTGTTAAGAGCTTAATTTCAGTATCTAGTCGTATGATATGGATGAAACAATACATGACAATAACATCGTTCAGTCAGCAGACAATACAACATTTTGTTTATTCCACATACAGTAATTGTAACACTATAGGCTAAACTGTTACGGAGGAGGAGGGGGAAGGGAAACTGGAATGAACATCTGAGTTTCATGTTACATGCTGTTTTGTCAAGCCACAAATCAGTTATTTTCACTGCAGTTAGTTTTTGTTTAATATTATCCTTTTATTACACTGCACTTAAACGCCCTTGCTACCCTGAAAATGTGCAAATTATTAAAAAATGCGTATGTTCTTGTATAAAATGTTTTGTTTGGATATTTCTCTTTTAAAAATACTTTCACGAACAAAATCAGTTAAAACATAATTTTCCGACCAGAGCACTCTTCATAAGACCAAACACACGCTCTGAAAACCTAGACAGACTATTTCATCACTGTTAGAATCCAATAACAAACACTGAAAATGAACTGCTGGGATCCATTTATTAAACCCAGTTGTAGATGCAGACTAATTATTTTGTATTTCTTCTTCTTGGACAAATAAA
The DNA here is from genome assembly GCF_017654505.1 of Polyodon spathula. Classification (NCBI taxonomy): domain Eukaryota; kingdom Metazoa; phylum Chordata; class Actinopteri; order Acipenseriformes; family Polyodontidae; genus Polyodon; species Polyodon spathula. Next base: position 16,454,135 of record NC_054543.1, read on the forward strand.
TTGCCTTCTTGGTAATTGTAAAATAAAAACAGCTACTGTAACATTAGCATGTTTGATAAACCCTACTAGCACAGCCCACAAACACTGATGAGAATAAATTATGCCTTGCTACATTACAGGAAAAAGAAGCTACAAACAGTAATCCCAAAGGAAGCATACAAATAGATGTGTGGCAAGCACCATGCCAGATGCCATGTCCTCCCCCCCACTATGTCAAATTCAACCAACCCAAACATTTTATCTTAAAAATATTCAGAGCTCAGAATTTTTATAATTCCTTTTTCCAATAAAGACAAGCCAATGACACATAGTCCTAGTACATGGTGCACATACTGCTCGCTTCCAAGGCAAAATAACTGTTCTCAGCATTTCTACACAGCATACTCTGCAAAGGGTAAGGAGGAATGTCAAAACGACATTGATATTAAATCAATATATTTAAAATGGGTTACAAATCTTTCCTTCAATAGTATTTGCAAAAAGCACAACAGGAGAAAAAGTGTTTTGTTAAAACTTACTTTACTAGGAAAATGTACTATGTGCTAAAAGGATTTCAGTGCTGAAAACATAATTTAAAAAATGCAACAAAGTAAATAAATAACTATCTTCTTTGTTCTAGACCCCAAACAGCTTCTTACAGTAGTGTATGAATGGGTTATATGTCAAACAGGAAGTATGCAATTTCTGCATGTACAATTCCTCCATAACCTTAGTTCATCTTTTCAGAGTATAGCATTACTATTGATGCCCTGAAGCCACCTCCCTAAAAACAAACGAACACACACCTAAGCTGTAAAATAAATACAACTACATCCATTCAAAAGGAAGGAGGGGGGGGGGGGTGCCAGCTACCAGCAAATATGCTATTAATGAGTAACTTACACGGTTTTTATTGACTTTTTAATGAACAGATGAACAATGTTAACTTAAGAAAACTTGTCATTACAAATACTGATTCTGAAAAAGTGACTTATTTAATTAAATATATTTGTTCATAATATTGTTATGTCATCTGCATATTTTGAAAACAATTTGTATTTTATAATTGGCTGTTTGCAATCAACTGTGTTAAAATCCAGTAGCAAATTAAAACAAACACAGCAGGATTCGAGTTCTTAGCTGGTTATCGACAGAAAATAATTATAATCTCAGCAAATATTCTACACATCCGACTGAATATGAAAACAGGCTGGATTATTTAAAATGTATTTTAAAAGGTCAAATTATTATTACCAATTTAAAAAAAATAAATAAACAATGTAATATGTAATTCCTAGAGATTTTCCTTTGTCTTTCAAGTCACATGATAAGAAAAAAAACACACATGTACTACAGGAATGATTTACAAATACGACAGTGTAAAATGGCTTTATGAGGAAAAACAAATATTAAAAACTCGTTGTTGGTATGTGGTGGAAAATACCTATATACACAAAAAATGTAAAATGTAGATAAAAAAGCATTGCATCCAATTGCATTTGCGGGGGTACATTAAGAATAATGAATACTAAATGTGGTTAATATAAAAAAAACACAACTTCTGTACTATCATGAAGTGCTGTGTACAGATATTACGTATGCTCGTGTTTATTATTAATAAGCATACACCGCCCCTATATTCCCAGTGACATTTTTGACAGCTGGAATGCTCTCTGTCCAATGCAAGTTAATATCACTACCTCCAGATTCACACAGATCTGCATGACGTTTATTTTAATTGGAATTAATTATTACAACCCAGTTATAAAAAGATTTAACGAACGTGATTTCCCCTTCAACAAGCAGGTCGTGTTTAGGAATGCATGTTTCGATGTCTTGTGTAAGCGAAAAAAAAAAAGCTTCAGTCAAAAGTAATTTAATCCTCTATTCATCTATTGTTAAAAAAAAAAACGCTCAAGTCAAAACTTGCCTGCCTGATTTGACACCCGCGTACGATCAACGTTTTATTTTTTCAACACAAGCCAATGAAGCAGTAAACTACACCAGTTACATGAATACTATGTTGATTTTTAATTCAGCTTATTAGTAAAGATAAACTAACTGAAATGTAAATATATGTATGCGTTCTTACGAGTAACGTAGGTAGGTTTTAGAATGTATATGTCAGGTTTGGCTGCGTTGAATATTAAGCTTGTGTCTAAAATACGAATCACAAATACAACGAATTAGCAACCGAGAACTGCCAAAAGCGAGGAAAATACCATGGACTCTTTTCCATATCGATAAGTACAAGCCAGGAAAGATACACAGCAGGGCGGTAGTATACACATGACGAGTAACCCTAGAAATGTGTAGCACATAACAACACAGCCCTGACACTGTATCTTGCAATGTTTTCCAAGATTGTCCATAAAGTCTCAAAATACAGAGTGTGTGGGTTAGCACCCATTTCTTACCGTCAACTCTGGGTTGTCGTTGTCCCGGTGGGTCACTGCACGGATAACCCCGGCTCTCCATCCCCAGCGCCCGATCTCCCCGAGCTCCGGCAGCTCCTCTCCGCTTACACACAGGAACCGCTTCCCGACCAGCTCCGGCCGCGCTTCCACCGCCATAGCCCACAAGACAGAAAAAGATCCTTGGGAAACTTCAGCTTTACCGGCCGGACATTTTCTAACTCAAACGGATTTGAAATAAGAAACAAAAAGTAACTGTTATTATATATTTTTGGGTGTCGGGCACAACCCGGGGATTTAAATTTCGTTCTGCCTCCTCCAGTAGACAGTCAACTCTTCGCTCCGTGAAACTGAACATAGGAGCCGATCACTGCTAGCGTACAACTGGTATCCCTCCGCCTTTCTGAGGCACAACACCGCAGCGATCAGACTTCTCCATTCGCCAGACACGCATTCATTCTCATTGAGAGACAGCTCCTACTACTACGGCTACTACTCCGACTACTACCTCAATTGACTGTTAAAAAATAGTGCCCTGTCATTAAAAAGGAGGAAAAAAAAAGCCCTAAAGAAATGTGAAGAAAAACCTGCCCGTCTTGTTGCAGGGAAACATTCAACTAACAATACTGTCTTTGTTATTCCTAAACAACCTTTCCCTTTTTTACATAATAGAAAGATATTTTAAAAATAAGGTGTGTGTGTGTGTGTGTGTGTATATATATATATATATATATATATATATATATATATATATATATATATATATATTTTATATTTTTTTTTTTTTGAATTAGTTTCTGACGTTATAATATAATTTTAATTAAAAAACTGCTAATTTTAAATTTTATATTATGCATTTTTTATTATTATTATTATTATTATTATTATTATTATTATTATTATTATTATTATTATAACAACCCAAATCCATCCCTACTGTCTTTTATTTCAGAAATTGTTTATGGTTGAATAAAGACTTGGTTCACTTCTTGTTACCGTTTCCTGACCAAAAAAATGAGTATCCTGCTGAACATTTTTTGGATGAAGGCGATGTACATCATCAAAGACAGATTGTTTTTCATGTATTAGTCATATGCATAATATAGAAAATGTGTAACAATATGCAGTTTAATCTGGTCTATTAAAATGATAAATACAGCTGTTGTTCTTAATACAGACATCGTAAAACCTGTAAATGTACGACAACGTGGATCTTGTATTTAGCAATGTTAGAGTCAACAAACCGAACGTTGTGGAAAACAGCTGCAGGGTTAAGTGCCACGGGTTGGGTTCTTAAAATAGGCCACACGAAGCATAAAATAATAAAAGCATCAATCGGAATCGCCAGTTTAGCGACAGTCTTGTCCAAGACTAGTGTCTAAGATTAGTGCAACCAGCTAGTAATTAATGAATGAATAAATAAATCAATTAACGGCCACATTCTACTCACACAGTACCAGTTTCTCATTTAAAATGGCAACTTCACTGAGTTGCAGTGTGGTATTGCTAAAGTTAATGGAAGAAAGATATCATGCCAGGTACTAGATATTTGTAAAAGGCAGCGTTTTTGTTGTCAAGACAACCAAGCAACAATAGAAATCAAAAGTTAATTCATTTTTCAATCTGAAAAAAGGGACTATATATATATATTTCACAATGAATTTGTTTACATACATACAGTGCCTTGTTAATCAGATTTAGCATGAACATATTTGATTGTATTTCAACACAACAGCTTAATATATGTATTTAAAAAATACATGATCATTAAATGTTGATCAATCGTCAAGTTGCAATTAAAGAACTGTAAATATTTTAAAATCAAATCATAAAATCACAGATCTTATCACAATCATAGATTAACAATTGCAATATCAATTAATCAATTATAGATCATTATGCTTAATGGTAAATTCTTATGGACATTTCTTAGTTTTTCAGTTTTTACTGGAAGGTCATGAAAGTGTTTGATTGCTCCTTGTTACAATGCAAAATTGAACCGGTTTTCAGAAGACAGTGGCTCCCATATTCACTATTATGCTATTCTTCTTGCACTTCTCATTATAAGGCAGAACACATACTGTATAGTGTGGTTTCTTTACTCTTGACTACAGGGCTATAATGAGAGAGCACTGTATATAGCTTGACTCTAGAGGTGCAAGATATGCATATACTAGCTAGGAAGGTTATAGGTTTATTCTACATGTAAAATCTGGAACAAATATATATGTATGAGGACCAGATCAGAAGAGTGAGCATGATCAGCTATAGACAATCACACAAAGAAGTGTTTTTATATTGGTCCTTTTTGCAGTGAGATTATTCTGGCTATAATAATAATAATAATAATAATAATAATAATAATAATAATAATAATAATAATAATAATAATAATTTAAGAGTAATTAAAAAAAAAGATTAAATATTAATATTAAAGAACCTGCAATAACAGTGTGCATGGTTAGCACTAGCGAACATAATTTATACACCCAGGCAAGTGTTGTTATATATTTATTCTTTCTGCAGTGGTTTATTGAATCAATATATTCTGGTTCTCTATTGCTGCTCCTGCTGCTGCTGTATTGTGCTCTCAGCCAGTGTGGCCAGGGAACTTGAAGGGAATTTCCCTTAGCTGTAGACATGCTCATGAATAACAACAAGATTAGATAAGGGGAAAGAGAGAGAGAGAGAGAGAGAGTGAGAGTGAGAGAGAGAGAGAGAGAGAGAGAGAGAGAGAGAGAGTGAGAGAGAGAGAGACCTTAATTCAACAACGTCATCTGTTGCCAAGCACATTCCATCACATGCGAGAAATGTGTCTACACACCTTTATTCAACACCAAAATCACCATGTTGTTGTTTTGTTTTTTGTTTTTTTGTTTTTAAGTCTATGAATGAATCTAAAAACGGAATCATTAAATGAAACAACATTTGTGAAATTCCAGGGTTGGTCTATTTTTAATCTTCAAACAGTGCCTGTGTTTATGCCCACCACTATTTAGATCAATTAAATTAACCCTTCTTTATTTAAGGAGGTTGTTACCCTGCAGGTCCATGTTGAATATTTCAGTTATTTTTATAGAAATCCCTGCAATATGTTATCAGTGTAACAAAAACCCCATTTGAAAAGGTAATCCCCCACCCCCTCCCATTGTAATTATTTTCTTGTTTGCTGAGCTGTAACAGAGCTTGAATACATCATTTATAATTGCAGAAAAAAGGGGACACCAAATGTATCCTTCAGGTGCTGTCAAACCCACTTGCTGTCTTATAAAGCAAGGGGCACAGATAGCTACACTCTGAAATGATCTAATGCAGGGGTTCCCAAAGTTCTTTTTTTTTTTTTTTTTAACTTGAGGCCCATCTGTGCAGCTGCTTTAGGCACTGCAGCCCAGTATTAGCACTCCTTGGAAAAATGTCAAATTAAAAACATTTAATATGTTTAAAACTGTAACATTATAAATAAACCTAATCTAAACTGTCCTTTGTTCATTTGAATACATATTGTGAAAGATGGGAATCATACAAAATATGCAAGGAGTAATTTTTTTTTTTTTTTTTTTTTTATCAGCTCTTTAAATTAGGTTCCTTTGTATAACTGAACATTTCAGAAATGCAGTTATTTTTTCTTGGCCATCATACAAGAAAGAAGTGCATGTTCCTTATTATTCCCATTAATAAATACCTGAACAGGAATCACTTTTGAGTAAAACCAGTACAACGTGCACAAAAACATAACGCTTAACTGCAAATTTCTGAACACTGTAACTGAAACAGTAAGCCGTTACCTCTCACGTTGAACTGTCATGCACAAGAAAGATGAACGTGCACAATACAGAAGGAAACGAGGGCCTTGCATAAGTCACTTTTTTCGCCACTACTCTGTACAACCAAATTAAACTCGGAAAATCACATTCAGATGGCTCCTTTTCTACACAGAACACTACTTTTTAAATATCAATCACTGAGCAAAATACATCTGAAAAAATGCAGCTTGCCCTGGTTGTACAATCTTATCCTTATGTATTGTTTCCATGGCTACCTCAGTAAGTTGACCAATCACAGCAGTTGTTACGCCTGCATTAATTTCAATGTAAATGTCTCAAAGCCAATAAAAGACGGCCCAGGCACTCAGGCATAAAAATTGACTGATTAAACCAGCTGGAGAATTCAACTGGGGTTAATTATTGTGTTCAAGGTACTTATTTTTCATGACAAATGCGACTTACTTGTACAGTCTATGGTGGTATTGGATATATCATTTTGCTATAGTAACCTGTCCAAGGTCTAAAGAATGTATAGTTTTAAGGTAGCTTGTTTCAGTTTGATTTCCATGGAAATGTCTTGCATTATTGTCTAAGAAAACAAAAGAACATGCCCATCCATGGTAAACACATTAAATGCCCACATGCTACAAAACAATAGGAAAAATGATATCCAACCAACCATGATAATTTTGTAGATTAATGTATGCACTGAGGATTATGTGTTAAACAGATGCACAGAAACAACTGTAGCAAACCGCTTTAAATGCCATTTATTTATTTGTTGTCTGGACTTTCATATTGGCCCCATCTGCTATGGTAAAGAGTATGAAAGCAGGATGTTCTCCAAGCTCAAAGCCAGGTAGAGATAGAGAGCAATGTGCTTTTTCATAATCTTAGCACTAAGGTGGTTGTCTTTAAAAAATGGAAGCAGTGATGGGATGAATCAAATTACAACATACCATTTTCAGTAGTAGGGAATTCTTTTATACAATAATGGATACACAAAAAAATAGGATTTACTATAAATAATAATAATAACACTATGTAACACAATTTTTGTTCCTGGGTAGTAAGTGTTATTTCCTAATTGCTTATGCCTCAAAAGTATAGAAAATGGCTATTATTCCCCACAAACTTCACTTTTGTGACCAGGACAGTGATATTTTAAAATATCACTATTTCCAATGGGAAAATGGGCAAATGTGTGTCTATTTTGAAATATCACTGTCCTGGTCACAAAAGCAAAGTTTGTGGGGAATAATAGCCATGTTCTATACTTTTGAGGCATAAGCAATTAGGAAATAACACTTACTACCCAGGAACAAAAAAAAAAAAAATGTTTTGTTACACAGTGTAATGTATATACATGAAATTTTTTTTAGATGACAAAAAATAAATGTAAGCACTCCAGTAGCTAAATATAAGGTTTATGTGTCTAAAGTACATATAAATAAGTCATCCATTATGGAAAATTAAACAAAAAAAAAAAGTTGAACAGTCTCCTTGTGATTGTGAATTCCTGGAACTGTGCAAGCTGATGCAGCTGGCAGTCTCTCAGTGGGAGCTTAAAATGCTATCATATGATCTAGTCCCATGACTCCCCACTGCAAGTGTTTATGTGTGCCTTAGTTTAACCACTTCAAACTTGTACCAAGCCAACCCACACAACATATTTTTCAAAAGCACAAAATATTGATTTGCTTAATAAGTATGATATGATGGATGCTTTCTGATCATGTACATTGATAATCTAATGTTAGAGGTCCATGGGGTTTCTTTATTTTATTCTTCTATTAGAATAATATGACATATGGGCTCCCAAGTGGCGCATCCAGTAAAGGCGCTCCGGGCAGATGTGCCCTATAGCCTGGAGAGTGCAAGTTCAAATCCAGACTATGTCACTGCCAACCATGACCAGGAGTTCTTAGGGGGTGGTGCACAAGTGGCCCAGCACCACCTGGGGGGAGGGAGGGCTAGGTTGGCCAGGATGTCCTCAGCTCGCCACACACCAGTGACCCCTGTGGTCTGGCCAGGTGCCTGTGGGCTTGCCTGTAAGCTGCCCAGAGTTGCATTGTCCTCCAACACTGTAGTTCTGGGTGGTTGCATGGTGAGTCTGAGTCATGCTTCAGAGGACAGCATGTGTTTGTCTTCACCCCTCCTGAGCCTAAAAATAATTGAACATGACTAAATTGGGGAAAAAATAATAATTGGTAACAAATAAATTTATATAAAAAAATATGAGATTTTATATATATACAGTGCCTATAGAAAGTCTGCACACCCTTTCAAAATTTTCATCTTTGGTTGCCTTATAGCCTGGAATTACAATACATTAAAGTAGTTGTTTTTTTTCATTTATCTACACATCGTACTCCACAACTTCCAAGTGAAAAAAATATTTTAAAAATGTATAGAAAATTAATTAAAAATTAAAACTGAAATAGCTTGGTTGGATAAGTGTCCACCCCCCTTGTAATAGCAATCCTAAATTAGTTCAGGTGTAACCAATCACCTTAAAAATCACACACCAAGTTAAGTGGCCTCCAGCTGTGTTAAATTGTAGTGATTCACATGATTTCAGGATAAATTCAGCAGTTCCTGTAGGTTCCATCTGCTGGGTAGTACATTCCAAAGCAAAGACTCAACCATGAGCACCAAGGCGCTTTCAAAAGAACTCTGGGACAAAGTTGTTGAAAGGCACAGATCAGGGGATGAATATAAAAAAATATTAAAGGCCTTGAGTATCCCTTGGAACACAGTCAAGACAATTATTAAGAAGTGGAAGGTGTATGGCACCACCAAGACCCTGCCTAGATCAGGGCGTCCCTCCAAACTGGATGACGGAGCAAGAAGGAGACTCATCAGAGAGGCTACCAAGAGGCCAATGGCAACTTTGCAAGAGCTACAGGCTTTTATGGCCAAGACTGGTCAAACTGTGTATGTGACAACAATATCCCAAGCACTCCACAAATCTGGTCTGCATGGTAGGGTGGCAAGAAGGATGTCATTACTCGAGAAAGCCCACTTTGAATTCCATTTGAATTATGCAAAAAAACACTCAGATTCTGTAGCCATGTGGCAAAAAGTTTTGTGGTCTGAGGAAACTAAAATGGAACATACAAAGCGTTATGTTTGGCGCAAACCCAACACAGCGCATCACCCAAAGAACACCAATCCCTACTGTGAAGCATGGTGGTGGCAGCATCATGTTATGGGGATGTTTCTCATCGGCAGGCACTGGGGCACTTGTCAGGATAGAAGGGAAAATGAATGGAGCAAAGTAAAGAGAAGTCTTTGAGGAAAATCTGCTGCCCTCTGCAACAAAGCTGAAACTGTGACAGAAGTTCACCTTTTAGCATAACAATGACCAAATGCACACAGCCAAAGCTACACTGGAGTGGCTGAGGAATAAAAAGGTAAATGTCCTTGAGTGGCCCAGTCAGACCCTGACCTAAATCCAATTGAAAATTTGTGGCATGACTTGAAGATTGCTGTCCATCAATGCTCCCCAAGGAACTTGACAGGGCTTGAACAGTTTGATAATGAAGAATGGTCAAATATTGCCAAATCTAGGTGTGCAAAGTTGGTCGAGACCTATCCCAACAGACTCTCAGCTGTAATTGCTGCCAAAGGTGCTTCAACCAAGTATTAATTCAGGGAGGTGGAGACTTATCCAATTATGATCTCTCAGTTTCGTATTTTTAATACATAATTTTTTTCTCAATAAAAACTTTTTTCCCCTTAACAGTGTGGAGTATGGTGTGTAGATAAGTGGAAAAAAATCCTCATTTAAATGTATGAAACTCTGAGGCACTGACACAACAAAAAGTGAAAAAGGTTAAAGGGGTGTAGGCTTTCTATAGGCACTGTATATATAAAATCAGCAAGTGAATGGACTGTTTTTGCATCTTCACAGTACTGTCCTGATTCCTGTTTAATCCTACTTAAAGAGTGTTACTTTTTAACTAGTTTTTAAATTGAACTTTATTGCTTAAACTTCAGCTGAAGTTACTTGCTGACTCTCTGTAACACAACTCATCTGGCTATTGTTTTGTCTTGTGCCTTTTATGTCTCAAAAGCTAGACAAGGATTTATAATATGATTTTGTTTTGGAACACCCACATGTATAGGTTAAAAGAATAAAGGTGACCTACTTTTTTGTTTCCAGTTTTAAACAAACTATGCTGGGCATTTGTTATGATATGCTCTTCTAGTGATATGCTATTGTGACCTACTTTATCATGTTGTTATCTAAAGCAATAGTAAAGAGCAATTTGTAAAGAACAAAACAGATCTTACTTTTAGCCTTCATTGATACGGAAAACAACAAACTAAACTGTGAAAACCTTGCTTCAAGTGTAGACTTGCTGCCAAATAATATCTAATTGTTTTCAGCTGGGAGAAAAGAAATAAAAAAGGAACTTGACCTTAAAATCTTAAAAGTAGATCTAAAAAAATATATTGCTATATGAAATTAGTTTGGGCTCAGAAAAACAAAAAATATTAAAGAGCTTGTGATAGAGAGAGAAAGAATCGATGTTGCAAATCTCCCTCCCAACGAGAAAGCACGCTGTGTAAGGACAGCGGTATGCTCCCTCCTAGATGGTAGGTGGAAACCAGAAGGTAACCATCTTAGGAGGGGCGCGTAGTTGCAAGTACCCGGAACGACTCCATTGCAAGCAGCTGCGGGACGGCCCTCTAGTGGAGAAACCATGGCGACGGGTTGTTTGCAGGGAGGAGTGTATGGGTACAAAGGGTAAGCAGCTATGTCGGTACGCTGCTGAGAACGTAACCACCGGCTGGAGGATTGAGTTTGTTGTGATAAGTGTTTGTTTTGTTACATGTTTGTTTGTTTGTTGTCTGCAGAGGAGGAATACAGAGCCAGCCTGCATCACCAGAGCACCACCCAGCGAATTAAGAGCATAGTTTCGTGCACTGGATTATTGTGGAGTGTTGTGTTTATTATTTGGGACTGCAAACCAGCCGTGTTCCCCCCAGTGGTGGTTCTTTGTGTTCTTTTATTAAAAACACATACATTTTTGGGAAAAGAACTGTTTGGACATTGTTTTATTCACCCCACCACTCGCACTGTTCACAGAGGACAAGCAACATCAGGCCCTTTTCACATAAAGGAAAGTACCAGGATGCTGCATTGTGATAGTGGCTGCGCCTATACGGAATGCATGGGGGGGGGGGGGGGGGGGGGGTCGCCGAGGAGGGATTCTTCTCTGGAAGCGAGGGTGGAGAGGTGGGTTGAGAACCAGTGACGAGCGATGATAGAGCAAGAGGAATTAATGAACAGACGGTGGCGGGGGGGGGGGGCAGGGTTTCCTGTTGGGAGATACCTTGCCATTGAAAAGAAAGGGAGATAGGGGACTCGATACCTGATGGCTGAATGAACTGACCATGCTGGAATTGATCCATCTTGGAGGTACGCAGCTGAATAATGATGTAGGCATCTGAAATAGAAGAAGTTCTACAGAAACAAATACCTGCAGCAGGGAAACTAGAAGCAGAAGAAACACTGAATTCTGGTCTTCTCAGAAGCTCTAAGGCGGCTGAGAGGCAGATGGTTTGTAGATCCTCGTAGGGGGAGAGGCAGCCTTTCCGAAGAGTAGAAATGAGCGAATGGAGAATGTCCGTTGATATAGGCATGCAGGAGGGTGAGGCAGAGGGAAAGCTCTTAAGAATCCCACAGAGGGTCAGGTGAACTGCTGGTATGGCAAGAATGAAGGGATAAGGCATATTGGATCCCGGAAATATAAAATTTAATAGATATTGTGGCGAGATGGAAAGAATACTTAGCGCGGATGAGACTGGTCTTTGAGAGTTAAGATGGTTTTAGCCGGTACCGGAGATGGGGCTGCCTTTGAGCAAAAATGAAGTATACATAGATCTGAGGCCACTGCAGAACCTAAGAGGATGAGACATTCTACAACGAGGACTATCTGTATAGACGGGACGGACTGCGCTTAAATAAAAAGGGAACCAGTCTATTTGGAGAAAAAATCCTCGAGCAGGTTCAGAAGCATTTAAACTAGAAAGGAAGGGGGGAGAAATCAACAAAAAAACAGAAGGGAGACCGCATCAAAACAAGAACAACAACTCAGGTAAGACAACCATTAAATGTATTTATCTAAATGCTAGAAGTATCAGAAACAAAATTCTAGAACTTGAAGTTATTGCACTAACAGGTAACTATGATGTGATAGGTGTTACTGAAACTTGGTTGTCTGAGAGTGATGGGGACGAATATAATATTTGTGGGTATACACTGTATAGGAAAGACAGGCAGGACAGAAGAGGAGGAGGGGTAGCACTATACATAAGAAACAGTCATGAAGCCCAGGTGTTAAACCTGGACAAAGAAAATAAAACCGAATCGATATGGGTCAGCATAACAGACAAAAATTCAAAGGGCATAATAATAGGAGCATGCTATAGACCGCCAGATTCAGACGGTGAGCAAAATAATCTGTTATACAATGACATTAGAAATGCGTGTAGCAAAGGAGAAGCCATACTAATGGGGGATTTCAACTTCCCCCAGATAAAATGGGAAAACCCGGTGGGTATCACGAAGGATGAAATAGAAATGGTGGAAATGACAAATGACTGCTTCCTAACACAATTTGTCAAGGCACCAACTAGAGGGGAGGCATGCCTTGATTTAGTCTTTTCAAATAACGAAGATAGAACAACTAAAACAGAGGTCAGAGAACCACTGGCAAACTCAGACCACAACATGGTCTCATTTGAAGTGTTTTTTAAAACCCCAAAAGTAATGACTAAAGCTAAGGTTTACAATTTTAGCAAACTATGAAGATATGAAACAGAGACTAACAGAAGTAGACTGGAGTAAAATAGAGAAAACACCCACAGAAGAAAGATGGTTGTTCTTCAAAAATGTAGTACTAGAGGCGCAAAACAATTACATCCCTAAAGTAGACAAATCTAAATGTAAAACTAAATTGCCAAAATGGTTTAATAGATCAATTAAAAAAATATTCAGCAAAAAAGGACACTTTACAGAGCATTAAAAAAGGACCAAAAAGAAAGTACGCAGAAAGAGTACACGGAACTGCAAATGCAAGTCAAAAAGGAAGATAGAAAGGCCAAGAGAGAAATAGAAATGAACATTGCTAAGGGAGCTAAAACCAATTCCAAAATGTTTTTCCAATATTACAACAGCAAGAGAACATTCAACGAGGAGATTAATGTTTAAGAGATACAAGTTTTTACAAAGGAAGATACTGACAACATGCCCCACATGTCATCCAGTTCCTATCCAGTTTTAAATAAATTTAGCATAACTGAGGCAGAAGTGTTAAAGGGACTAGGAGCTCTTAAAATAAACAAATCCCCTGGGCCAGATGAGATCCTCCCACTAGTACTCAAAGAAATGAAAGAAGTAATTTACAAACCGCTAACCAAGATCGTGCAGCAGTCTCTTGACACAGGGGTGGTACCGACAGACTGGAAAATTGCAAACGTAATACCGATCCACAAAAAGGGGAAACAAAACTGAACCAGGTAACTACAGACCAGTATGCCTGACTTCTATTATATGCAAACTTATGGAAACTATAATAAGATCCAAAATGGAAAATTACCTATATGGTAACAAGGTCCTGGGAGACAGTCAACATGGTTTTAGGAAAGGGAGATCGTGTCTAACTAACTTGTTTGATTTTTTTGAGGATGCAACATCGATAATGGATAATTGCAAAGCATATGACATGGTTTATTTAGATTTCCAGAAAGCTTTTGACAAAGTCCCGCTCAAAAGATTAATTCTCAAACTGAACGCAGTTGGGATTCAAGGAAACACATGTACATGGATTAGGGAGTGGTTAACATGTAGAAAACAAAAAGTACTGATTAGAGGAGAAACCTCAGAATGGAGTGTGGTAACCAGTGGTGTACCACAGGGATCAGTATTAGGTCCTCTGCTATTCCTAATCTACATTAATGATTTAGATTCTGGTATAGTAAACAAACTTGTTAAATTTGCAGACGACACAAAAGTAGGAGGAGTGGCAAACACTGTTGCAGCAGCAAAGGTCATTCAAAATGATCTAGACAAGATTCAGAACTGGGCAGACACATGGCAAATGACATTTAATAGAGAAAAGTGTAAGGTACTGCACGCAGGAAATAAAAATGTACATTATAAATATCATATGGGAGATACTGAAATTGGAGAAGGAATCTATGAAAAAGACCTAGGAGTTTTTGTTGACTCAGAAGTGTCTTCATCTAGACAATGTGGGGAAGCTATAAAAAAGGCTAACAAGATGCTCGGATACATTGTGAAAAGTGTTGAATTTAAATCAAGGGAAGTAATGTTAAAACTGTACAATGCACTAGTAAGACCTCATCTTGAATATTGTGTGCAGTTCTGGTCACCTCGCTATAAAAAAGATATTGCTGCTCTAGAAAGAGTGCAAAGAAGAGCGACCAGAATTATTCCGGGCTTAAAAGGCATGTCATATGCAGACAGGCTAAAAGAATTGAATCTGTTCAGTCTTGAACAAAGAAGACTACGTGGCGACCTAATTCAAGCATTCAAAATTCTAAAAGGTATTGACAGTGTCGACCCAAGGGACTTTTTCAGCCTGAAAAAAGAAACAAGGACCAGGGGTCACAAATGGAGATTAGACAAAGGGGCATTCAAAACAGAAAATAGGAGGCACTTTTTTACACAGAGAATTGTGAGGATCTGGAATCAACTCCCCAGTAATGTTGTTGAAGCTGACACCCTGGGATCCTTCAAGAAGCTGCTTGATGAGTTTCTGGGATCAATAAGCTACTAACAACCAAACAAGCAAGATGGGCCGAATGGCCTCCTCTCGTTTGTAAACTTTCTTATGTTCTTATGTTCTTATGAGACTGCATTGCTCAGAGACCTATATACATAGGTTAAAGAAAGTTCTCAGGTTGCCATTTTGAGGATGATGTTTCACTTCCCATCTCATTTCACTTAAGCTACGTCTTCGGGGTCAGGATTGCTAGTCGATAAACAGATTATTGGTATTGGTAATTAGGAAAGAGAACGCAGAGATCACTATACAGTTGTAATATTTATATTGGCCACTGTTTAGAATAAATCAATGAAACAGACCCTATCGTGTGTTAAATGGAAATAGATGTTTACTGCAACACCTTCACTTGAGACTTACATATCAAATTAAATTGTGCAAACAGTGAACAATTATTATTTTGCTAGTGACAAACATTCTAAATAAACATAAAGAATGATTAAAGCAAAAAAAAAAAAAAATGTATATGGAACACAAAGGGGAGACTGTCAGTTATTTGTTTACATTTGTGTTTTGCTTCCCCAAGCTACAGCAGACCTTCCAGGTGACATTCAAATCAATACCTCATTCAACTCCCTGGTGATGCAGGTAGTAAGCAGAAAACGTCCGTTGATCACTATAGTGACAATGTCAAGAAGGCTTCATGCAAATAATGTAAAATCTTGTGTACCAGCAACTGGAACTACCATTTTGGGGCGGGGTAAATACGGAAGAATTTGGAAACTGTGTCAGGCCAGTTATTTACTATCTTTATTAAATAATTTAAGTTTTGGGACAGTGCGCATTTTGTATCCATCCATGGAGAATTATTACATTATTAATGATTTTAAATACTGTATGACCGTATACTTGGGTTCACTGTGTTGTGAAATGCAAATACAGTCAGTAGGTAGCCAACAGGACAGGTCGCTGAGTTATAACTTAGCTTGTTATAATTTACCCAGAAAATAAACTAATTACATTTAACCTTTTCATATGGGATTCCTTATACAACCATTACATTCTGGGCGGCTTGGTTATACTGATCATCTGATAGCATGTGTCATTGTGTGATCTAATCTAAACAATGGAAAAATTAGCATCTGCCTGTCGCTGTGCCTGTCACTGTTGTTGATCGGGTGAAGTAAGCGCTCGCAACAAATGCATACAGACTGAGACAGACGTCCTCAGAAACCAATACTGTCACCCACCTACAGTCTCGCAGAAAACATTATGGAAATGGTCCAATCACGGTGAAGCTCTGGGGCTGTACTTCCAGATCTCAAAAGGTTTGAATTGCCTCTGACGTCACCAGCACCAGAAAAAAAAAAACGGGACTGAAAAGGAGGAGAGAATGATTTAAAAAAAAAAAAAAAAAAAAAAAAAAAAAAAAATCTGGAGGAGCTGAGTACTTTTATCTTTAAAGGACAAATGTAGGCCTTAGACGGCTGTAGTAATCCGTTTTTTCTTTTTTAACATCGAAATTTCTCAAGAAGTTTGTAGCAGCAACCGCCTCGTTGGTCTCGTATCCACCCCGAAACACTAACTCCAGCGCCCGACAGATAAAAAGAACAGAAGAAAAGATGGTGTCGTGGATTATCTCCAGAACAATCGTGTAAGTTATTGAACAGTTTCTAATAGTTTTTAATGCCTAATTTGGGGAGCGTAATGGCGCTTCTGCTTCAGTATGACTGGTAGTTTGTTGAGCCTGGGTAAAATAAGTTACGCAACCCTGCCCAGGTGAGGTAAATTAAAAAAAAAAAAAAAAAAAAAAAAAAAAAAAAAAAAATTGCTTCGGTGTAGCTAACAGAGGTATTTATTCAACTTCATGAAGCTTCATCTTAGGCCTTGCTTAGTTTCAGGCAATATGATTGAACTATCGTCTATTTAAAAATACATTTACAACAAGTCCCCGGTTTTATTCACAACAAATTAATGAATTATTGACTTGAGGCTCTGAAAGTAAATAATACATTTTACCTGTACT
Source organism: Polyodon spathula (assembly GCF_017654505.1). Classification (NCBI taxonomy): domain Eukaryota; kingdom Metazoa; phylum Chordata; class Actinopteri; order Acipenseriformes; family Polyodontidae; genus Polyodon; species Polyodon spathula. The sequence continues at coordinate 16,471,080 of NC_054543.1, forward strand.
TTGTGATATCCACATTTGTATACACTTTGTTTTTGTTTGATCTTGAAGATTTAAATACGTAATTATTGTGTATTTCCCCTTCGGACTGGCCTTTTTTCATTATGTTGTAGTCAGCAAATCTGAACAAAACCATAACAAACCGCAGATGTTTCTCATGCGTTGGGTTTTAAATCCTCCCAGTTGACACGTGAATGTACTGTATTTCTGAAGATGTGGGCCTAGTAAGTAGATCAAATAAAAATAGATTGGGTTGCACAGATCGAAATGTCAGTTTGGACACACGTCATTGTTTTAGTAGGTATGTAATCATCGAGTTGAATTTGGCAAGTGTATCTGTCTTAGGGTGGGCGTTTTTAAAGCCCTAAGACTTGCAATTAAACTGTGGTCTTATAAACAGTACACCTGCTTCAGTAAGACGCAGGAACCATGTTATTTGCGAGGAGTGTTTTGTTTTTCTTTTTTCTTTTTCTTGAAATGAGATGTTTGCAGAATGACATCTTTTTATCATTTGTCAATATATTTAAGCGGAGTCGCATTTGATTCGGTCAGCACTACTACATGTTCCAATAGGGAAACATCAACATGAATATTTTCATTTAAAATTTGAAGCCTAAATCCTAAAGGAGGTCAGGGGCCCAATGACTAGAGCTAATCTGCAATACATGACTGGGGTAGAATTTAGCACGTCTATTACAAGTTCGCTCAAAGGTTCCCGAGCATGACACGGAACATAATAAATTGCCCTTTTGGACTGCAAAGATTTGATGTTGCATTTAGTGCTTAACATAGTCGTCTGCTTTCACAATCGCCTAAATCAATAAAGGTGTTAGTTCTTGTTATGATAGTCAGAAAAAAACAAAACAAAAAAATGAAATGCGGAAACATACTTTTGTTTTGAGAGTTTGAATTGCTACCATAACACATGCAAATGCAAACAATTTGCTTGTGTCTGATGCTTTAAATGTGTACATGTTTGTATTTATTCATCTAACAGAAATATAATGGAATAAATAACGTATTCTACAGTACATACAAAAGTGGCCTCCACCCAATTTATTTAACCCCTCAAAGGTTTATTTTTTATTAATATATATATATATATATATATATATATATATATATATATATATATAAATATATGTTTTTGAAATAATTTTCAAACATCTAGAACACATGTTCCTCCCAGCACTAAATAAATACTACATTTGTCATGATGGACCCAGTATGACTAAAACAAAATGTATAGGATTTGAAGGTTACATTTTGAGAGCTTCTGGCTAATGTTTGAATTATGGGGCCTCTTTAAGAAATGAATACTGTATTCCTCATTAAACATGCCCAAGCCTGTGTAACAGGGTGTGTGCTAGTGTAATTGACATAGTTGTGCCATTCTTGTTTCTAGAGATTAGACTGAAGTCTGTCTGGTTTTCAAGTGCTTATTATGGGAACTAAATGTTCACATACCTTAAAGGTGTGTCTAATTACAACTGAGTGGTAAACTTTTTGTTGTGCAACCTGGTGTTTTCTCTGTCACTAGTCACTCTTGTCAATTCTGAATGTTTTTTGAAAGTGACGAACAAAAAAATCAGTCCAGTCGTCACTAGTTACGACTGCTTCTGTTTGTATGTTAGCTTTTTATATATAATTTGAAATAAATTTTATCAATAGAAAAGTATTTTGTTAGAAAATAAATATATGACTACATTAGAAAGGAATGGAATGTTACTCAATATCACACACTTGTATTTTTTAAATAAGGTTTTAGTTACTGCCTTGTAACAACTGTAATATATTGCACTATACCTTAGTCCTGGGAAAAATATCAGAATAGATAAAACTAATATTTTTTGACATGTATTCAGATGCAAAAATGAGATGTTTGTGTTTGATACAAATGACAGAAGTACCATACACTTATTTACCGTCTCGCCAGAATTTGCACAGCAGTTTCAAAAAAGAGCTCTGTGTAATAAGTGAGATATATACAGTGCCTGTAGAAAGTCTACAACCCCTTGAACTGTGTTAGAAATGGCTACAACACCCTATTTTTATCTTTTTTCCTCTTTAATTTCACTCTTTGTCACTTGGAATTGTGTCTTCCATCAGCAATGTGCCTCAGAGTCGATTTCTCGCGACAATTTACTCCTAACACAAATCTATGTTTTTTAAACAAAACGGTGAAATCTTGTTCTCTCCACACTATTAAGGGGGAAAAAAGTTTTTATTGAGAAAAAATATATATATATATATATATATATATATATAAAAATACAAAACTGAAAGATCATAATTGGATAAGTCTCCACCCCCCTGAGTTAATACTTGGTTGAAGCACCTTTGGCAGCAATTACAGCTGAGAGTCTGTTGGGATAGGTCTCTACCAACTTTGCACACCTAGATTTGGCAATATTTGACCATTCTTTACAAAACTGTTCAAGCTGTGCCAAGTTCCTTGGGGAGCGTTGATGGACAGCAATCTTCAAGTCATGCCACAAATTTGATTGGATTTAGGTCGGGGCTCTGACTGGGCCACTCAAGGACATTTACTTTTTTGTTCCTTAGCCATTCCAGTGTAGCTTTAGCTGTATGCTTTGGGTCATTGTCATGCTGAAAGGTGAACTTCCATTCCAGTTTCAGATTTCTTGCAAAGGGCAGCAGGTTTCCCTCAAGGACTTCTCTACTTTGCTCCATTCATTGTCCCTTCTATGCTGACAAGTGCCCCAGTCCCTGCCGATGAGAAGCATCCCCATAACATGGTGCTGCCACCACCATGCTTCACAGTAGGGATGGTGTTCTTTGGGTGAATTTGCGCCAAACATAACGCTTTGCATTTAGGCCAGAAAGATCCATTTTAGTTTCGTCAGACCACAAAACTTTTTGCCACATGGCTAAAGAATCTCCTGAGTGTTTTTTTACATACTTCAAATGGGATTCATGGTGGGCTTTCTCGAGTAATGGCTTCCTTCTTGCCACCTAACCATACAGGCCAGATTTGTGGAGTGCTTGGGATATTAATGTCACATTCACAGTTTGACCAGTCTTGGCCATAAAAGACTGTAGCTCTTGCAAAGTTGCCATTAGCCTCTTGGTAGCCTGTCTGATCATTCTCCTTCTTGCTTGGTCATCCAGTTTGGAGGGGTGGCCTAATCTAGGCAGGGTCTTGGTGGGGCCATATACCTTCCACTTCTTAACCCTTTGCGGTCCAATGTCGGACCTGGTCCAATATTACTATTTTCCCTTTCCAGTCCAATGTCGGACCCTATCCGACATCATCGAAAAGACATAAAGCACAGGCCTCTAGTCTTTTTTTCACCGGAAAAAGTGAAACCGAAAAAAAGGGGCGTGTGAGCAATAGCCCTAGTAACTGAACCACACAGATAAGCAGATATAAACAAAGGAGGTAGCTGCTTCTGCATCCAGCGCTCAGGGAATATCACAGACATTTGCAGAGCTTTTTGAGATGTTATAGTAATAAAATAGTGACTTGGATCGCATTATTGAGGAGTTTGGTGATAAAACGAGTGATCAGGAGAGGATTTATCAGTATGCACATCTATAAAGGGGTGGGGCTTGGCTGGAGATGCAGTACTGATGTCGCTTAGCTTTGCAATGCCCTTTAAACCGCTTTGCTTTGCTGGACATCCACTGTTTATTGCAGACTGCAGAGAGGTATGTATTGACTTCAGCTAAAACGCTGCCAAACACTGCCAGTATTAATCGTAAATGTTTGCAGAAAATGGTGATGCTTGGTTGGTAAACTTATGGAACACATTGATGGAAATATCCAGTGTGATTTTCGACGCATCTCCCGATGGCTTGCATCACCCAGTTCTGTCAATTTTCTTTTATTTTTATGATTTCAATTGAATAAACTTGGCTTGTTTTGTGCTTGTCATGTTCATACCTTCTGTAGTTACTATTTCTGCCAGCACATTCGCAAAAGTACCAGCTACATGGGAAAATGTGGCTTTGACTTGCACAGATTCTGCTTCATCAGAAACCAGAACTGCTATGCATCATACTGAGATTTTCCCAACTCTGATTTTTAATTAAAAAAAATAAAAAATAAAAAACCCACATGACATCCAAACAGGGAAAAAAATGTTATAAAACAAATTGTACAGACCAATTACCAGAATCATGTTCCGAAAGATGCAGCCTAAGGAATACCAGTCACCCATGTACACACAACTAAAACCGTGATACTAGTCATAGGGAGGTGAAGCAGTCATGGTTTCAAACATACCCCCTTTGGTCAGACCAAAAGTTTTTCATGGGAGACAGCCTTTCTTGTAACAGTATCTGTCGGTCTAAAGTTTTCTAGCTACTACTCCCCCAACCCCCCCCCCCCCCCCAGATTTGCCTCACTATGATTTATTGAGTTTTAATGTCTGTTAGAATCAGTGCAATATTACCGTCAGTAGTCACAGGTGAAAGAACACAGTGAAAAGTACAATCCTACTAATATTATTAATCACATTAGTACAATCTTGTGTAACTAGAACTGCGGTTGGTCAGGGAGGCATTAATAATAGCAGTGTCTAATGGCACAATTTTGCTTTACCGTTCTGTAGTGGAAAGCTGGGTCAATCAAAATAATGTAAAGGATTATGCAGTACATGAATATCTCTGCAAACCTATTCAGAATTTAGGAAATCTGTAATGTGTTTTTTCACGTGGGGCTAAGTTTGGCATTTATTAAATGAGAATCAGAGTTATAGAGCAAATTAAATATAATATTTGTATATTGTAAATGGTAGGGTCTGGCATTATATTGCAAAGATCTGCGTATTTTCAAATAAAATACATGTCTTTTGCCTTGCTGAAACAGTATGTTTGGAATTTGTTTATAGTATTGTTACGTGGCTAAAGTTTTTCCAGTGTGGCTAAAAATGTGAAGTTATTTGAGCCACAGTGGCTAACTAGATGAAAGTCTTAGAGGGAACGTAGTTATGGTATAATAATAAAGATCTGGAACAGTGTTGGTTGTTAAAGAGCTGTGTATCTGTGTATCTGTCAACAGGGGGAATGTGCTAATAAAGTTCAGTGAAGTTCAATCTCATCTCCGTGTCGCATACATCACATGCACCAAACTGAAGAACATACTGTCACAACCAACCCATTGAAGAGTACCGAGAGCTGAAACAAGTATTTTAAGCAAACCGATTTCTCACATAAAGGAATAATCAACAATTATTCATAGCTGCAGTATGGGTGGATAGGTTGCAGTATAAGTTGCACAATAGTCTGGTCGATGACCATTATTTTGATAGAACAAATATGCATATAAATGCTATTAAGTTTTCTGTTTATGTGAAAAAATTAGAACGCCATTTCGAAAATAGATGTATTTATTACTTTTACAAGAATCTTGGAAATTATTCCAATTAAAACCAAAGGAAGAGTTCTGTAGCTGACAAATAGACTGGAGTAGTGATAGAAACCTTGCCTTTAAAAAGTGTGTACTCATGCAACTTCATGGGAACAAACACAGTAAGTTCACAGCTGTCAAATGTCTTTGCTGCTGTAGTCTTGCTGGTTTCTTTGCTGCTAAAGAACATTCTTGTTTGAGCTGACACTTCTTTGATGGAGCAGGATTGCTTATCTGTAAATATATTGTTTGTAATGTTGTTCAATAGCTGTTGGATTAAAATAATTCCCACCATGTTTTTCAGTAAAGTTAAGTGAATCTGGGGCCTTAAGTCTACTGTACACACTGACAGCAGATTCCATTATGTTCTGCAGCCACAGTTTTTTTTAATGTAACCTTGTCTGGAAATCTGACCTGGTGTCTGGGAATTCAAGTGAGTGGGGAAAATAGCTTCTTTTTCTGGCTGATCTGCCAGAAAGGGATTAAGAAACTTCAGACAAAATGGTCTGAGAACAATTTCATTGTTTGTTTTATTCTAGTTATAAATTATATAGTCAATTTGCACTGCCTGCATTTAGTAAAAATAGTTGTTGTTAATATTGATTTATAAAAATGAAGTTGTAAACACACTTCTTTTTGGTTTGGTTTCTCTTTGTTTGTATTTATATTTCACATTGGAAAGTGGAGACATAGCAAAGACCTTGCTATAGATGACAAGTTTACACTGATTCTTCATGCTTGATTTTTTCATGTTTCAATGGTCAAGCTGTGGTCAGACCATTTGTCCTAAAGAAAAGGTACCAGGAGGCAGCAGTTCATTAGATGTTTTTTTAATTATTTACATATTCTGATGCAGTGTTATAATGAGGTCAATGTTGCTAGATATGCAACTATAATTTATGTATGAATTGCTGTTTTTTCTCAAATGTTAGGTTTTCCTCACATAAATGCATAAAAAAATGTTGTTTCTGCTTTTTAACTTAATATTATAGAAAAATCTAACATTTTATGCATATTGATTTATTTTCAACTTTACTGTTTACTCATTAGGCAAATGTTTGTACAGTGTATTTAATATTGACTTTTTCTTTATTAACTACTTCAGTGTATGAATAAACATTTTGTAAACAAAAAATATGTTTAGTGTTTGGAAATTCTTAATTTGGCTGATGTTTCAGTGTAAACTTACTTGTCATTGTTTGTAGACTAACTTTGTGTGCTAAAGTTCAAAGCAATGGGCTGGGCATAGCACTGACTGATCTGAGCAGGTTTTGCAGTACTAGACTCTCTGCTTTCTCCCTAACTTTTTTTAGGTTCCTGATCTGTACGTCCTCTCTTTCTGTCAGAGAAGACCTTCCAGTCAAGCTTTGATTTTCCATGCTGTCCCAGGAAATGTCTCCCTAACAGTCTAGCTGGCATTGACATTTCCATCACTGGGGCTGGTCCTGTGTTTCTTCCTGTAACCTCATTCAGTAGCCTCTGCACAATCCTCTCTCTGAACTCAGCAGCCGTGGTATTAGAATTTTTTCTTAAAAATTGTGAACGCATTCACTAACTCTACCTCCTTTACATAAGAACATAGAACATAAGAAAGTTTACAAACGAGAGGAGGCCATTCGGCCCATCTTGCTCGTTTGGTTGTTAGTAGCTTATTGATCCCAAAATCTCATCAAGCAGCTTCTTGAAGGATCCCAGGGTGTCAGCTTCAACAACATTACTGGGGAGTTGATTCCAGACCCTCACAATTCTCTGTGTAAAAAAGTGTCTCCTGTTTTCTGTTCTGAATGCCCCTTTTTCTAAACTCCATTTGTGACCCCTGGTCCTTGTTTCTTTTTTCAGGCTGAAAAAGTCCCTTGGGTCGACACTGTCAATACCTTTTAGAATTTTGAATGCTTGAATTAGGTCGCCACGTAGTCTTCTTTGTTCAAGACTGAACAGATTCAATTTTTTTAGCCTGTCTGCATATGACATGCCTTTTAAGCCCGGGATAATTCTGGTCGCTCTTCTTTGCACTCTTTCTAGAGCAGCAATATCTTTTTTATAGCGAGGTGACCAGAACTGCACACAATATTCAAGATGAGGTCTTACTAGTGCATTGTACAGTTTTAACATTACTTCCCTTGATTTAAATTCAACACTTTTCACAATGTATCCGAGCATCTTGTTAGCCTTTTTTATAGCTTCCCCACATTGTCTAGATGAAGACATTTCTGAGTCAACAAAAACTCCTAGGTCTTTTTCATAGATTCCTTCTCCAATTTCAATATCTCCCATATGATATTTATAATGCACATTTTTATTTCCTGTGTGCAGTACCTTACACTTTTCTCTATTAAATGTCATTTGCCATGTGTCTGCCCAGTTCTGAATCTTGTCTAGATCATTTTGAATGACCTTTGCTGCTGCAACAGTGTTTGCCACTCCTCCTACTTTTGTGTCGTCTGCAAATTTAACAAGTTTGCTTACTATACCAGAATCTAAATCATTAATGTAGATTAGGAATAGCAGAGGACCTAATACTGATCCCTGTGGTACACCGCTGGTTACCACACTCCATTCTGAGGTTTTTCCTCTAATCAGTACTTTCTGTTTTCTACATGTTAACCACTCCCTAATCCATGTACATGTGTTTCCTTGAATCCCAACTGCGTTCAGTTTGAGAATTAATCTTTTGTGCGGGACTTTGTCAAAAGCTTTCTGGAAATCTAAATAAACCATGTCATATGCTTTGCAATTATCCATTATCGATGTTGCATCCTCAAAAAAATCAAGCAAGTTAGTTAGGCACGATCTCCCTTTCCTAAAACCATGTTGACTATCTCCCAGTACCCTGTTACCATATAGGTAATTTTCCATTTTGGATCTTATTATAGTTTCCATAAGTTTGCATATAATAGAAGTCAGGCTTACTGGTCTGTAGTTACCTGGTTCAGTTTTGTTTCCCTTTTTGTGGATCGGTATTACGTTTGCAATTTTCCAGTCTGTCGGTACCACCCCTGTGTCAAGAGACTGCTGCATGATCTTGGTTAGCGGTTTGTAAATTACTTCTTTCATTTCTTTGAGTACTACTGGGAGGATCTCATCCGGCCCAGGGGATTTGTTTATTTTAAGAGCTCCTAGTCCCTTTAACACTTCTGCCTCAGTTATGCTAAAGTTATTTAAAACTGGATAGGAACTGGATGACATGTGGGGCATGTTGTCAGTATCTTCATTTGTAAAAACTTGTGAAAAATAATCATTTAACATATTTGCTATTTTTTTTTCTTCATCTACGATTTTGCCATTTGTATCTCTCAAACATTTAATCTCCTCTTTGAATGTTCTCTTACTGTTGTAATATTGGAAAAACATTTTGGAATTGGTTTTAGCTCCCTTAGCAATGTTTATTTCTATTTCTCTTTTTTTACATGGTGATATACTCATTGGTACCATTTTACAAAGTGGTGCTGAAAACTGTTATAAGAGCAGAGTTGGTCAGCTCTGTCTACAACTCCCATGTATTGATTATAGTCCTCAACGCTCTTTGGTTTTTGGATTACTCGAAACCCTTCTGGCCCCTTGCTGCAGATTCTCTTTGAAATCACCGATGTGTCATGCAAAGAAAGCAAAGTAACTGTTCCCGCATCATTTTAAACTTGTAGCTAAAAGAGGGCCTTTCTCCAAAAACAACAGGGGATCTCCCGGCTTCATTTTATTATTTTTGAATTCCTGTGGCGTGCCTTTTTGATTTACTTTGACAGTGCCACAAGCGCCAGTGTTTTTTTCATGCAGTGTCTCATAGAGAGCCGGGGAAGTGTAAAAGTTGTCGATGTACACTACATGGCCCTTTCCTAGCAGTTTTGCAGTGTTCAGCAGTTGCATGACTACACTGTAACCAATTCCCACAACTTTATCATACGAATATGCTCCTCCGGTGTACACACCCCATGCGTATGTGTAGTTTATGTGCGAGTCAGCAAGGACAATATTTTATATTCCAAAACGGTGACGTTTATTTGGAATGAACTGCCGAAAAATGTCGTCCACGAAAAGATATCATCGACTCATCCGTAGCCAAATCTCGGAAGGGATAATACTCGCTTTACAAATTTTAAATTTGTTTATCCTGAAGAGAACCACCTTTTAAACAGATGGTCGTAACCTGTCCGTTCTGAGGCTGTTGTTAGGGAAATGCTGAGCAGAACTTAAAATCTCATAGCGTTTTTTTGACATCACTTTCAAAAAATTAGGTGTCCAGATAACTAACTGAACATAAGTATTCCAGTAATCAGAAATACGTACCTTTTCGACTAGACCCATTGCTATTTAGAGTTCTATAAATATTTCAATTTCATGTCGATTGGCAGGTTTCCAGTCGTGAAAGCGGGAATGGGGGCTAGAGTACCGCTAGTACGTATTGCCTCAGCATACTGGTTTCTTTCTGTCACCATCAACTCAATCAAATCAGGAGTGAACTACTAATAAAATAATCATAAGAGTCAGCACTACTCCATACTCTTGTTGGCCCAGATTGTGATGGACTGAACTCAATAATTCTTTCCCTGCTGTTTACAGTAGGTTTGACCCACCCGGCGCTCTCTCCCTGCCTGTCATTTCGTGCCACTCCCCTTGGCGCACCTCTTCTTCTGTCAGTGTCAGCCTGGCTGCCTCTTCCCTCTGTGTCACTAACTCCTCCAAGTCTGACCTTCCCATTTCCTCACTCTCATTTACATTTTCCGGTCCTTCTACATCTTCCTCAGTAAATCCCTCAAATTCCTTATCACTGTTGCTCTCCCAGTTAAACAAAAACAAATCTCCACTTTCTCTTTTATCTCGATCTCTTTCCATTTTTCAATTGCCTGCTACAGCTCTCGTCTTTCAGATCATGACATTGCGATATCTGCTCTCCAAAACAAAATGCAAGCGAGACTTAATTACTTTGACGTGTATATTTATGAATGTGCAACATTTTGCTTAGCAACGAGCATTTGATTGGACAGAAAATGAAAAAAAAAAAAGATTGCGTTTCTGGCGACTGTAGTCGCCCCAGGCAGTATAGAATGCTCAGCAGGTGGGCGACTTTAGTCGCCATGGGCAGTGAGAGCCTAAATGAAAAAAAAAAAAAAATATCTATTCAATAAAATCATAGACCAGTAATAATGTTAAAGCCTTAAATAAATAAATAAATGCATACATACACCACCCACTTGACGTGTCGGGGTCCAATACAAATCCGCTTTATATCGAGAGACCCATAGAAAAACAAATAAATAGTGTACAACTACTCCCTCGTTTTATCGGGGGCGTCAGGGTCCAGTATAAATCCTCTACGCAACCCGTTTTTTCTCATTTTAGTCTAAAAAGCAGCACACTGTTTTAATTCGTACTGTGGAATTCGTTTCCCAAGTGCCCATAGGCTTGTTGCTATGGAGCTCACGTCACTGCCCTGTGACATTTGCTAGTGCATTGCTTAAAAAAACGCTTCATTAAGTAGTTATTTCATTTGCTTTGAGTTATTGTGCAATGTGTGTGTATATGATAATAGTACGATATTAATGCTTTGTTTTTAATTGTTCTGGATATTTTAGTTTGATGTACAGTACAGAAAAAAACGGACAGTAATTCTAAGTGAAATTATCTATGTATACTGCAGCTAAGGCATGCGCAGTTAGACTGTAAAAACTCCAGGACCACGATATATCCAAATCCGCAGTATAATGAGGGATGGGTGTAATAGTAAATGTTTTTTTTTTTTTTTAATGATTTAAGTACATGTAATCGGTAAGCCCTGTGAACCATTCAAATGTGTCCATTGGTTTATATCTACTTCAATTTACCAAATTCTAATAAGATTTTGTTTCAAGTTTTAAAACTGTGTTTAAATCTCCTCACATTGGACAATAAAGTGTTCCATTTAAGCAGATGAATAGCATTGTTGGCTTTCCTGGGACCGATCAAATGCCTCCTCTTAGAATGTCACTGTATCTTAACAGGAAACCCTAAGCTGAACAAAAACAAAGTCAAGGCCTGTCTGAATCTTTTATTGTTTCAGCTGTTCAGAGTGAAAGTGAGGCCCCAGTTAACCAAATTGTTTAAAGAGAGACCACTAGGCACTATATAGTTCTTGTTTTTGACAGCATATTCTTACCTCTTGCTTACTGTTGGCTGAGTCAGTTGTGCATTAGGTGGGATTTTTGTGTTTGTCCAAGATGAGAAGTATGTGTTTTAGTATGCCTTTTAAATTTAGATACTGTATATGAATGTTTTATAACTAATTTGTTTTATTAGAGAAAATCCTGTCTCTCTTTTACAGTTAATCATTGAACATTAAACTGTTAGTACATGTAAAAGTTCATCTTATGCCCCTTTCACACAGCCGAGTAAAAATGGCTTAGAACCGACACTGATGTGGCATTTTGATGTGTGTATGAATTGCTGAAACCGGACGAAGTCGTCATATTTTATGTCTTCTCTGAAAACTGCCGTGCATGAGATTATCACTAGAAGACTATTAAATAAGTGACGTCCTATTTAATATAAACCACCCTACTAAACAATGATCGCTAGCAAACGTGATTCAGTAAATGAAACACAAATACTAAAATATCAGCAAGAACAAGGCACTGTAACTTTTCATCACTGCCTTCCTATTAATTTACCAAACCAAGGAAGTAGCTTTTGTCTATCATGTCGGTCAAGAGAAACGCAGTAAGCACACACCAGTGCAGAGAATCAAAGTCTACATTTACAACTATATAGCTAAGATAAGATGCTACAGGCATTTGTATTTTTATTTTTATTTTTAAACGGTATTGTAAAGATGTTGCCATCTCCTCCAGTTGATAGTGTTGTAGGGATTTTGGTTTTATGTATTGAAAAATGAATACAATTTTATTTCCTTTTTAAAAAAAATAAAAATAACAATCCCCTAGATGCTGCTTACTATTGCAACGGTGCCATACCCACCTTAGCTTTTCTTCTTTTCTTTATTCGTTGCTGTTAACATGCAAAAAAAACACAATTTGCAAGCATCGTTATCTCATCATTCATTTTTGCATTTTTAGTAGGCGGGCACTGCATGTCTTAAAACGCACTCGATTGGCTATTGCTAGGTAACACTGCTTCTCTTAACCTTTTTTTGAAACTACCCCTTCTGTTGGGAGGTTTCAGCTGAAGTACCACTTTTACAATTTTCGCTCAATGAATGGTACCACAGTTGCAATAAAAGGCAGAATAATTGGGTTAACACATTTCTCTTTTTCGCCCGTTTATTTAATATATAATTTTACAGAAGCCTGGGACTGACAAATTACTGAGACAGAAAACCAAATGGTGGCTTCATTCTTAAAACTTGGATGCAAAGAATTAAAAGGTAGTATTTAGAAATCCTTCTATTTCTATTGGGGGGGGGGAAATCATTATAAATAATACAAAATAGTCTGCGCTGTAAATGTTCGTCACGTTACTATTTACTTCCCACCTCAGCATAATTATGTGTGCCGTTTAAAATATTTACAGTTTCAAAAACATTAACCTCAAGATAAAACTATAATTAATTACTAAGTGATCCAAAGGGACTCTCTATAACTGTTGATTTGTACTTTCTGACTTGTGTTTTCCTTCGTTTTTCTATTGCAAGTAAAAAATATATCAAACACCAAACACATATTCAACCCACTATTGCTGTTAATAAAATGCAGCCACAGAAATAAACCCAATTATGCCTGGAGAGCGGTATGTGCTTCTCCCGGTCTTTTCTATTTTTAACTTGTGTATCAGTGAAGCACAGTGTTTCTGTGTTTTTCAGAAGTATAAATGCTGTGGTAAACATAAATAAAAGGGATGGTGCATGATGCTGTAATTTATGGGCGAATACCTATGGCTGTGTGAAAGGGTTATGACCGCCATAGATTGCACAATTTCGTGCTGTGTGAATGGGTGTTACATTTTTTAAACGTCTCAGACGGGTTAGTAGCAGCATTTGTGTGTGAAAGGGGCTATAGTCGGTTTGTTTTTCTCTTTTCCTGCTTCTGAGCCTCTTGATCCATATGTAATTGATCTAAATCTGCTTGCAGCACAAATGTAATAAGCCCAGATGTTTTTATTTTTTTAAGTCACATGCCTGAGAGGTTGACTCTTTTCTGTTAACTCTTTAGATGAATTTCAATTTAACATACAATACCAGTAAAGTTTATCCAGTAAGAATCTAACTAGATTTAGACTTCAACGGTATGTTTTACATTATACCTAGTATACACTCAGTTTACTGTTTAAATGAGAAATTACTAGAAATTTACAATCTGTTATGGTCATTTCACAAGAATCTACTTGTATGTTTAACAAACATTTTTTTTTTTGCTTTTCTACTCCCTTTACAACGACAAACAAATTGGGTATGGGGTATGGGGGGGGGGGGGGGGGGGGGGGGGGGGGTAATGACAATTGGAATACTTTTAACCATCCCACCTCTCATTAACAAGAGAAATTACCTCAGACAATTCTCCAAATAGTAATTGTCTCCTTTAATGGATCTGTTAACAGGTTTAGGGTGAAAACTCATCCCATCCTTTTTCAAAAGAGAAATGCCAGCTTCCTTCTAAAACCATGTTCATTTCTTACACACACTTGCTGTACCTGAAACATTTTGAAAATCCTTGTATGGGGATATTGCTCCTTGAAAGTCATCAGCTGTTGATTGTTAACCAACCCATTGTCTTAGGCACAAAAATATGTAGTACTTACTCAGCCAATTGCGCGTTGCCCCCTGGGAACTCCCATCCACGGTCGGCAGTGGAATAGCTTGGACCCGAACCGTTGTCCTCCAGGCTACAGGGTGCATCCTGCACTCCACACCGAGCATTTTTCTGGATGCAACACACGAGAGCCCCCCCCCCCACGTTTTTAGACAGATCTGTGCCCTTGGTTCACATTAATAGTATTGTTATTAATATTATTGTTGGGGACCGATTGTTCTGCACCCATTTCTTACCTGTACATCAAGTTAATCCTAGAACACTTCACTGCTGCTTTAAACAGCTCTTCTTCTTTCTTTCTTTTTAAATGTTTGAGTTGGCACAGGGCTCACAGACGGAAAAAATCACACAGTGACTCTGCCAGTGAACATGTGTGATTTGAAAATTCCTGAAAGCACGGTCATACTGAGCTCAGTCTAACAGCGTCTCTCCCTCTGTTTGCCAGTCATTAACCAGTGATACAATATGTTTTTCTCATGGCCTAGTGCTGGGAGGTGCACAATAAAAAGAACAGCAACAGTAACACATTATGGTAATGAGTCATTTTCTCGCAGGATGAGATTAGACAGAATTAAATTGAATTGTGACAGAATGGGCCAGCTGACGCAGAGCAAGTTTGCGAATGGGTTGTAGATCAGATGTGGTGGTGCTGAGGGACACCGGCGGCAGTGACGGGAGGGCTTACAGGCAACTTTTGCCATTATTTATTTCTTTATTTAAATAAGCATTGCGGCACATGGCTTGGGCACTGCGGCAATTGCTGTCAGTGCTGTCAGTTGTTTCGCGCCCTGAATAAATGTTTAATTGAGTGATGGTACTGGACATTACATCTGAATTACTATTTCTGATTTTCCTTTCCTTTATATAAATCCACTTGGTATGCAACCACTTAAATTAAACAGCCCCCCCAAGTATGAGTAAGGTATACAGTAAAGCTGAGAGTTCCTAGTGCTGGTACCAACTCGAAGCTTTCTCCTGACTGCTTTACCGTTTCTTCATGTGCACGCTCAGTTAGCTGCCATTTCACATGCTACTCATTCCTAATGGACTGGGTTGTAAACAATACTTACTATTCAAATAATAACATGATCAAATCAATATTGGTTGACACCTAGGAAAAAGGCTGCAATATTAATATACCCTGACTCCAAAAAAAAAAAAACATATTTATATTTAACATCACTAATGTCTAAAAAGTCTGCAAATGCATGAGATGCATGAGTCAGATGTTATCATAATACAATTAAAGTAGAATTTTGTTTAACTAAAATATTCCTGAGTGTTTTGTATAAGATTATTCCGTAGTTTACAATGATTATAATGTTATTTGAAGGTACACTAGCTGTAGGGACAAAAGCTTATTTGCCCCTTAAAAGATGCTGTGCAGCACTACTACTGTATAAACTTAGATGCATCTCCACCACCTGATTTTTATTTTTACAAATATATTGAAGGCAATACCTAAAGCTTTCCTTATATTTTCACCGTTGGCTTACAGCATGATGGAATACAGGTAAACCATTTTTGAGAACAGTTTGGGGCTGCAGAACTTAAGTGCTATAGCGATGTCCTTTTTTATTTGAGTCTGAAGGGAACTTTCATGACGTGCTCTTTCCCATCTGTATCTTGAGTCAAGAGTAATCTGATATTTATCATCTTTTGTTGCATGAAACTAAGGTTAAACTCGGAACAGAGAGTCACACATTTATCTATTTCCGGATTTTCTCTCTTCTTTTTTTGCTTTCTTAAACTGAACTGCAGAATATTCAGGAGGCACTCCAGATCTGCTATGTGACTGTTTGGCACCATATGGAAGCCATTTGATTTTTCAGTCTGTGTTACCATTGTAAAATCGATACTTTTAAGAATAAAACACGTGATTCATGTGGTCCTGGAATTTTTGTTTTAGTACCCTTAATTTGTTGTTTTAGAAACAGTGTACTGCTCGGTCAAATTATAAAATTTTGTTTAAAAACATAATTACCGCTTTGGTCACTGTAGTAGCCTACTCGTACAGTCAGAAGTAGATGGCTGAGATGCAGATGGGTAATCTTCATGAGAATCCCTTGAAGATGCTGACTTCTTAGCAAAAAAAACTTCCAATTGACAACGGATTGCTGTCAATGTGCACTCTGCACTAGGTATTCATTTTTATGCTGTCAGAACATCTCTGTTAAACTAATGGTGAAAATAACAAAAGCACAATGTTAAAAATGAAATAAAATTTAAATGGACCAGAGTTAGGGTCAGGCAGGATATGAAGGTAAAAGCAAAGATTGATTTTTAATGAACAGTTTTTAATTGAGAAACCGAATCAGCTAAATTTGTTTAAAGGGATGTCACCTGATTAAAAATAAAACCTGAAAACTTCAAGCCTTACTTGTGTGTGTTCGCATTGACTTTTTCCAAAATATTTGTTTTACTTGTTTTACTCTATTAATATGGGGTATAACACATTATTGTGCATCTAGGACGCAAAGGTTTGCGTTATCGCGACCTGGTAAGCGTTTAAATGCTATGCAGGTACCTGCGTTTAAACCATGTTTAAATACACTCTTTGTATTGCATAATGATGTTTACTGACTGGTTAGTATAAGCAAAGAAACCCTAAAACCAACTACAAAGTAAAAAAAAAATATATATATAAAAAACGACACACACGTACACACCAAAGTATATATTGAAATTAGGGCTGTCAGTCAATTTCAAATTTTTGATTGGTTATTTCAGAAAGTAACTATCTTCTAGTGACTGTCCTGCAGTCTAAAGAAAATAAAAATAAGCTTGTTGGGAATTTGGTCTTTATAAAAGCATTTGTATTATTATTTTTATCTTGGTAAATGTCTCTGTGTATTTGTGTTGCACTATTGAGACATACCTGTGCTGTCCCGGTGGGCACAAAGTGAATAAACTAAACTAAACCTTTTTTTTTAAACATTTATTTATTTCTTTATTTTTTTTTTTAGATTATATTCAAAGAACAAAACAAACCCAATAATAATCTAAAACAAAAACACACAGCTTACAGTTACAGAATCTTTCCAATACATTGTTATACTAACTCTACTGTTCGGGAATCAAATGTTAAATCTCCCCTTCTGTTGACAAATTACATAGCTATCAAGGACATGTTTGTTTGAAAAAAATAATAAAAAAAAAAAAAAAAGATTTGTGTAAAAGTGGACTGGTAAATTGAAGCCTGTACATAATTTATACTTTTATATATGTTCTGAATTAATATTTTCTGGGGGGGAACCTTCCTTTTAAAATTGTGTCATACGTATTCACAGAAAGGGGTAAATAAACGTCAGACGCCACCTGGAGTGTTCTGTTTGGATCTTTGCTTTTTACTGCCATCAGTAACTCCAGCCACAGTAATTTCTGAATGTGTTTTCATTTCAAATGGTGGTACAGCAATTTTGTTTGGCACAGTTATTTACATACCACAGTTCTGTCGTCCACTTCCTCAAAATACTTTCAGATGTGGCTTTGCCTCATTCCTTTTTTTAGAGATGCCATTTTTATTAAATATATATTACAACCGTCAGAAGAAACATTTGTCATTAACTTTATTACCCCTTGGACTGAATACCATACCACGCCCAGTACAGCATGAAAAACCAATGTGTGCACCAATGAAGCGCCAGATAAAACCTGCCCCAGTGTCAATCTTTCTGTTGCACCAATCAGAAAAGCTACTTGGAGGCAATTGCCAAACCCCTTCCTTTTTTATAATGTCCGCCCTTACTGTGGCACCAGAGCAGACGGATACGTGACGGACTGCTGTATATGATAATACGTTAATACATGAAATATGTTTTTGGCACGATTTGTCACGTGACCAATTATACGTCTGGCATATTATTTAATGTTTAACCACTTTTTAATACGTTTTAAACATTTAAAATTCCCATCCCTAGTTGTTGCCTCTCTCAATGTATTCTGTTTGATACCAACAAAATGCTCTATTGTAATGGAAGCTGTCTCCAACAAGCACAGTGGTAACAAGGTCAGACTGAAGTCACAGACCACAACAGCTATGCAGCTGAATGTCTAATCCTGCAAGCACATAAATGAAAAGCTACATAACTCCTTCTGTGACTGCTTGCTTGGATCATTCCAAAGAAACAGATGTGTATGTTACTAAAATAATTGCAATGGCTTTAAAAAGCCTGCTGACTGATAATGAAACACAGTGGCTGGTTTTGAAATATCAAAGAGCAGCTGTTAGAAGCCACCGAAACCCTAAGTAAAAACCCTCTAACACTGTTTACATTTTGCATTTGTGTGTTAAATGTTTTAACGTTTTTTTCCTGAACACTATAGTTTATATTTAGCTTTTGCAGTATGTGGTAGTTAATATGGGTTTTCAGATTAATTTAACCACTATTGTGTTGATTTCACTGCAGCTGTTTGAAACGGCAGTGTGCTGTCCGTATTTCTTTAACGCAGGATTTGAACAGATCAAGTTGTGTGGGTGAAGGGAGATTAGTATACAGCCATGGCTGATCGAGTGCTTTGAAAGGAATTGCCATCCTAATTAATTAGTGCAAACTTCCAACACTAAGTTCTTATTAAGACGTGTTTATTTTTTGAACATATTTTTCCAGGTGTTTTTTTGTTTGTTTGTTTCTTGGTTTGGGCACTGAAGACTATAGGTGGAACAGTTGCTATGGCTGTACCTAGAAAATAAACCACAACAAAGGTGGATCCCTGTATATAATCCACTAAAAACTGCACTGAAGGAAGGTTGCGTTTTAATAATAAAATGCTCTCCAGATGCTAGCATTAGTTTGTTTTGAATCCAAATATGGAACTTGGTTGTGAAAAAATAAACTAGTCATTCTAATTTCAAGTGTGCAAAACTGGTGGCTCTCGCAGAGCTTCTGAAAAAAAAAAGAAAAAGTCTGTTGCTTTGTCCTCCTAGAAACTCATAAATCAAGTAATTCACCTCTGCACTGCTGACATATCTTGAGATACAGACCCTTGTAGCTTGGTGGTAAGGGGCCTTGAGGGGCAACGCTGGGTTGCAAGACCCAGGATAGCTTCTGTACAGATGTTGTTCATACAGCAATTTAAACCTTAACAACCCCTTTTCAATAAATAAAATGGGCATCAAACTATTTGCCCCGATTACACATAATTCCATTACTGATACTTGACATTTACAATATGAGCTGGGCTGCAAGTGCAAGTCTTTTGAGTGTTCGGTTCAGGACATTTTATTACTGTAAGTTCAAACAGGCGTGCAGCTCTGAATGAAAAGGCTTAATGCTGGGGATCAGAGTGGTTGCAGCTTTTCAATGTTCGGCTCTGGTGCAGTAGATGTACAGTATTTATTTTTTTGTGATTGGTTGCAAGTAGTAATACTTAATGTGCAGGTGGATTTCTCTAGTTTCATTCTGTAATTGTATTTAGGAACGGGGATTGCACAATCACTCCACGTGCAGATTAGCAATAGAGTACAGCTACATAAAAGACGCAGTGTTTCACTCGCTCTGGGTTGGAGAATGGGAGTAGAGAAAGGAGAATAAATCAAAATAAAAAAATTGCTACGCGTGCCGGTTAAACACCAGACCAATACTTGGTTGTTCCATATCCGTCTGTTTGTGTCTTATTTGGCCATAGCGCCATTTTGTTGAAAGTGGGGCTGTTAGATTCTTCAGCAAAATGATGCATGCCAGGGTTCGATTCTGAATTCTTGTTCTTGATGAGTCAGTTTGAACTCTTTCAAAGTACTTGGTTGATCTGAAAGGGCCCTAGCTGCAGTCACGCACCATGAGTGCTCTGTGGGCTCACCTTAATCATAACTTCAACACCTGCTCACCCCCTACTATTTAGTCCTGGGCCTTTATCAAGCAGACCTGGCAATTGTGCCAAATTGTGCTGTGAATTTGTCATGTGCCTATCGACTGGTTGACGAAACTATAAGATGAGCTGATTTTGAGGGCAAAGGCCAGTAAATGAGCCTAATGTGCTGTCTACTGTAATAAATAGATTAATAAATAATCTGTGATGGAGCGCAGTTTTTTAAAATTGTGGTTTATACAGTAGCTGCACACATTCAGTACAGTTATCCATGGCTTTTAAATAAAAGAAAAAAGCTTCCTCCATGTGACAATACAAGAACACACTTTTTAAAGCACTTTTTTTATGGATTTTGATGCATAAAGGCTCAAATCACCACCCACCAAACACAAAGGCCAGTCCTTTAGAACTGTTTATTGAATTTCCAGCTAAACCATGTATTAGTGTGTAATATATATGTATACGTGTGTGTGTGTGTGTGTATGTATGTATGTGTGTGTATGTATGTGTGTATATAATATATACATACACACATATACACATACACACTACCGGTCAAAAGTTTTAGAACACCCCCATTTTTCCAGTTTTTATTGAAATTTAAGCAGTTCAAGTCCAGTGAATAACCTGAAATGGAACAAAGGTAAGCAGTAAACTGCCAGAGGTTAAAAAAAAAAAAAAAAAAGTTTAGGTTACCAAAAACTGAAAAATAATGTACATTTCAGAGTTATACAAAAAGGCCTTTTTCAGGGAACAAGTAATGGGTTAACAACTTACAGCTGTTCTGCAGCAATGGAAGTAAATTAAGCCTTGAAAGTTGATGCTGACAATTCTTACAAACCCTCTGTCTGTATAAAAGCAGTGTTGGAACAGACTGTGTTGCTACACCCTCTTAAGCATTATTTGGACAGTATTGTACTGCAGGAAGTAGTATGTTACTGACATAATGGCAATTAACAAAGGAAGACAGACAGACCATTATAACCATTAAAAGTGTAGGTCTTTCATTTAGAGAAATTGCAAAGAAAGCCAAGGTGTCAGTGAGTACAGTTTCCTACACCATCAAAAGGCACTTGGAAACTGGAGGAAACTCTTGACAGGAAGAGGTCTAGCAGACCCAAAGCCACAACAGAATCAGAAGACAAGTTTCTGAGAGTCAACAGCTTGCGTGGTAGGTGGCTCACAGGACAACAGCTTCAAGCACAGCTTAACACTGGTCGAAGTAAGCATGTCTCAGTTTCAACTGTGAAGAGAAGACTTTGAGCTGCAGGTTTGACAGGTCAAGTGGCAGTAAGAAAGCCACTGCTAAGATGGCAAAATAAGAAAAAGAGGCTAACCTGGGCCATGAAGCACCGCCAGTGGACTACTGAAGACTGGAAGAAGGTCTTATGGACCAATTAATCAAAATTTTAAATCGCAGGGTTTTTGTACGCAGTCGAGTAGGCGAAAGGATGGTTCCTCCGTGTGTCACACCAACTGTCAAACATGGAGGAAGAAGCGTGATGGTCTGGGGCTCTTTTGCTGGATCCAGAGTCCATGCAATACCCTCTGGTATATGCCTAGTTGCTCAGGGGTTCATTCTACAGCAAGATAATGGCCCAAAACATACCGGTTGTTTTTACATTACGCACCCACCCCATTGGTGCTTGCATACGGCTGTCTTGGCAAGTTGCTGTTTCATTGGTCCACAAACAAGTACAGTACTGTGAATGAAACAGTCATGGTGCAGTTCTGCAGTTCGTATTGCAGAAAATGGCGAAAATAATAGAACGAAAGGAAGGTGCTGGCAAAAATGAAGGTACGTATTATGGCTCATCTTCAAACCGGGAGTAGTGGCTTTGCCTTTATTATAAATGCTTTCCTGGTAAAAAAAAAAAATATATACACACACACACACACACACACACACACACACACTGATGGTACGCTTGCGTCTTATACAGCAATAACTAAGTCTGCATTTTTTTTATTGCTGATTATTTATTTATTTTTTGTGACCTGATGTTGATGGAGACAAATGTGGTGATCCAGCGAATTATAAAATACACACCATGTTTAAACAAGCATCTTTTGAAAAACACAAAGTTGCCATTCATTTTAATATTTGACTCTTTTTTTTTTTTCAGTTGTACATAGACCCTTTATAAGTTTTAAACATTTTTTTTTTTATTAAACATGACACAAGCAATTCGTGTTTTGTTTTTATTAGAACTTATTTTCTTTTCCATGGTAATATAAAATGAAGCAGAAAATGTCAACTTTGTGCTTTTAAAATTAACATTTATAATATGAAATGCTTAGTATTCTAAATAAACCGAAACTAGCAGATTATTAGCTCAAGTTCAAGCGCTCTTGCCTTTTGTGTGCCTGCACTGAAGGTATTTTGTGTGGCTCCTTTTGTAGGTTCGTTGTTGTTAAAGCTCAAAAAACAGGAGGGAAAGGAAGGGGTCACAAAAATAGGAATTAACAAGAACAATGAAAGTGTACATTTGTTCTTTTTTTAGCCTTTAACAATTAAAAGAGAGCGACCTTTTTGATGTAAACAAGTTCAATTTGAGTTGTAAAGGAACAAGAACATTAAAAGAAAAGACATTTTGTACAATATTTATTTCAGCCGTTGTGCAAATAGATTTCACTTGAAACTATATTTTACTTCAGCTTTATTTGACTGGATACTTGCATCAAGTTTCACAGACCCTATTTTACCAAATTTTTCTTGGCAGGTGCTGTTTTGTTCACTCAATTATTGGCATCTCTGGGTTTGTTAAACCAGCAGTTTTAAAGTTCACTTATTTGATATACAGTCTAAGTTCAGGTGTAATCTGAATCTTAACTTCATTCAGTTTGAGTTCTTGAGCAGAAAATCCTACATAGCATTGGATCCCAGATTCCTGCCACTTCAGCTTTTTTTTTTAATTTCATCTCTAACCACAGGATTTCCAATGCAACTAACAACCAATAATCATCTCGGCTGATACGGACATTTTGTGCAGCCTGTCAAATGCTACTCGTGCGGTCTTAATGGTTTACAGTTCAGTTACAATTACAATTACAAAACACCAACGTCAACAAATGTTTCTTCTTATACAAATGCACACAAAAAAACACTCAAGTGCAGCGTCTAATTGATAGCTCTCATCAGTGAACAATTCATGCTTTTTTTTTTTTGAGATAATGACACACACTGTTTTGTTCTAGTTATGATACAAAACGTTTTTACTATATGTATTTGTTTAAATGTAAAGAACTGCTAATTATTGCAAGTCGCCCACTCTTAAAGCGAACCATACTGCATTCTGTAGACCCTCTGGCTGAGGTGGTATTTAAAATGATTAATTTTTACATTTCTTTTACTTTTCTCACTATGTTTGGCCATGTGTCCTTAACTGTGTAGATTGTAAGGCGAGCACAATTCTATAATGATGATGTTAGGTGTACTGCCAAGTTTGTCCTATTCGCACAGTGCTACAGAATAAGAACTATGTACTAACTGCTTAATGCAGCTGGAAAGCTGAAACAGTGGGGCCCCTCCACTACCAGTTCCATGCATGGGTAAAGGGGATTACCCATAAATCTAGCAGAGTGGAACATAATAAATTAGATTCAGCTGAAACCAGCTTCCACATGAAAGGCTGGCTTTGTTCCCATCTGGTATATTAGGGCAGGTCATCTACACACAGGATGTGCTGTGTTTTATTCCCTCTGCAGGCTTAAACATTGGTTTCCAAAAGCCAGTTTCTTTTAATATACAATTTCCAAGGTAAAATTTGGTGCAGATAAATTGCCTGGGTAATATTTGAATTATGCTGTGAATGCTACCCCCTGTCTGAATCGCCATGTAATGTTAGTGAAGTTAACCTGTATAGATACTGAGGTGCTGTAAACAGCTTTGTAGGCACTAACACTACAGCAGCTATTGTAAAACCCAGGAATTTCTGAATATAAATATAGGTGAAAAAACCAGAGTAAGAACCTTCTTGTAGTTATGTGCAAAGTGATGTGTGTGTTTTGTTCTAATTGTCTGCAAAGAGCAGGCTTTTTTTCCCACCCACACAGTAAAGCTGGACTATTTACAAGGTCTTTTTTTAACATAATGTCCTGAAGCTCTCCAAAGCGGATGCTGTCGGCACTGATTTCCAGATTTCTTTCATGTCAGGACACGAATGTAGAAAGTGTTCACTCTTAAAAGTTTCCAGATGCTGGAGTTTTACCAGCTGGACCCTAAATTCATGCATTTTAGTCACGCAACAGAGTTGTCTGTGATTTTGTTTGTTTTCTTATTTTGAAAAACTAGATTATGCTTTAATGACCCAGCTATTGGGCATGCTGCTGTCTCTAAAATACCCTACTGGCCAACTCCATGACTGTACCAGTAAACATTTGTTTTGTTTTTCTCAACAGGCTACTTTTTGGAACCTTATACCCTGCATACTATTCCTACAAAGCTGTGAAAACAAAGAATGTTAAAGAATATGTAAGTGTTGAGTTAATTCTCTTTTAGTGGTTTAGAGGTGCTTGTAAAACCAGTGATATTACACAAAGTAAATGCAAATTAATTCAGTAAATGTATGTTGGTCAAGTTTTGGTTTGTTTAACTATTAAATGTTTTGTTAATAATATAGTACTAATCTTTAATATAATACAATAAGTTATTTAATGCCTTCAAAGCCAGGGGTGTTCACAATGTTAAGATAGTAGTTTTTATGAATTGTATTTCTGTACTTGACAATCAAAGAACCTTGTTGTGCACAGAACAGACAGACTGTCTGCCATGTGATAAAAATGCAGTATGTGCAGAGATTAGATTTGCAAATCACATGATTTAACTGGAATGTAGTTTTGAGTTTAGGAGACCTTTGAACTTGGCATGGGAAAATGTGCTTCAGGCAAGTGAAATTAATGTGTGCAGGGTTTTTTTTTTGTTTTTGTTAAGTTTGGTTACCATAGATGGCTGGGTTTGTGTTTCTTTTGGAGGTGTTTACCAGTCATACAGCACTGTACTGTAAAGAGCAATACCATTTCCTGATGAACAAGAATCCAATGAACATGCATCAAATATTGCTTATGTTAATTCATTTCTGGCTTTTTTTTTTTTTTCTTTATATATATTTAGTAGTCGCCAATTGATTTTTACCCTGTTTTTCTCCCAGTTTTGAAGTAGTCAATTATTGTAGGCTCAGCGAAGATGAACACACACTGTCCTCTGATGCGTGTGCTGTCAGCAGACCGCTTCTTTTCACTCTGCAGGCACACAATGCAGCCACCTCAGAGCTACAGCGTCGTAGGACAACGCAGCTCTGGGCAGCTTACAGGAAGCCCACAGGCGCCCAGCCAAACCACAGGGGTCGCTGCTGCACGGTGAGCCGAGGACACCCTGGCTGACCTAAGCCCTCCCCACCCGGGGCGACACTCGGCCAATTGTTTGCCACCCCCTAGGAGCTCCTTTACCGGATGTGTCACTTGAGAGCCCCCCATTTTTTGGCTTTTAACCATCTAGCTGCTAACTTGTCAGTGCTAAAGATGTGTTATATATTGTTGTACAGTACTATATGTTCTGTGTTGCCAATATCGGGATCAATAGTTTTGTATATTTAAACAGCAATCGTGTTTCTAGTGTAATCTTTGGCTTGAACTTCTAACCGTATCTACTGTAGGATTTGAATGTTTGTACAGTAGTATGATGGTGGATCCGTTCTGTCCATTTTATTGTTAGTGCTCTCTGAAGGAATTGACATAAAACCCCAAATCTATAGGATTGCTTGCTGCATCAAACATAGAAAAAAATATATAATTTGGTCTACTGGTCCACAGCTCTTGCTAGCACAACCCTTTTTGAAGGAACCTAATTTCACTGGACAATACAAAACAATTGCTAATGTTCCTTGCGTTTTTAGGCTTTTTCAGCACTTCTCCCCTCATGTACTGTAGTAAATGCAATTAAACTGCATGTTTTACTTTGTTTCTTCTCCATAGTGACAAACCAGTATGAGGAGAGGTTAACACAATCTGTACTGTATAACAGGGTTAGTTTTTAAAGCTAAAAATATAGTAAATTGTTTTCAGCACATGTTGGCGCAGGTTTACATGGCTAAACTGAGTTGCTGGCCCCAGTTCAAATGAATGTTTTGTGTGGCAGCTTTCAATTGAAGCATCTGTGGCAGTGGAAGAGTGATAGAAGCAGGTGATTTGTTTGTTTTTAGAGGCTTGTCTCAGTCAATTAGGAAACAGACTATTCATTTACCCAGCCCAAGTATTGTTGAATCAGGATTTTTAGTGCACTACAGTAAGCCTCTAAATAGGACATCGCTGACATTTTGACAGTGAACCGTAAAATACCAGTCTGAAAATCTGGTAACCTTAACCACATCAAAGGGTGAAAGCCAAGTGTTTTTCCTATTGCCTGTTTGTTTGTTCCCACGCTTCCTGTCTGAACAAAGCCGAGATCATGCACAAGATTATCTCCAAGTACAGTAATGGGGGAACACTTCAAAACTAGTATTATTTTTGTGTAATTTTTTGCTTTGGAGAAACTTGGTGCTAATACCCCTTGTGTATTGAACAGAACCTGTGCATTTTATAAATTGTATGCTAAAACAGTACGTGATTTGCATTGCTAGAAGGTAATGTGCAGTATACAGTAGTATTTTACCTGAAAATACCCAATATTGTGGCACCTCAGGTGGTATTCATTTACCAGTACATCAGTCCTTGTGATATCTGTCTTATTCTTTTTTTGCATATAAACTCATCTACAGTAAATGGCAGTACACTGAACACACATGCTACAGGGAGTGTTACAGAGCTAATGTCATTATTAAAGTTTGTGTCTGAGGCAAGGTTGAATTTAATACATCACTGTGCCCTTAAGGCCCAGTTTATTTACAAAGAGGCTGGTATAGTAGGCGACACACAGTTGTCTCCTTGGCTTGATTTGCGTGTCAACAACTCTGCCACCACTCTGAAATTAACCGTGCATGGGGTCTACAGTACAGTCTTTCTAGTACTGTTGAATGATGTCATTCATTGCAGCCTCCTTGAGGTCAAGTCTGGAGGTTATTACATAGTGATAGACACTGCCATTGAGCTAACTCTTTCATCCTTTTCTGATCTAGTATGTATGTGAACATTAATTTGACCCAAAATATTAAAATCAAATTGTAAACGTACGTCACACTGCCTCCTTTGTAAATACAAATACTGATCTACTGTAATAGTATAGCTTTCAGTAAGCCATGCAAAAATTACAGCTAGATGCTTGCAGAACACAGTTGTCTTGGAACCACTCCAGTGGGACTTGCTTTGATCTTTGTCTATATTAAACCTTTGACTACAGTTACAGTATATAATCTTATACTTTAGCAATATAGCATCCTTTCTTTTTTTGGCTAAATTGCTTTGCTGTTGAACACAGGTAGTAAATTAAATTTTATGTCCTTTACCAGAGCTGTCGTGTTTTTTTTTTTTTTTTTCTTCTTCTAAAAATACAGTGTGAGACCTTTGGGAAATGTGGACAGAAGTGCCTTTGTGTGTGTGTGTGTGTGTGTGTGTTTGTGTTTCAAAGTTTTTCATATTCATTATTAGTTTTTATATATTCATATTTTGCAGGCAAATGTGGGGATGTTTATGTTCAGCATTTTATTGAACATTACAATATATTTTTGTCTACAGCTTTCAGTTAAGATACAGTAGTTCATTTAGAATAGATGCATTGGAGACCATTTTTAAAATTGCCATACTTTTGAATCTCCAGAGCTGAATAAACTCACAACTTGAAAGAATTATTTAACAGTTCAGAAATGTGCTTTCTAACACAGAGAAAGGTCTTCTGTCGGTGCACGTTGGAGTGGGAATTCTGATTCGGTTACGTTGAAAAATGAATTTTTAGTTTTAGTTTTATTTAAGCTGATATTTTTTAACTGTTCATTTCTAATTTTAACTGACCTTTTATAACTGGTCAAGGAAGGTTCATTGTATAGCTTGCCCGAGTATTCTACAGTAGTTGACAAGCCTTAGACGTTTTGGCACTCTGCCTTGCTTAATGGAAATTCTTATTTTACTTTGTCAGGCGTTTAGAAACCCTACACCCTTCTGGCAATGATCAGCGTCCTCCTGTTTCACAATACTGCAAAGCCTCAAGTCATTACTAAAAACAGGCACTCCTTATTTTCTTTGAGTCAAGCACACTATAAATGTAGCGTTAGCTTTTTGCTGCTAGGGCATATAAAAATAAAATTGCACCTTTTACTTGGTGTATTTTATGTCTTTTAAAAAAAAAAAATTCTTGGAAAAACAACAATTTTTCTAATACTAATACTTTTTCTTTCGGATTACCTAAAATCAAAGAAGAGAGAATGAATTTGAAACCACACAACTCGAAACATACCTTCCCTTTTGTTCCAAATTTTGGAAATGTAGGGTCATTTCGGAGACCTGCAATTTCTAGTAAGCACTCGTCCAACCAGTGATGCTCTTCTGTGAAGAGCTTGATCCGAATAATCGACTAATTGTGCTGCATTACTGTAGTGGAATTTAAAGTACAAATACCTTTTGCCATGTCCCATAATTGTAAATGATTTCTGCACAAACAGACCACACTACATTGTGCTGACCAAAGCACTTTCATCTTCTGATTTATCAAATGTACAGTTCTCCTGGAATACTGTACCTATTGCATCATTTTGCTGCATACAGTTCTGAAATTGATGCTTGCTTGCATGTTTGGATCAACCAACCCACCAGCTTGTTTACGTGCTTGTCTCCTTGTTGTAATACATAAATACTCAAGCTTGTGGAAATGAAATAAAAAGCAGATTCTCCTGGACGTTCTGTTGCTTTTCAGCGTTTTATAGCCTGTGGAAGGAATTCCATTCCTTTTAAAGAAATGTAGTAGTTCTTACGGTACGCAGTTTATTTAGTGAGGAATTCCCAACTGTGGATTTAGTAAATTAATCCTCATTTAGCAATTTGCTTTCTGCAGAAGTCATTACGTAATTGAGGTAGAAGCACTTTCATTTCCATGTCTTAAACATTTAGCAAGTTACCGTATCTCATTGAGGAGAAATTGCATTATTATTCTGCCTGCAGCAGTTTCAGTGTTTTGTTAGTCTGTGAACTGTTGCTAGAATAAACTGTTTTAAGTGGGAGATTCTTTTTCTCCTTACCATTACCTGATTAATACAAAACTATTTAAAAATAAATTATAAACAGAACAGGCTATGTGGCCAAACAACCTTTCCACTCTTGTGACACCTTTTTGTCCTGTGAGATTATTAGGCTTATGTCTAAACATACAAAAAAGGCATGTATAGTAATTATCTTAAGTCACAAGAGTTTCTTGTTCTCATTTATAACCACTGTGGTTTCTTGGGTAAGGTGCAGGATTGTAGTTATTACTGATGGATCATTTATGACGAGAGGGAGAGAAGAGGTTTAATTTTCAAGTTGCGAGTAACTCTTTCTATACTGTGTAATGATTGGAGTTCCTTCTTTGTTTATAAGTAAGCCAGGTCATCACATTTTCTTGGTTGCCGAGTCTAAAAAATGTGTCTGAACATCCAGCAAAGAACTAGGATTAGTGACTATTTGTAAAGTTGGTCATTGCTATTCAATTTCAACTAATTAGTTTACACTATAAAGATTACATAATAGCAGGGTGTCTGGTGTAGCTACATATGCAGTGCAGTGTTGCTTAGTCTATATTCTCTGTCGGTATTAAAGGTTTATCCCCTTCCAGTAATACAGCAACAGTATCTTATGTCTGAAACCAAAAACACATTGGAAATGTGAAAAAACACCAAGTTATCAAAAGTGCCCAGCCATTTAAATTGGAGATGTCAAAAACACAAGCCAAATTTCAAGAAACCATTGGGGCAACCTTGCCCAGCACAAAGGAATTAAGCACAACTGTAAAAACGGTGGAGGTTCAGGTTGCCCCAATGGTTTCTTCCAAGTTGTATTAAAAACACAAGCCAGGTTTCAAGAAACAACTGGGGCAACCTTGGCCAGCACCAAGCAAATTGACACAACTGTAAAAGCGATGGGGTCAAGGTTGCCTCAATTGTTTCTACTAACTTGGCTTTTGTTTGTCATGCAAGTTCGATCCGCTTTTATTGTGCCTGAAAAACACAAGCCGAGTTACTGTTGAAAGGGTTAAGATTTGAATCTGTGTAGTGTAGCGGTTATATAGTTGGAGTGAACGTATGATTATGTTCAATGAAAGTGTCATATCAGCTACATTTTTTTTCCCATCATAAATGTGTTTGTCTTAGATGGGCCAGGGTGTCCTCGGCTCCCCTGCTGCGTGGCCCAGAGCTGCGTTTTCCTCTGACGCTCTGGCTCTGAGGTAGCTGCATGGCAGGGCTGCTGAGTGAAAAGAAGCGGACGGCTGAAGGCACACGTTTCGGAGGATGCATGTGCTCGTCTTTATCTCTCCTGAGTCAGCGCATGGGTTGCAGCGGTGAGCCAAGCTTAGGAATTGGGCATTTCAAATTGGGGAGAAAATGGGCGAAAATTACAATTGGCGATTCCAAATTTAAAAAAAAAAGTGTGTTTGCTACACAGAAAAAAAAATTATTGCACCCCCTTATATAACCTCCCGATATAGAAATAAATGTCTATGTTTTGATTTATATATTCATTTATTTCAATATTTATTAATCTTTTACTTTTACCAAATATAGGCTATCCCTTCACAAATAGCGTTCCTCTCATCATCCAATGTCGAGAAGAACCGTACGTCTATGCACCAATAGGGACCACAATGAGCGTTATGAATGATGACTAGAAAAATTTCCAAAATATAACTTAAGTTCCGAGAATTCTCAGCTGGCTGACTTCATATTTCAAAATACTGCTCGTCTCAACTAATCATGTAGCACTGACAGTAACACAACACGCTTGCAAACTGAAGGTTATAGTTTCAAATCCCAAGCATGCCAGACATGTTTTTATATTTATATAAAAATATATTTTTTGCAGGTAAATGTTCAATTTTAAAACAGAAATAATTTTATATAAGTGATATAGACGTCACAATAAGTGTGTTCCCTAGCATATTTCCGTGTTGACAAAACAAGTTAAGTTACATAAATATACACGTGGATAAGTGTGTCTGGGGTCCGCAAAAAAAATCAGCAAAACAACGTTGGGAGAGAAAGAAGGACATTTTTACCTTTGACTTTTCTCTTACTGTATCACAGGTATTGTCTTTTTTTTCTTTCCTTCATTTCAACTAGTGTTGGGAACTACAAATTAAAAGTGAAATGGTGCTTTTGGCTGATTTACTTTTGCTGCGCCAATACCCTGAAAACACGTAAACTGTCCTTGCTGCATAGAGTCAGGCAGTTCTTGCTCTTCGCTGATAACTTGGTATGATCCAAATTTTGTGTTTTTTGCGGTTTAAAGATTAGAACAGTTTTACATGCTTAAATATATCTGGTTTGTAATCTTAAGTGCTGATATAATGCATTGATCACTTGCGGTCAAAACCAGGCTGTGGAAGTTCACAGGGAGGTCGCCAATTAAATCTGAAGTTGCCTGTCAGTGTAGTAATTCCAGGGCTGTGTACATTCATTTTACTTTGTTCAGTGAGGCTTATCAAATAATACCTCAGAGCCTGAATGGGGGGGGGGGATGTTATCACATGACTGTCTGGGTTAACTTTGAAATTGAAATGCTGAGAAGTCTCTCTGAAAGCCTGATGGATTTCAGCTAATATTACAGCAAGCATACTAAACAGTGCATTGTGCATAGCTATGATGGGCTGGAACCTTACAAATTTAAAGTCATAGTTCCATTACATAATATTTTAAATGTGCACTTCTGATCCTGACTGAAAGGTAGGTTTTACTTTACTGCAGGTTTTGCAGTTGTTGCAAGTAGTAAGGCAGTGTAACTTTTGGGTTCACAACATGACACATACTTTAATACATGGGTTACAATACATTTAATAAAACATAAAAATTGTCTGTTCTCAACATATAATGTGGTTTTAAACTGCTGAAATATTTCAGCTAGCTTAAATATGACAGCATGAAACATGTCAATTATGTACAGTCCAGTAATGAGATCAGCATTGTTTTGTTATGCAAAAGTTGCTAACATGTGAAATGTTACACCCCTAAAATGTAGACTACTAATCCACTGGGTATGGTACTGGTAAATTGTCATCTGGGTGGCTATAGTACCTTCACAGTTGGTCAGTCATTAACAGAATTCCTGCTGCACTGAAAACAAAGAGAACCAGCAGTATTCTTGACACTATGGACATTGAAAAAGTAGGTGAGAATAGCTGTGAAATGAACCAATAAAATGGGAAGGGCTGACAATTTGCCAATCAAGGATAGATATACAGTGACTCAAACTTTTTTTAATCCTAGTTGATTCTTCAGAACTAATTGCATGTGAATAGGATGTTAGTAGAGATCTGTCAGTTTATGTAAGATAAATAGCTATAGATTATGAATGTGTATTTGTTTTTTTCTTAAAGCATAAAGACCTGATATTCAGTGGCTGAAACTCCTCTCTAATGTATTGGTGGTGGTAGTAGTAGTAAAGGACTGTTTGCATCTGCACCTTTATTAAACAGACTTTTCCATCAAGGACTGCTTTTTTTATATCCCCCAGGTTCGCTGGATGATGTATTGGATCGTCTTCGCTGTCTACACCGTACTTGAAACAGTCACAGACCTCACAGTATCTTGGTAAGATCACAAGTGCAATAGAAATGCAGATTGTAATGCTATTTTATTTAAGAATCTCATTAACTGGTGCTATTAATTTAAATTTAAAGTTGCGTCACATTCCCATGTCAGACTATCTAGGCAGGATGGCAGATCAGACTGTAGTCCAGTAAATCATTTGAGCCTCAGTTGGAGCCTTGTCACATATTCAAAATCACTGCGCTTCATCACAGAATTATCGGACAGTAGCCGTCTTGATTTTACAGTTACAGATGCACAGCTGTAACTATGAAGCTGAGTGACCAATTACCTGCATAAAACCCGAAAGCAGTAAGCAGACATGCCGATTTGGGTGAAGAACAATTAAATGAACTGGAAGATGTAAAAAAAAAAAAAAAAAAAAAAGAAGAAATCGCTGTCTTTTATACTCAGTACTGACTTTTTCACATAAAACGATTTCGGTGCCATCTCAACTCCACCCCCATCTCTTCAGTGGCAATGTCCACAATATAAAAAATACAGATGTACTTTCTTTTGCATGTGCCAATAAAATGTATTTTACTCAGCTTAACTTGGTGTGTAGTTCAAAATTATAAATGGGACTACTTTATTGGCATAAGGATATTTAATTAAAAAAAAAAAAAAAGTAAGGCTCTTCATTGCATCCATATATGTTGAATGTACGGACTTCTTGTATATATATATATATACTGTGCCTTGCCAAAGTATTCAGACCCCTGACCAATTCTCTCATATTACTGAATTACAAAAATGGTACATTGAAATTTCGTTCTGTTCGATATTTTATTTTAAAACACTTAAACTCAAAATCAATTATTGTAAGGTGACATTGATTTTATGTTGGGAAATATTTTTAAGAAAAATAAAAAACTGAAATATCTTGCTTGCATAAGTATTCAACCCCTGTGCTGTGGAAGCTCCCAGTTTGCACCGAGGAAAGAAATTGCCCTAACGAGGACACAATTACCTTACCGTTGGCCTCCACCTGTGAATTATTAAAGTTGCTGTCACATTTTCTGGATAAAAACCCCACTGTTGAAGGATCATTGGTAAGGCTGTGAACTGCCCAACTTGTCCATGGCAAGCTCAACCAGCATGGCTATCATAGCATACTTCAGAGGCATGCCATTCCATCAGGATTACGGCTAGTTGGGCAGTCCTTCATTCTTCAGCAAGATAATGACCTGAAACGCACCTCAAAGTTGTGCAAGAACTATTTGGCAAAGAAGGAAAGTGAAGTACAACTCAATCTAATGACCTGGCCTGCCCAGTCTCCAGACCTATCCAATAGAACTTGTATTGGACGAACTGGACAGAAGAGTCGCAGCAAAGCTACCCACAAGTGCCCTACATCTCTGGGAATTGCTGCAGAAGAGCTGGGAATACATGTCGGGTGATTTCCTGCTGAAACTTGTTAACCGAATGCATCATGTGCAGTCTGTGTTTGATGGCTTGTGACCAGCCATCTTCCTCTTGATCACATTCCAGAGGTATTCAATGGGGTTCAGGTCTGGAGATTGGGCTGGCCATGACAGGGTCTTGATCTGGTGGTCCTCCATCCACACCTTGATTGACCTGGCTGTGTGGCATGGAGCATTGTCCTGCTGGAAAAACCAATCCTCAGAGTTGGGGAACATTGTCAGAGCAGAAAGAAGCAAGTTTTCTTCCAGGACAACCTTGTACTTGGCTTGATTCATGCCAAAGCTGCCTGATTCCAGCCTTGCTGAAGCACCCCCAGATCATCACTGATCCTCCACCACATTTCACAGTGGTTGCGAGACACTGCGGCTTGTAGGCTTCTCCAGGTCTCCGTCTAACCATTAGAGGACCAGGTGTTTGGCAAAGCTAAAAATTGGACTCATCTCGGGGTGCTTCAGCATGGCTGGAATCGGGCAGATTTGTCTTTGTGAAGGACGCATGAATCAAGCCAAGTACAAGGTTGTCCTGGAAAAAAACTTGCTTCCTTCTGCTCTGACAATGTTTCCCAGCTCTGAGGATTGGTTTTTCCAGCAGGACAGTGCTCCATGCCACACAGCCAGGTCAATCAAGGTGTGGATGGAGGACCACCAGATCAAGACCCTGTCATGGCCAGCCCAATCTCCAGACCTGAACCCCATTGAATACCTCTGGAACGTGATCAAGAGGAGGATGGGTGATCACAAGCCATCAAACAAAGCCGAGCTGCTTGAATTTTTGCGCCAGGAGTGGCATAAAGTCACCCAACATCAATGTGAAAGACTGGTGGAGAGCATGCCAAGGCGCATGAAAGCTGTGATTGAAAATCAGGGTTATTCCACCAAATATTG
Organism: Polyodon spathula; assembly: GCF_017654505.1. NCBI lineage: Eukaryota > Metazoa > Chordata > Actinopteri > Acipenseriformes > Polyodontidae > Polyodon > Polyodon spathula. The sequence continues at coordinate 16,505,998 of NC_054543.1, forward strand.
ATTTCTGAACTCTTTCTAAGTTAAAATATTAGTATTGTGTCGTTTAAAAATGAATCTGAACTTATTTTTTTTGCATTATTTGGGGTCTGACAACACTGCATCTTTTTTGTTATTTTGACCAGTTGTCATTTTCTAAATGACAATATTTTTAATTGGAATTTGGGAGAAATGTTGTCAGTAGTTTATAGAATAAAACAAAAATGTTCATTTTACCCAAACACATACCTATAAATAGTAAAACCAGAGAAACTGATAATTTTGCAGTGGCCTCAATTTTTCCCTGAGCTGTGTGTGTGTGTGTGTATATATATATATATATATATATATATATATATATATATATATATATAGATAGATAGATAGATAGATAGATAGAGAGACATACATTTGTTTTCTTTTTCCAGTGGCACCCATTACATAATTAATACATTGAAAACATATTTCCATTATTTAATATAATATGAATGATCTCTCTCTCTCTCTCTCTCTCTCTCTCTCTCTCTCTCTCTCTCTCTCTCTCTCTCTCCCCATGCCCAAACCCTCAGGTTTCCACTCTACTATGAACTGAAGATTGCATTTGTAATTTGGCTGTTGTCTCCGTATACCAGAGGAGCCAGCCTTCTCTACAGGAAATTCCTGCATCCCCTTCTTTCTTCAAGAGAAAGGGTAAGAGAATACACATTCACTTCAGCCTTGTATCACATATCCATCTTCCTCACCTTAAACTCTCTCTAAGCATTATGATAACCTATTTATTTGTAGAATAAATATTATTTACCGTAGCTGTGTGTCTATTCATTAATAAGCATTATCCACAATAATAATGGGAATATTATTTAGAGCAGTTCTTTTGTACATGATATTCATGTAAATAAAAAGGCTTCACCATTACAACAGCAAACGGTTAACATGAGTCTAAACACAACTAAGTGATTTTGAAGGACATTTTCATGTGTTAATTTTGGAGTGTCAAGAACAATGGACAACAAAACTTTTTATTACAAAAAGATATGCCTGCAATATGAAGATCTCTGAATTCGTACAGATTTAAAAATGTTATCGGATTCACCCAGTTAAATGATGTAAAGCAACGCAGGGTTAATCTTTTTCAAATAGTTTTCCAACAGGCTGAATGCTGTGGTTTTCCTCTAAATACGTCCGTGTTTTGAAAGAATCCTTTAATTCAAGTTCAGTAATTGCTTTGAGCTGAACGCTGGGTGGTCACAGAAAAAAAAGGAAACTGGCCCTCTTCCATTTGACTGAAATATACTGTTCAAGAATGAATAGGCGTTGGTGCTCAGTGAAGAACTGTGGCATGGCAGAACCACATCTACCTGAAAATGAAAATAAGTTTCTCTGGAACATACTTTGACAAATACATTTAAGTTTCCATTTTCCAAGGCCACCCATTTCATAATGAATACATTGATAACATATTTCCATTATTTTTTTCAAGCATTAATCCTTCAACCTGTTGTTACCTTTTTTTGTTTCTTTTAGGAGATTGATGACTACATTGTTCAGGCCAGAGAACGTAGTTATGAGACCATGGTAAAGTTCGGCAAGCAGGGATTAAATATAGCAGCAACAGCAGCTGTCACTGCAGCTGTTAAGGCAAGTTGAATTCTACTTTCCTTTTGGTTGTGTAAAAGTGAGTTGAGTTTTAAAGCGTTTCCTTTTTTAATGTATTTGTTTTATAATGAAAATATCTCTTGTAGTCACATAAATTGGCATGGCCTCAGGCCAAAGTGACACATCCATTTTGTGTTGTAACAATATAGATTTTAGTTCAATGGAGTATTTGTCATTCTTACCAGAAACATATGAGTTGTATTTTAATGTAGTTGTTGTAAAGCAATTCCTGTAGACAGAGATGAAAGATCTCCACTGATTGGCAGTTTCTGCTTTTACTCTGTCCCCTGGGGCTATTGATTCATACCCTAACAAGGAAAATAAAATGACTAGCTAGTAGAGGCTAGGTTTGCCACGATATCAAAATTATAGTTTTTAATTACTGAACCATTTTTATTCAACGATAATTGAAATTTTGATATCTACTATACTTTTAAATTAAATTAGTTTTTAGCATTACAAATGGCAGTAATTTTTTTCTATTTGTGTAATTGTTTTGACGTAATTTACTATAAATTCATGTTAGGTACAACTCACTTAAAGTGTTGTCCATTATCTTATGTATTTAGATAGAAACGTTCTGATGTGAATGACTGACAATCCTGAATCCTAAATGTTTTTTTTTGAAAAACATTTACCTTTTTATTGTGCAGTTAACTTTCAACAGTACCAATCACATTTCTACAGCCTAGCTAACAATTTCCCACCCTAATTTTTTTCACTCATAATTTGATTATGTACTGTAATACCAAAGCAGTAAACCATGATATAGGCCTAAAGCAAGGGTTTGCAACCTTTTTTTGACACTGTTGTACCCCATCTTTCGGGAGGTTTCAATTACAGTTTTCTTTCACTGAATGGTACCACAGTCACAATGAAGGCTGTTTTATTTAATGTGTCATTTTTCACAGCTAGTTTAAGACTGAATACCAAACAGTAGGCTTCATTCTTAAAACGTAATTACAAGTCTTTGGATGCACAGAATTAAATTACACTATTTAGGAATTTCTTTGGAAATACTCTTATTCACTTTCTATTTGGCAAAGTCATTATAAATAATACAAAGTAGTCTACATTGTAAATGTTTATCATGTTACCATTTTCTTCCTCCTCAGTATAATTTTATGTTATTTCAAATGTTTACAATATCAAAAATATTAACCTCAAGATTAAACTATAATACCAATGATAAACTTATTTTTGTTTTATTTCACCAGCATAAACATTATCCAAAGGGACTATACAACTTTCTGTCACTTTGCACTTTCTGTACACTCCTGTGTTTTCTTCCATCGTTTTTGCTTTGCAAGTAAGAAATGTATCCATTTCAAACATCGAAAAACATTCAAGCAGCTGCTCTTGCTGTCACTAAAATGCAGCCGCGGGAATAAGTACAACAAAAAAAGTCAACGTATGAATATTGAGATTATGATGTATGTTTACCGGATACGACAAGTATCACAGGTTTAAAGGGCATTACAATGCAAAACGACATCAATACTGCATCTCCAGCCAAGCCCCACCCTGTTTTCGCTGTATTTTTAACATACCTCTTTATAGATGTGCATACTGATAAATCCTTTCCTGATCACTCGTTTTATCACCAAACTCCTCAGTCATTGTTTTATTACTATAACATCTCAAAAATCTCTGCAGATGTCTGATATTTTATGAGCACTGGATGCAGAAGCAGCTATCTCCTTTGTTTTTATGTCTGTGTTATCTATGTGATGCATGGGGCTATCAGATTATTTTTTTTTTGCTTCATTCGGCTCCTATTGTTCTCACTCGGCCATCGAAAGGTTTTCTCTGCTTTTTCCGGATAAAAAAATGACTAGAGACCTGGGCATTGCGTCTTTTTGATGTCGGACGGGAAAGGGAAAATTGTAATGTCGGACCTGGTCCGACATAGGAGCGCAAAGGGTTAAGGATCGTGTGAGACAGAAATGGCTATCCCAAAGTGAGTTTTTTTTTCTCTGTTTATGTGATTGCTCTGATTATGATGTTGCAAAAGTAAGACCTATAACACTATTACAGGGCACTAGATACTCATACCTAGAAACCCTGCAGCAGTCTTTCTGACAGCTGTATTCAAAACACTGTAAATAGTATAATGAAAGGAGAAACAGTCGTTTTCTATGTGGCCGTCAATGTGACTGCTGCTGGGGCTTTTAGGTACAATGTAATATATCTCCTTTATTTCTGCACTCCTGCATTGTGAGAATATTTAGCACAGACAGAAAGGTACATGAACGCGCAGCCCCATATGTGATACACGAGTGGAGAAAATTACATTTTAAAACCAAAACGTTCCAAAATGACTGCTGAGGGGCTTTTAGTGTTAAACATACAGTAATTGATACAAAACATACTTTTCTAATGTCAAAATGTATGGTTAATGTTATGTAAACTGCTAAATGTTGAAAGAGGGTGTTTAATTTATTAAAAATAAGTTTTAAAGGTTGCATTTGTTTAGTAAGGCTAAACGACTTGTTCAATCAAAAAACATTGTTGCAGACGTTATAAACACTGCTTTGTATTCGCACTGCAGCTTATTTGTTTACACTTGTGACTCAACAGTGTTTTGAAAATTTCCCCCATTCGGCAGATTTCCTATGTGAAGCCATGATGAAGGACCTGTGATCCATTTGTTGTTTTTTCTAAACTTATGAACAAATAAAATAACTCTTACAATACTTAAGGTGAGCTCACTTTTACCGCAAATGGAAACCTTAGGCTACTAGAACTAAGTACCACCTGTACCTGGGTCGAAGACATCACACCAAAATTGATCGTAAAGGCTTTTAAGAAGGCATGCATTTCAAATCATGTGGATGGTACAGAGGATGACATTGTTTTTGTTGAGTCCGAGACAGATTCACAAAGCGAGGATGACATAGAAAATATCTATGATGATCACCTTACAGAGACAGGACTTGCTATGTTTGAAGACAGCGAAAGTGACACTGAGTTTTTTTTATTTTGAGTATAAAAAAAAAAATGGAATGCTGTATTACATAAATGTAAAATATTAATGACATAAAAGACTGCAAAATACTTATTTTAAAACATTTATGAGTTATGAATTGTCCTTTTATTATTAATGTTGAGCATGTTGAAGAAAAACATAGGCCTAATTTTAGGTGCTTTTCTGAAATTGTTGTCTCAAAAGGGGAAGGCGGGCGACCTATACACCGGTGCAACCTATGCAATGTTTTTTACGGTAAACCACTATATTTGACTGGATACTTGAATCAAGTTGCAGACCCTGATCCTGATCCTGAATCCTGATTTTTCTTGGCAGTTGCTGTTTTGTTCTCTCCCAAGTATTGGCGTCTCGGGGTTTGTGAAACCAGCAGTTAAAGTTCACTTATTATTTGGTGTACATTCTAATTTCAGGTGTAATCTGAATCTGGGTTCTTGAGCAAAAAAATCCAACACGCAGTGGATCCCAGATTCCTGCCAGTTCAGCTTTTTTTGTACTTCTCACTTTCATCTCTGTATATATTTAAATATTTTATTGCATTACCATTAACATATGCTTCTATGTTTATGTTCTTAATACTACTTTTCATTTGGGCGACTCATAAGACTGGCAGTTTAGAAATTTGTATTCATTTTAATTTCTGGTGCTGTACATTGACAAGTACTTTTAGTAGCAACAATGTGCAGTGAGTTCATCCCGTTCTCTTGTAAGATACAACCGTGGAGGAATTCTGGCGGTACTGCCAAAAAAGCTTCTTTAAATGCTTGTAAACGGGCCTAAACAAAACCTGTTTTAAAGCTATTGATTTTTCTCTTAATGTCCTCACAATCCGTGTTGCCATGTTGTTTCATGTCTCCCTTCTCTTTCTAACTCTGCTGTTACTCTCTTCTTTTTACCCTTATTGATGCACACTGTCTTGTAGGAATACTGCACTTTCATCAGCTCTCATCCACTCACGTTGAGGTAATTGCAAAAAAGAAAATAAAGCATGGGACCTTTTTTTCCACACCCAAATCTATTTAATTAGTTACATTAAAAGTAGTTTAAGGAATTCCCCACTAGCATTAAATATGTTTGAGAAATATTTTGATTACTAACCATGTATTCTAAAGTTTCGAATAAGGGAGATCGCTGGCATTCAACCAGACAACAAAATGACGTTTGTTTTCTACTTCTAAAATACACTTTTTACATTTGGCTTTTAGTTCATAAATCAAATGAAAATACAGTAAATTGATGTATGATGGTCCCACTAATATAAGTTTTGGCCCTTTATCAATCTATTGCATGCAAAATGAAACAAATGTACATTTTCAGTTTTTCTGGTAATTTTTCTTTTTCTTTTATTTTACACCCATCCTCTCCTAGATCAAAGTCCTTGGTTTCAAACAATTATAAAATTCATGCATGCTGTTCTGTGTTCTATGCTTGCTTTCTTAAAAAATAAAAAAATATGATACTGCTTGAACCTCATTTTATAAAGCCATTTTTCTTTCAGTGTGATGACAAAGCAAAGCCCTGAGCTTGGTGTTTTTCAGTCCCTGATGCATGTTATAACACTTTGTTTTCCACAGGGCCAGGGTGCTCTTTCGGATCGCCTGCGAAGCTTCAGTATGCATGATTTGACAGCCATACAGGGGGACGAACCAATGCAGCGGCCTTTCCCAGACTTACCTGATCCTAAAAAGAAAACCAAAATCTCAAACTTCGAGGCTTCTGGTACAGATCTCTTCCTATTTTCAAAACCATTTCAGATTTGTTTAAGGTATCCAGTGGTTGTGTTGAAGACATTAAGTAGGTTGTTCACAATGTATATAGACAACAAATAGATTTATAATAAAAAACAAATATAAATGCTTTTAATAATTGTACCCTGCGTATTTAGCAGACGCAGTTGTAAATCTAAATTCAAAAACATGAAATGGTTTCTGGGAAGGTATTCTAGGAACCATCCCTTGCAGTTAAAACCCTGACCAGAATGCATAATGCCTTCAGACAGGGTATGCAGCTTGTTTTAATCTCAGCTGCAGTTAAACTGTCATTTTGTAAGCGCTAGAGATATGAACATTTCTGATGCATAAAAATATGTTAAACTACCAGGATTAATATAGTGTAGTAGTTTTGTTCTATACCAGAAATTACATTTGCTCCTGGTATGCCTGTGTAAACTCAGTGATTGGGTTTCCACTGGCTGTTAAGTTGGCAGTGTAAAACATCTCCATTGTGCGGAATTCTGCTTCCTGGCATTACCTTGGACTTTATTCTTCTTCATATTTGTTTGGCCTTTTAATGACTGCCCTTGAGGAGACAATGTTTGTATTTGGAGACATTTGCCATGCGGTTATTTACGGCCTTCAAATTGAACTGGAGAAGACCGCCTTGTCTGCTGGAGCAAAATTAGATTTATTTTTCATGAATATTCAGCACCGTGCCTGTTCCTGACAAATGTTAGTTGAGGTCACTGTAGCTGTTCAAGTACACCAGGGACTAGGCAGAGATGAATAAACTAAAGGTGTAAGATTACATTGTCTCTGTCTCTGTCCCTGTCCCCCCCCACCCCCTACTGTTTGTGTAAGCAATCTTTTCATTACTGTTTGAGAACAGAAAATATATACATATATAGTTTGTTGTTTTTGTAGCATGCCAAGTGGCTGATTATTCTGTGTCAAAGCCTTTTGTACTTCTGTGGTTTACCATTAAATAATTCCTATATAAATGTGAATTGTCAGTGAACAATGGAGTAATGTTCACATTTTTACTTGGTTTACAGAATCCTTTCAAAGGGAAAATAAACAAAACCTATCCTCACAGACTTAGTGGTATGTTCCTTGATCCCAGGAGGTTGTTCTAATCAAAACCACATTTTCCTTGCACTGTTTCTGACTTCTGGCGCCCTCCTGAGGAATTCTGGAATAGAACATGATGTGTGTGTGTGTCGTTGACATACGGCTCCTGGCAGGCTGAGTAATTAGTTTAGTGACTCAACACAAGTATTTTTCCAGTGGCATGTTGAACTCTGTCCCACTGGTTCAAATGTCAGTTACTTGTTAACTTGAATATGGCAAGTTTGGTAAAGCATGCTTGGAATAAGACTTCTACATAGATGGCAGGGAAACTAAATGCCCTGGAGGTCTTAAAACGGTTGAGCCTTTGAACGCTGCAGGCAGCGGGAATTTCAGTTTCTAAAGTAAAAATAATTGACATTATGGAATCCTGTTTTATAACTTAATACAAAAAGAACAGGCTAGTTTATAATACCAGATGCCTTATAACACATTTTGAAATGCACAGGTTTTGTTTGCATTTGTTCTTCCTAAATTGAGTACATTGATGCCTCATTAGAATGATATACATTTACTTGGTTTGTTTTGGTATAATGGAAACTTCTCCACAGCTTTCACATCAAACACTAGATGGGTACCACAATCAAATGTGTACCTTCTTGTTCAGTGCTCCAGATCTTCCTGTATTAAAAACAATAAGGTATTGATGAAATGTAATGTGTACAGATTATGTACACACATTGTTGTACATTTTTCCTATGTGCTGTAAGAACCAATCTGGTCATAGTTTGACAGGTGAGGGAATTGCTTGTCATTTCTGAAATGTATATAGCTTGTGTGCTCTGTGTGTGTGTGTGTGTGTGTGTGTGTGTGGTTTTTTTTTTTTAAGAGTTTGTTTGATACAGCAGGGCATGGATGTACATGTACTGCTGTTTATAGTAAAAACACTGTCTGATTAAAATTTATATATCTATAATTCCAGACTATGACTACAGCTTCAACCAGGATACTGGAGAGGAAATAAGTGATAAAGAGATTGAAGGGGCTTGCTCAGAGGATGAGGCATTGGCACAGAGAGGTGTCAGGAGATCCCAGAGTGTAAAAATGACAAGATTAAGAGCTCGCAAAGATGTATGTTCATTTTTAATTTGAGAAAAAACATGTGGAGGAAACACATTATTCTTACCTTAGCTGTTTCTTGTTTTCTACAGCATGTATCAAAGTGGCATGTTTCGTCATAATCCCTTTTATGTTCAGCTTTCTAATCACACATCATAGGTCCTAAGTCAGCTAGAGAAGAAAAACAAATTTATCAACTTTTCTTTCAGGAGTGTACAGCATGAGATGATATGTCTTGTCATTCAGCCGTTTTAATGTTTCACAAGCTTGTTTTTTACTTTTTATTCACAAATGTATAAATAACCTGTAAACCTGTAGTTTTGCCACCTGTCATCTATTAGGAATAGCTCAAAGCTGAAGCTGATATGTGGTGGTTAATAGTTTTAATTCCTGTGTTTTTTGTAGCACTGTGGGTACAATTCATCTTATAAATCTACTTTTCTTTGTTTTCTTTTTTGTAGATACGGTATGGATCTCTGAAGATAAAAAAAGGAAGAAGACCGCTCTTGAATACAGTGAATTATGAACAATAAAATTTGCTCTACTTTGTCCTGGACCTGATTAATGACTTAAGCACACCTTTGTTTGAAGAAGTCCATATTTTTAATATATATATTTTTTTGGTGGAGGGTCTGTTTTGCAATTTAAAAGCTGCACCAATTGCTTTTTAGTACATAAATAAATGTTTCAAAGTGTGTATTGTGACATTTTATCAGAGTACGCAAGTGAAAAGCTGAATTATAATATGTAAACTTTTTTTTATTTTTTTTATTTTATTTTGTAAGCTGCAAAACAAACTCTGTTGAAACCGGTGTGTGTTTGTGAATTTATGAATTTTGTTTACAGTTTTTTTTTAACCTTATGGCCTTTGTTTTCTATATTTGTACAGGACTGCCTTGTTTGCCAGTATTTCACTTTTAAACAATACATTCTTTTTTTATATACAATTTCCTTCTCGTTGCTACCTATGGAGATCCTTCTTGGAACTTTGTAGTGTCTTGTAATATTGTCAGGGGAATGTTTTTAACAATTATTATTTTGTAATATAAACTGCAAGGTGGTTCATTGGCTCAGCTCAGCAAGGAACCTCAGTACTGACCCTCTGCTTGCTGGTGAATCTGTTCACGTCAAAGCTAGGATCTAAGATTTCTGAATACCAAATACAAGTCTGGCTTTCCACTATGAATATGTGTGTTTTCCCTAGGGGGAGACTGGATTGTGAAGTTCAGTTCAGTTTCATGATTCATTCTAGGTTTATACAAGGCCTTGCTTTTCTCTTATACTGTCTTATGTTGAAAAAGTCATCTCAATGTGGAATGTATAAAGGGTGTGCAAAACTGTACATACTCTTTGCAGTACTACACCCATACCAAGACGTTTTGAGTTAACTGTAAGAATCCTGCTAATTGCAAAACAAAATGTTGCTGTCATTACAGTATATAACAAAGGCAGTGAATACTAATATGCAATTAATTATATTCTGGTTTCAATTTAAAATTGAGACGTAGAAAGTCTAAATAACTAGCAAATCCCTGTAATGTACTCTTCTGCTGTTGAGTGAGAACACTTTTTAAAAATAAATACTTTACTTGATATTCATGCACCAAAGCTTTTACTTTGAGGGAATAAAAGAATTTAAATGTTCAGCTATCATTTCAATTGAGTGTATATTTTGCAAGATAGTTGTAAAAATAATGGGTAAAGTGTGTGTGTACACACACACAAGTCATTTAAGTTGTTTGTGTGTTTAATTATTGAATGGTTTTAAAATATTATTATTATTAATAATAATCTGTTTGTGCATAGAATCAGATCTTGGTAAATGTAAACCCGACCTTTAATTTTACCATAAATACAAAAAGTGTACATATTTTAGTTAGTTTTATTTATTTATTAAAACTAATAAACAGGCCTCTACACAGTTTGGTAATCTTAACAAATTCCTGTTTGGTGCAGTGGCCTGTAAAAACTGGTAAACTTGTCATGCATTTTTTAAAAACTTGCACTACTTCTGCTTAATTGATAAATTTGTTGATGTGCAAGTACAATCCCCTGTACTGTATATCAACTAAAAGTGAAAAGAAGTGACTGGCTAGTATGGCTGCCCTCAGAGTTATTAGTCGGGTCTGCTTGGTGTCAAAGAATGTGGATTGGTCACTGCAGCAGCTGTGGTCTGTGGTGGTGGTTTACTGTCACGTTATGGATCATTTTATGAAGCCGGCAGTTAGAATTTCAGAGTGCAGGTGTGTTCCACGGTGAGACTGGATGATTTTTCTTTGATGGTTGGGGCTGTTTTACATGGGAAGGACATTTGTCCATTGATTGCACTTAAAGGTCAATAAAATTCAACATACCACACCTCTGTCTTAGATGATGAGGCTCCCTCCACAATGTAGTGACAGATTATTTTAGGTGATAATGGGTCTAATAATCTAACAGTGGTGGTTCTTTATATCCATGCACTTTGAGTCTCCAGAAAAAGAAAAAATAGTGGTCTGCAATAGAGCAGGAGCATTACATTTTGGTTGGTGATATTCAATTTAAAAGGCTGAGTTTGTTTTATCATTTAAATGCATCAATATTAAGATGGATAATCCTTCAGTGTTTTTTTTTTTTTTTTTTTTTTTTTTTTAGCATTTATGAAATGTTGAATATGTAAATTAAGTTACTTTGCCAAAAGAAAATTAAAACATTTAGCTTTTATATTTACCATGTATGGCCTTCTGCAACTTGTATTAGAAATATAGGAATGTTGCCAGAAGTGTGATTCACAACTGACATTATTGAACAACTCTCTGGTTCCAAATGGTGTGTCAATGTCGTTATACATTTTTCCTTTTGAATATCACTCATCACACAGCTTTCAGATTTTTACAATGTTCCAAAAATTTTGAACGAATTGTTGTACGAATTATTAATTATTGTACGAAGTATTGGGAGATTTTACACTGCAGCATAAATAAATCCTACAATATTTGTCACCAAACAGAAATGACTCATTTTTTTCCCTGTTATGAAAAAATCTAACATGAATTTAGTGATCAACTCAAAACATGGTTGCACATACTGTGAGATGGAAATGTAATTGTTTACTTTCATTGGGATTGATTGATTGAATGGTTTACCAGCCTAAGCCTTTAAATGAATGCCACTGTGGATGCTTTCAAACAAGAACGGAGGAGATCTAGCCAAAGGCAATCATTCTTTTACAAGGGAGTGTGGAGTTGCGCCTTAAGAGCTACTGAACCCTGCTGAGGATTAACATCTTCTCTGACAGAGACAGAGCAGTGGATATATTCCAGTTTGTGAAAAATGAAAAGCTCACTGAGGCATTACTCTGTGTACCCAATTAGAACTTGCATGGTTCTGCAGAAAACAATAGGAACTATTGCTGAGACATATTTGAGCATGTGCATGGCAACGGTGCACCAAACTACAGTCGGACAAGGGACGTGACGTTGTCACCGTCAATGTTTATCTTAAATGAAACTTGTTAAATAAAAAAACAGAACGTCCCTCAATAACATCCAAAGACGCACCGTATTAAAAAAAAATCAAAATGTTAAACCTTTTTACAAGAAGGATTTTATAGGTTCCTAAAGGATACATTTTTATATATATATATATATATATATATATATATATATATATATATATATATATATATATATATATATATATATATATATATATATATATGTCAGAGTAAGTGTTTTGCCCACAAGTTGCAGCCAAAAATGAAATGTTTATTCTGGAAGTTGTCTCTCCTTCAACAGAACTACCAAATGGAAATGAACTTGTCACGTGTTCATTTTTTCCATGTGTACCGAATCCTGTGTGAACCTACTTGTGTAGTTTTGAGTGCCATGTTTAAACACTATGGTCTTTTAAATATGAAACTCATTTTGTAATGCTAACAACATACTGCTAACATTAAAAAAAGGATGCACAGTAGGAACATTTTAGAAGTGGGCCTACATAGGATTCGATACATGGAACAAATAAGTGACAATACAACAGTTCATTTCTACAAATGTACCCTATGGTAGTTCTATTAAAGTTGTAAATATTTCATTTTTGCCTGTCATGTGTAGGCAAATTTCCACTCTTACCCTTGTAGAAAAAATAAATAAATAAATAAACAGCAGGAGTTCAGTTAAAAGAAACTTCGGAAAATCAACGACAAACATGTTGACTAACTTCTTTCTCATGTTTTTCCATTAGTTTGGTTAGCTTAATTTAATTCGACTCATGCTATGTGTTTTTTAAATCCCATCCAGTTTTCCAGAGCAGCAATAGACACTTTACCCAGCCTACAAATCTACAGCGCCCAATGATTTTTATAGTCATTAATGTGGCCACTGGGCTAGATTAATAGGAGGCACTACCCATCTGTGTTGATGTATTGAAATCCACTGTGAATATAATGGACCCAGTCCTATGTACATGCATCAGCCAGTGTTGTGTGATACACTGCCGTTACAGATTGTGTCTAGTCCCCTGCCAGTGAGATGAGATGAGGTTAAAAGCTCTAAAACCATGGATACAAACAAGCCTGGCCCTTTAGCTGTACATACTCAAGACATAGCTGAGGTCTTATCTGGAGAACCACTTATCCAATTGCCATGAAACTGGGTATGAACATTAGTTATTGAAAATATAAGATTCTGTGGATATATATGGTGGTGTCTGTCCATCCTTTGTCACACTTATATTTTTGCATATAGCTGGAGAATCTCAAATTGTGAAGAAACGTTAATTGTCCTTTCTTTACTATTCTGAAATAATTTTGATATACGTCGTGGTCAGGCAATTAACTCTTTTTTTTTTCTTGATGTTACTTGTCAATTAAAGGGGTGTCTTTTTTTTCTCATCTATCATGCAAAGCTGTTTTGGATTCTGCATAGCATTTACACATAATACATTTATAGAAATGTGATGGACATTACAGAGACATGCTCATCTACAGTACTTTGTTCTGCAATTATTTCTTGACTGCATACCATTGACAACCCACTGTATTATTTTTCATTTCAGTGATATGGATATGCTGTAGCGTGTTTCATGCTGGATCTCCGTTCAAATGGATTATAATATGAGCTGCAATTTTCATGTTGTGGGTGCCTGTTTGATTCTGTTTGAATTGAATGTAAAAATAAAAAGTAATCCTCTTATCTGCCTGTCAAACTAATGGGGGGGGGGGGGGATTCAAAAATCTGTTTCTGTAGCCTTTTCATAACTTTACTGAATGCAGTGCTTATGTAACTGGGTTTATTACAGCAGCAGTCCACTGTGTATTATATGCAGATATTTTAAACTCTGACTAAGGACACTTAATCTAATCACATCTAAGACTTCAATAAATTCTCATTTACTTTGAAGTGAGCTGTTATATAAACTAGACTGAAGGAACTACCTAGAAAGACATTTGCAGAGAATCCAGGGTGTTGGAAGCAGGTTATGAGATATTAGGCTATATTCATAAAGCATTGGCATCCCAGTAAATGTATCGAAGACATGTGCAATTACTGACATGTTAATGCTTTATAAACCTGGCCCATTATACTAGGAAACTAACAATTTAGAAATTATAATAAAAACTTGACAATGACAGCAATTTCGACTAGGAGTAAAAAATAAACTAACAAATGAGTAATCTCCTCAGAAAACAGCCAATGTGGTTGTACAACACTAACAGATTATCAAATAGTTTACATTTGCATTACAGTAGTCTAGTACGAGGAGGTATTGGTGGCAAAAATGTGTTGTCTAAGGGTGCTTGCTGTTAAGTTCATTGCAGTGCCATGTTATCATATCAGTACTAACATAAAATACTTGTTCCCAATCTTTGTTCTTATATATATACACACACACACACACACACACACACACACACACACAGCTCTGGAAAAAATTAAAGAAACCACTGCAAAATTATCAGTTTCTCTGGTTTTACTATTTATATGTGTTTGGGTAAAATGAACATTTTTGTTTTATTCTATAAACTACTGACAACATTTCACCCAAATTCCAAATAAAAATATTGTCATGTAGAGCATTTATTTGCAGAAAATGACAACTGGTCAAAATAACAAAAAAGATGCAGTGTTGTCAGACCTCGAATAATGCAAAGAAAATAAGTTCATATTCATTTTTAAACAACACAATACTAATGTTTTAACTTAGGAAGAGTTCAGAAATTAATATTTGGTGGAATAACCCTGATTTTCAAGCACAGCTTTCATGCGTCTTGGCATGCTCTCCATCAGTCTTTCACATTGATGTTGGGTGACTTTATGCCACTCCTGGCGCAAAAATCCAAGCAGCTCGGCTTGTTTGATGGCTTGTGGCCATCCATCTTCCTCTTGATCACATTCCAGAGGTATTCAATGGGGTTCAGGTCTGGAGATTGGGCTGGCCATGACAGGGTCTTGATCTGGTGGTCCTCCATCCACACCTTGATTGACCTGGCTGTGTGGCATGGAGCATTGTCCTGCTGGAAAAACCAATCCTCAGAGTTGGGGAACATTGTCAGAGCAGAAGGAAGCAAGTTTTCTTCCAGGACAACCTTGTACTTGGCTTGATTCATGCCAAAGCTGCCCAATTCCAGCCTTGCTGAAGCACCCCCAGATCATCACCGATCCTCCACCACATTTCACAGTGGGTGCGAGACATTGTGGCTTGTAGGTCTCTCCAGGTCTCTGTCTAACCATTAGATGACCAGGTGTTGGGCAAAGCTGAAAATTGGACTCATCTGGGGGTGCTTCAGCAAGGCTGGAATCGGGCAGATTTGTCTTTGTGAAGGGTGCATGAATCAAGCCAAGTACAAGGTTGTCCTGGAAGAAAACTTGCTTCCTTCTGCTCTGACAATGTTCCCTAACACATACCTATAAATAGTAAAACCAGAGAAACTGATAATTTTGCAGTGGTCTCTTAATTTTTTCCAGAGCTGTATGTGTGTGTGTGTGTGTGTGTGTGTGTGTGTGTGTATGTATATATATGTATATATATATATATATATATATATATATATATATATATATATATATATATATATATATATACCCTTGTGACGTAAAGTCAAATTACAGACATAGTAGAAGACGTATCTTGTTTTCTGTTTTCACTGACAAAAGTGAAACCCAATGAAGGGCGTTTGCAGTGATAGTGAAAGAGCTAGCTATTAATTTTATACATAGCCACTCTATTTATTTATTTATTTATTTATTTATTAACAAATTTCTAATGTAGATATTTCCATATGCGTTTGGTGGATTACACGTTATATTTCAGAAACTGTCTAAATACCACAGGCTGCTTGAGCATAAGGCCATAGCAACAGGGTTTTAACCCGGTCTCCTAGTAACAAGGATTTTTTTTTTTACCATTACTGCTGGAATTCTATCTAGCAATGGCTGCGATGAGACATGCATTTCAGAAGCATTTTAGCACATTAATACCAAGGGAGCTGAAAAATTGATTTTTGGAATCGATTTCTTGCTCCAGCAAAAACACTAGGGGATTATAAGGTGTGCATTTCCTGTAAACCCTATTCTGCTTATGTGGGCAGGAGATGTACCCACAGGGGATTAAAAGAAACAAAGTAATTTTATAGAAATTATATGTTTGTTTTTTTTGTTGTTTTGTTTTTTACATTTCTGGTGGAAAAAACATCAAAAGGGCAGATATCCAAAAAAAAATTACTGTATTTTTTTTTTTCTTTTTTTAAATTTAGTCATCTCCAATTTTTTTTTACCCAGGTTTTCTCCCCAGTTTGGTGTGCCCAATTATTATCTGTATCCTCGGCTCGCCGCTCGCAGCTCCCTGCCGACTCGGGGAACGGATGCTGGGGCACGGGTCCTCAGAGGCATGCTCCTGCCAATCCATCATGTTTCGCACTGTGGATCCACAGCGAGGCCACCAGACCTATGGTGCCGGAGGACAGCACTGATCTGGAGGCTCCACTGCAGAGCCATGGGCGCCCTATCGGCTGCAGGGGTCGCTGATGTGTGGTGAGCCGTGGATTCCCCTGCTGACCTGGGCCCTCCGGGTGGCGCTCGGCCAGTTTTGCGTCGCCCCCTGGGGGCTCCCTGTCATGGTCAGCTGTGACATAGCCTCGACTCAAACCTGCAATCCCCAGGCTATGGGGCACATCCTGCACTCCGCGTGGAGTGCCTTTGCTGGATGCGCCTCTCAGGAGCACCCTACTGATTTTTCATAAATTCAGGTAAAACGGGTTTTAAATAACCAATTATACTCCAGTATGCTGTGAATGTATATGTTAATGATCTATAGTATCCCCTCTGCTGGGGTAACTTCTTGACACATTATTTACAATAAAAATACAGTGAAATCAGGTTTCTTAAATGTAGGGCAGTGGAAATCAAGCAGCACCACTGTTGGATCAGCTGTCTGGGGACTGGGTGTGGGACCACTGTGACCAGCCAACGTGGCACGGATTCAAGGTGACAAGTCTGCATGGGGGTTCAGTTCTAGATATGTCACCATTCCTTAGAGAACCACTGAGCCCCATGACATCTATGCTTCCCTTTGTGCAGCTGAGAATGAAAGTAACAACTCTCGAATATTACCCCTCTGAAGCATCACAATGCTTTTTCTCCAGAACGGTTCCTTTCCTTGTAGATGCTTTCACAAACATGATTCTACCCCCCCATGACCTTTCAAATGCTATGGCGTCATCGAGAAATCCGTTCCACTGTGCCCTGGCCAGAGGATGAAGTTTACAGTGACATGAAAAGTGTTGCCTATTGTCTGTTTACACACTTAAACACATGGTTCATTCCCATCTTCAAATGCATGCAAAATATTTTAATGAGTACTTAGTCCCACAAGTAACAGTGGTGCTAGCTTTCTACAGTTGACCACCAGCCGGCACCTCTGTCTTTTTCTGGGTGGCAAAAAAGTGCTGCAACTGAGCCAATTTTTCATCACTAGCTCTCACGTTATAAAAATATCCACGTACACAACTCAATCACAGAAGTCCCAATGTACTGAGGGCTTCAATGCAGCTGTTCTATCAACGGTGTTGCCAAATTAACCCGGGATGGATATAGATGAAGCTTTTCAGTCTGTAGGAGAATTCGGAAGACATCAGAAATGACTTACTGCTCCCTTAATTTTGCTACAGGTTTCGTATTTCTTTGATGCTCTTCATACAAGTAAAAACGCAGCATGCAATTTTAAGTTTAGTATTTTAAACAGTGAAGCTAAAGGCCCGATTCAGGAGTAGTTGTGCATATTGATTGTAATATTTATTGTATTAACGGCTTGCTTGTGCAAGTTACATTTGAAACACCGTATTGCTTGTTTTTAATATTTAAAACATATGGTGCAACCACATACAGGAACTGTGGAGACAGGCATGAGTTTTCAGTTGAAGTGTTGAGCAGTAAATATTGAGAAAGTATGTTTTTGCTTTTACTTAGTTACTATATGGTTTGTTTATGACGCTTACTGGTTTACAATTTGATATATTATAATTAATGATAACGGTATGTATTTGCATAAGAGGAGTGCTTTATAATATGTTATGGACAACTTCATTTTTAAATGAACATAGTTTTGTTGTACAAAGACACGTGTGCTTGGATTGTACGATTTGCTGTACTTGATAATTTATGCTTTGTTAGAGTAGTCAGTATTGTTCGTCATTAAAGTTAATAATGCATTTAAGTAACAAATTGTAAACTCAACTAAGGGGGAGTTGATAAAAACAAATCGAATAGTCCTAAAGTTAACGATAACTTGTCCTTTTTAAAAGAAAATTTTCAAATAAATGTTTTGGGTGCTTAGATAAATGCCATTAAACTTTGCATATAGATATACTGATGCACAAAAGAAATGCAACACTCTGGTCTGATGGATTTAATCAAATATCAAATATCAGATCAAACAAAACCATAGAAAATGTGAACAAAAATACAGATCAAAGAATCAAGGTAAGTTTTCAGTATGAAACGTGACACACTATCAAAATGAAAACATTACAAAGTTAGTATCGGGTATGACCTCCCTGAGCATTAACACAATCCTGGCAGCATTGATGCATAGACCTGAGCAGCCTCTGGATAGACTGCTGTGGGATTGTTGAAGCAGAACATTTAATTCTCTGGGCAACTTCTCTCACAGACAGGCCGCCTTCAATCGATAGCAACCAGGCGATCTTCATTACTCAAGCATGAAGACATGGTCGTATATTTTGCTGTTCTTGCATTAATTAAAATCATGTCTTTTCAAGTGACTATCAAACTGAAAATGTGTGAAGGGACGGCAAAAACGGGACTCGAGCACCAGCCACCTGGACCTGGTAAAGCACCTGTTACTCCATCGCTGGCACACTGGCATCTTGATGTATGTGTGGTAAGTGGTAGCAAAGAAGGGAAGTGCTGAGATCACACAAACAGCTCAGGAATGAAAAGTGATTAAGGGCCTGGCTCCAGCCTTACTGCATCAAGATTAAACATTGAGTGTTATCAGTTTTTCATGCAGTTTGTTCTGAATGAACATGCATGCCTGCTTTGCACTGTCAAAGGTTTTATATGCTAGGCTATACTTTATATGCTAAGATATGTTATTAACTTTATAGATAGTGTAGTATGTAGTATTTACATAGTAATGTCTTTTAAATATAATTTCCCTGACAGGTGTGTTTTAAATTCCATTAATAGGTTCATAATTTACATAGAATTTGGAATGGTTATGGATAGTCGCACATCCACACACGCACATACAGCTTATTGTATATTATTATAATACAAATTATCGTTACACAAATTTCCTATTTGTGCAAATAATTGGAAAGCCCCCCAGGGAAGAAAATGTGGATAAACAAATTGTCCTAGTTTGAACAGCTGAGTGCAAAGGATATTGGGAAATGTTTTAACTTCCATCCAGATTAGCACCTTTGTATTCTATTTTAGTGCTGTTTGGGACTACTGATCCTATGATGCATTTCAGGTTGCCATAGTGCTCACTCATCAATGCCATTTCCATGAAGCAGAGCAGAAACCTGCACAATCTTTAAAGTAAGGTGTTGAAAGCAGTGGATAATGCACCCCCCTTCCCCCCATGCAAGAAAAAGAAAGATGTTGCTGCATTCTTAAACATCGGAGTACGATAATACAGGCCTATGAACAGCATATGGATATGTGGATGGAGTTGTCTGTGTTTCCGATTTGCTTAAAAACCCCTGCGATCAGAAAGGGAAATACAGGTTTCAAATACAGTTCATGTGTAATGTGTACTTTCATGTGTATTTATCATATATATATATATATATATATATATATATATATATATATATATATATATATATATATATATATATATATATTTATCATGTGTATATATCATATATATATACACCTCTGGAAAAAATTAAGAGACCACTGCAAAATTATCAGTTTCTCTGGTTTTACTATTTATATGTGTTTGGGTAAAATGAACATTTTTGTTTTATTCTATAAACTACTGACAACATTTCTCCCAAATTCCAAATAAAAATATTGTCATTTACAACGTTTATTTGCAGAAAATGACAACTGGTCAAAATAACAAAAAAGATGCACTGTTGTCAGACCTCGAATAATGCAAAGAAAATAAGTTCATATTCATTTTTAAACAACACAATACTAATGTTTTAACTTAGGAAGAGTTCAGAAATCAATATTTGGTGGAATAACCCTGATTTTCAAGCACAGCTTTCATGCGTCTTGGCATGCTCTCCATCAGTCTTTCACACTGATGTTGGGTGACTTTATGCCACTCCTGGTGCAAAAATTCAAGCAGCTCGGCTTGTTTGATGGCTTGTGACCATCCATCTTCCTCTTGATCACATTCCAGAGGTATTCAATGGGGTTCAGGTCTGGAGATTGGGCTGGCCATGACAGGGTCTTGATCTGGCGGTCCTCCATCCACACCTTGATTGACCTGGCTGTGTGGCATGGAGCATTGTCCTGCTGGAAAAACCAATCCTCAGAGCTGGGGAACATTTTCAGAACAGAAGGAAGCAAGTTTTCTTCCAGGACAACCTTGTACTTGGCTTGATTCATGCCAAAGCTGCCCGATTCCAGCCTTGCTGAAGCACCCCCAGATCATCACCGATCCTCCATCACATTTCACAGTGGTTGCGAGACATTGTAGCTTGTAGGCCTCTCCAGGTCTCCGTCTAACCATTAGATGACCAGGTGTTGGGCAAAGCTGAAAATTGGTCTCATCTGGGGGTGCTTCAGCAAGGCTGGAATCGGGCAGATTTGTCTTTGTGAAGGACGCATGAATCAAGCCAAGTACAAGGTTGTCCTGGAAGAAAACTTGCTTCCTTCTGCTCTGACAATGCTCCCCAACTTACTTTCTTTGCATTATTCGAGGTCTGACAACACTGCATCTTTTTTATTATTTTGACCAGTTGTCATTTTCTGCAAATAAACGTTGTAAATGACAATATTTGTATTTGGAATTTGGGAGAAATGTTTGCAGTGGTCTCTTAATTTTTTCCAGCGCTATATATATATATATATGTGTGTGTGTGTGTGTGTGTGTGTGTGTGTGTGTGTGTGTGTGTGAATGAAGGCCATTCTAAAAAAAAGACATAATACCACAGTAGTGATGTAAAAAAGTGATAATTTTTCTAGAGGAAAATATACTTGAACCTTGATCCATTCAACTCCTCGAGACCATCACTTTCAATTCAAACACAAAATGTCTCGTTTTCAATCACTCTACAACACCCACAGACAGAAATGTTCAAAATGAGAATACATTAAAAAAAAAAAGATGTAAAGCTGCTACATTCGTATCTCAGTGAAATGGGGAAACGGATAATGACACAGAACGCCTTGTCAGCACTGAAACACTATGTTTCAAAAAAAAAAAAGTACTGTACTGCTGAACCTCGTCTTCTTTAATATTAGCATCACAAAGGTATCCATATATTATAACAAGTAATAGACGGGTCTCTTCAGGGAGTTACAGGAACACAATTCCATCTTGGGTTTCTGTGACAGTTTATAAAATTACTCAACCCATTTATGACGTCACAGAAACCTGAGATGAAATTATTTTCCTGTAACTCACTGAAGCCCATCTATTATTCTCTCTCTCTCTCTCTCTCTCTCTCTCTCTCTCTCTCTCTCTCTCTCTATATATATATATATATATATATATATATATATATATATATATATATATATATATATATACAGTCCTTTTTCCATCAAACTGAAAGACTTATAGTGCGAAATGTCCTAATATAACAGCTATTCTTTTTATCGATTATTCACATTTTTGTGTCCCTACATATTGTGCTCCTTTTGAGACACAGTCGTTTTCCATTTTCAGATTGTATATGCAGATTTTGTATGTATTTAAGCTCAGAAGGATAATGTAATTGAACCCTGTGTTTTGTGTTTTTCATGCAGTCTGGTCTATTATGGGTTAACAATGAGTGCGAGTGAACTGAAAGGAAACCATTACTTGAATGTTGCAATGTATGGGCATGTGGAGCTGCCAGTTTACCCACTCTGCATGTACTTCATTAACAAGCCCTGGCAGGTTTTTGACAGCTGATTGTGGCTGTGTGAAGTGCAAGTGGCTTTGGCTTTAGTAGGCATAATGCAGCATACTGGGCTGACAAAAGATAACGGCCTTTCCTAAAGAACTGTTGTTGTGAGGAGTCCTTCCACCCAAAGGGACACATGGTACAAAAAGGTCAGATTTTGTAAACAGACACTGCTACATTTGGTCTGCCTTAAAGGGTTACAGAACACACTACAAAGTTTACGACAAATGCATTATGTTACCTTTGCTGTGTCCCGTGTGGTTCGTATCACAGCATTATATTTTTAAACATTTTGATGACTATTTTGAAATTCATTAATTACCCTGGGTCAGCAACGCTTAACACTTCATTTACAGAATCTTCAGTGATGTTGGTTGTCTTGGGACCCTACAGGTTTTTGCCTGGAAAACAAACAAACCTGGAATACTACTTGACAGCATTAACTATGCTTGTATTTTGCTTTACAGACTAACAGTTGCCTATTTAAAAACACTTGCCAGACACTTTATATGCAGTGTGCTGACGTGTAGCCCATCACGATTCAAAGTCAAGGCTATTTATGTATTCAACTGCCCTGGTCATGCGTTCTATCTATATCTCACCACTGGCTAGTGAACACAACTAATCAGCATTAGTCATCCACTGACCTTGAGGCCTATGGCATCAATACAGATTAGATACAAAGAAACACCTTAGACACATCTGTAGCACACATAACACTATCTTGACTAATTAAATTGTCATGCAGCATCCCTGATATGGATTCTGCAATATATATGGGCTGTGCAACAATTTTTTATGATCTCCTGCCCTTGTCTTCAATAGACAGGGGGAGGAGATCATTAGCTATGAAACTAACAATGCTGTCAGTCAGCTTCACTTGACGTGTGTCGGTGGCCTTCCACTTCATGGTTTGAGGGTCAGGCTGCCCACTGAGGTCTCCTCAGATTGGACAGCACTGATGGTGGCTTCAAGCTCCTTCAGGACCTCAAAGTGCTTTCTCTGAAAATGCAAAATAGAAAACTTGTTTATTATATACTGAACATTCTTTATTAATGTAATTAATTTGTCACAAAACATGACTTTTATGAATTATGACATCATGTACTTACTTGAAGGAGTCTTTTGAAGTTGGAGGTTGCGCTTGTTGAACTAGAGACAGATATACTGCAGTGTTTACATGTAGCACGGTGGTTTCCCACTGTACCATTTGCACTTGGCTCATCAAAGTGATCAAGGACTGAAGTCTTCCCAGACATTGTACCTGTATCTGTTTTGATGTAGTATTATTTTAAGGGGCTGTCCAATAATCAGTGGTTATGTCATTCCAGAGTTCACAAGAATCAGGTAGTCATCAAAAGCAGGGTCAATGCAGCCAACAGGGTTCTCAAAACAGTTGAAGGTTTCTCCCTTTCACTGTGAGGCTGTCAGCTGTTATTTATATAGGGCTGATCATTACCCTTGATTTCATGCAGGTGTGCTGCCACATAGTTTGTGATGAATAATTGTTTTCATTGACACTATACTATGTGTGTATATATTATAAGATAAATAGTTATTGTTTTTACACTTTATTTAAATATAGAAGGTTACGTAGACCCAGAATTTTAGTATTAAACTCTAATGCTTGTGTTTGGAATGCAGTTCATTGTGAGACTGGTTCAATATAGAACTCCTGCAGGAACCTATACACTAAACCTGGATTCAGAGAATACCCCGTTTCCCCAAACAGTAATAGCTGGGGAACTCTAATTTTGGATGTGTGGATTATGAAATGATGATTACATTATGAGATGGTGGCCCTGGAAAAATTTGTCAGATAACAAAATATATTTGAATTATTTCAGAAACTTAACAATGTACAAAATGGTTTGAAATGCTTGCCGTAGAGTTGTACTAGAAAGAAGCGAACAAACTCAAAAACTTTAAAATGTTTTTATTGTCTTTTAATATCAGTTTACATCCCCCCCCATCCAAATTTTTATTTACCTAATGTACTAAATTGTTATATATTCATACATTGTTGGTTGTCTGTTTTATATACAGTACTTCTAATAACCATTTCCACATTTTTTTGGTTTTTTTGTTACCACCACTGGGTGGTAGCACTGCCCTATTTTATATATACTGTTAATATGTACAGTATATACAACTGAACTGGATGATCCTAATCTCTGTGTGTAAATGTCATGTCAGTTACATCAAAATGCCTTCAGGAAGACACTAAAGAAAGCCATCATATAGTTTTACATTCATTTTAAAGCTCGGGATATGCAAGAAAACAATCGACTATACAAAGGTGTATGTTAAGGCATCTAGGATTTGTGTTAATATTCAAACAGTTTTGGAGGAGTTTGCATGCTGCAGGGTTAAGATTGTCACTATTATCTAGGCTCAGGATAGCTAGATTCCATATACTGTGTGTGTGCGCCACGCAGAGATGTGTTGTATGGAAGGAAAGTGCTCTGCTGAAGTTGTTTGATTTCAGGTTGTCACAGGTATGCTGTGGTATATGTTGGAATAACCTATAGTTACCAAGAACATCAGAGATGGAAATAAGACTCACAGTCAATAGTCGTTTCAGACGCTAATAGTCTAAAACTCAGGCATCACTTAGTTGGCTCAGCTTTTAAAACCTACAATGGCTCATACTGGTATGCATTATTCCCATCCTTGTACCTGTCCACTTCAAAGATATGTGAGTGACAGCTTGCTTCTTTACCAAATTATACTTCCCAACTTACACATTCATTACTATTATAAAAGTGCTGAATTCCAAAGTACAAGATGTGATTTATAACCAAATGTGTTTAATAATAGTGTCAGCTACTATGGTCAAAGTTGTGAAATATCATCCATATTTGAGTTTTGCAAGGCAGTGTAGGATATCATTTGAAAATAATTCACAGACAGACCACAGTAATAGCCTGCAAGTATGTACGGTTGACAATTCCATGAAAGGCACATTCTCAAATTGATGTTGCCAAAATACTTATGAAATCCAGCTCCTGCCATAGCTCCATTGACATCCAGTGTACTTCCTTTAAGCTCCGAGGCAGAAAAGGACATATTGAATAAGTTTCTAGCTGGGAAACCAAATATCTTCATGTCTTCTTTGCAATGTCATTTGTTCTCTGTGTCAGTCTGATATTTTCATAACTAAACCTTGCACTTTACTCTTGCAGGTGTATGACTTTGAGCGAAAAATGTGATCTCAAGTCCAAAGAGGCCCAGTGTTTATGGGAACGTCAGGAGGAGCAACTGAACAGAATTGATCACTGAGAGGTATGCAAGTAAAAAAAAGAAGTTGTGTTGTGATGAATTTCTATCAGTGTCGGGTCGTATTCACTTCTATTACTCTCTTGTTATTATATCTAACCTTGCATACTCTTGCCTTCAGCAATTGTTTTTGTAGGCTATGGTTAGCATTTAATGTTAATTCATTGTTGTATTCACAGTTTATTTTGATTCAGGGGGCATCTTCTGCCAAGATATATAACATGAGCGGTGACTGCCAAGACTGATACAATATTGAAGTAGTGTTGTCCTTAACCAGAAACCAGGGTAAAATGAAGAGAACATCTCATACCCAGTCATTCTACATTGGTGGTAAGAGGCCGTTATCTATTAAGGGATACCAAAATATGAGTGAGGGTGAGGGTGAGGGTGCCAGTTCTGAAGATTTTATCATATCTATGCATTGAAACCTCAATTGAAAAAGTCACCAATTTGTAACAAAAAAAAAATAGATAATCTGTCTGGGGTCTACTTGTTAGGAAGAGCAGGTGACTGTAAATACACATGTTATTTTACTACTTTAGTCGTATACTGCATAATTCAATATTAATTTAGTAATTTTTAGTAATTAAAAATGCTATATATCTACAAAGTCGGACATTTGTAAAATTCTACTTTGTTTTTGTTTTCCTTTTAGGAGCAAGAACATAAAAAATTACCTGTTTGTTATTCTCTGAGAATAACAAGCACAAATATTCACTGTGGGACGAGTTAGTGCCTTACCCCTGTGGAGTACATTCCAGCTTTCACTGACATGAACAGGTGAGAAACATTCCTTGTAAACATGTTATTTTCAATCGGAATAACTATTCATTGAGCACAGTGCTCCAATGTATTCTTTCAGTTACCCAATGGCATATTCCGAGCAATGAGTGAATAAGTACCACTTGGGGTAACATAGTGATCTAAACCCCCATCAATTAATGCCTACTGTAGACATATCCTGGCCTCAAATGAACTGAGTATGAAGGGTTCATACATGCACTTATCCACACACTTACTGTTACCTGTATAGCAAAACATAACCCTTGCTGTAATCCATCTCTTTTGGCAGTACTGGCTGTAAAAAGACAGTTAGTTGAATGACCTGATGAGTGAACTGCCTTACTTTCAGCTAGCCCCATGTCATTTCAGGGTTGAGGTATATTCGTCAAAGGGGTGTTGAAATTCCATACAGTGTTCTACTTAGTAAATAAAGCAAGCTTTATTCTCCAATGCTATCAATCTCTTCTCTTTTGTAAGCATTCTGAATTAGTGTCATAAAACAAACAGGTCTGAAACAATGTACCAGAGAAAGAAGACAAGGCAAGATAAAGGCTTTTCCCTTCAATTCAATATAATTTTTTTGAAAATTCAAATCTCAATAAACATATTTAGGGTTTTAAGAGCTAGCAGAATCTTGTGTAGAAGCCACTGCGTTTTTACCAGAAATTCACAGGGTGTCTTTAAGGGCTGAGATTAGTAGACAGACAGACAGACGTGACTCTGACTACTTTGAGAACCGTGAGGAGCTTCCTCGGCAGTTTAGGAGCAAGATACCCATGAGAGCAAGAGGTTCTGGTAAGGTTGGAACCGAAGAACATATAACACATGGAGAGTGCCTTTACTGCTCTGAGGACCCATAGGGATGGAAAGGTCGCAGACCTGGAATAAGAAAGATTTAGACAGGTCTGGCACCAGGTGGCGACCTCGTGGTTGAGGTCAAGCCAGCGTCCGGTCAAGTGCCCTGAAGGAACCAGTGAATAGGAGACAGTTTAGAGGCCAGAGAGACATATAGCTGGCTAGAGAAGAACGATTAGGATAGAGGGCCCGCGTAGGGGCAAAAAGCAATGTGTGGCTGGGGGTCCCCTCTGGCTCCTGAGAGAACCTCTGCCATGTAGGCGTATGGGCGGCGCTGCCAAACCTGAGGCAGGGGGAGTTAGCTCACTGCCCCCCCAAAGAGGGGACCCCCAGCTTCCGCAAACCTCACGTGAAGAGAAAGACCGCTTGCTGCATTTAGACAAGATGAAGCAAAGTTTTAGTAGGATGACTATGGATTGGAGGCCATCTGCACTGTGGAAAGGAAAAAAAAAATTCTTTCATTTTTTTAATGGGGGGAAAACCTCTGGTGGTCCTGGCAGAGAGGGTACCCCCACTCCAGGTATGCTAACAATTGACTGTTGCAATGTCTGAGGGAGATGATCTGATATAAATCTTTGATGAAGACCAACACCCCAGGCTCTTGATGAGGTGCTGGTTCACTACTGCACTTACTGCTGAAGTAGCTGCTCCTATCCGGAAAGTGTGTGGTGTTTAGAACTGAGTCAGCAGTGCGGCTCTTGCAGTGAGAGCCGAAGATGGGAGGTGAACCAATGTCTTGTAATAATTGTCCTGGATATGTCCGTGAATAGTGGGTCTGTTGGGAGAGCATAGTTCCTGGTGGCGAGGTATTGGATATAGATGAAAACGGGCACAAGGGATTCGATTTTTGATAGTTGGATGAACTGCCCTTGCCATGATTGATTGGTTTTGGAAGCTCTGAGATGCAAGATGAAGTGGCTGCCGGGAACCATAGCCAGGTCAGAGTGTGTAAGCCCAGGGTTGGAAAGCTGTTTTTTGATGGTACTGTAAACTCGGCACATCTCATGAATCCAAAGAAAGCTATGAGACATAAGGTTTCCATGATGAGGTCGTTGGCTGGATTGAAGCAGCTATTTCGCGATGTATTGATGAGTTTAAAAAGAATGTCTCAGGTTATCGGCTATATGATTGGGGAGGCTGAAGGCAAGCTCTTTTTGATCCCTGGAAGAGTTAGGCGGATAGCTGGAATTGAAAACACAGGAGCGGATGGTATAAACCTGAGGCGGTATTCGTACTGAATGCCAGAGATATCAGACCGGATAGATGATGGTGCCAGTTTGAGAATGTCTCGGAGATAAACAATAAATGCCAGCATGAAAACTTGATTGAATGTATATGGTGAAATCTCATTCTGGGCACAGAAGATGGAGAAGGCAGTCCATGCAGAGGCATAGGTAACTCTGGTGGATGTAGCCATGTATTGGTAAGCTGACTGGAGCAAGTTGTATAATGTTAAGTTGCTCACAACATCAGATGGCTATAGTTGATAGCTGATAATATCTTGTAGATAAAGTCAGGTTGAAAGCTGGTGCTGATTCTGCTATGATGGTAGATGAGGCAGGAGTGCTGGTTGAGGGTAGGATAGAGAGAGGTTTTAAATATTAGCAAAGGTGTTAAGCTGACGCATGAATGACGGGGTCTGAATGTTTGCTACAAAACAGAAAGCAAATGTAAGACAAAGACCAAAATTAGAATCGTACTTGTATAGGTGAATATAGATTGACAAATAAGATAGCCAAAGAGAAGCTCCCGCTCTGCCGGGACTGGCGAATCGGCGGGGCGCAGCTCTGGAGCCAGACTTTAGATGGAGCTCGGGAGCGGAGGTAGAACCCCGCTCTTCAAGCTATGCGTGGCGGCTTTGATCTGGACTAACGTGAGGACTGGATTGAGACATGATTGAGGTAGGAAATGAAGATTGTACAGAGGGAGGTGTCCTCTCCGACAACCCCCTAATTTTTGCTTTAAGGCTGACCTGGAAAATAAAATAGTACTGAATTATACTGGATACACAGAAGACATGTAATGCAATACAAGTGACCCATTTATAACTGCAGAAACGGTTGTGCATCAGTGCACCTACACAGATATATTAAATTAGTTTGTGTTGGCTTGCAACATTCTTCCCTGCTTTAGCCCAGAGGTTCACATATCCGATCCGACGAGGTTCTGAGTCCTCCAGGTTTTATAGGTACCATTAAATAATGTTTATTGATGAAGTCCTGGAAGTTGGTTTAATTGGTTCAATAAGATCATTGGGCACAGGTGGAACAAAGACCAGGCCTCCGGATCCTGAGGATTGGGTTACTTAAGATCACCTTTAATTAAAGCAGAATACAGCTTTCCACTCAACTGACTTGGGTGGTATTAGAGTAAATATAGTGCATTGCATTTCACTAGTCACAAGAAAATATTTGGTAAAATTGTATGTTACTTATTTCACCAGTTGTCCAATAGAGGGTGCCATATCAGCAGGTTGATTCCACAAACCCCTTCAGAAAGCTGTATGTTCTATTACTGTTAATGAAAAAAGATAATTTTTCATTAAAGATAAAATTAATTTGACTCATCAAGGCTTGTTATTTTTTTTTTAAAGCGCTTAAAGTTGTAACTTCAGTATCATAAGAATACAATTAACACACAAAGCCAAACGACTCACATGATAGTCATACAAGCATCTAATTGGATAATTCTGTGATTATTGTTCAATAAATACACATAATCTTCTTGAATTCAGCAGTTACTGTATAATAGTATATGAATATTTTTCTAAAGTTGTGATTGGAACTCGATTACAATATTTTAAGTTGATGGTTAACCAGAGAGTTGTATGCTGTCATGATATATTTACTTCATTTGAACAGTTTTATGTGGATGGTAAAATAAACATTAATTTCTTGAAACATGTATTCCTTCTGTGAAGGTGACTAAAACAATATGTTTTTCACAGTCACCTATGATGCTGAGAATTGTATCATGTGAACAGCGGGGCTTGTGTTCAGGATTTTAAGAACTGCAAACACCTGCTAATCTGAGCTGCAGACCCTGTTCAGAGTCATGCTGTAATCTGCTTGTAATCTGTACCATGCTACAATTACATTGTCTCATCTTTATTTTATGCGTTTGACAGTAATAAGTCTCAAAAAATACAAAAGTAGTTGTAAGTGCTTTGTACTCTTCGCATAGAATCATGATTTTGAAATTTGGTGTCTATAGCAGCTATCGGCTTGTATAGCTTTATGCTAGGTTCGGAATATAAATCTGTTTAGACTATCAACATTTTACTGTAATTATTGGCCATTTAAACTAAAGCATCTTGAAATTAAGACTCTTAGATAATAAATGCATTATATTACTGTGGGAGGATCAAGATTTTTAGTTATTGAATACAAAATGTGTTCACTAATATACAGTAATAATAAAAACTTTAGAAGTGAGTTATCAGGGCACTGGAAATTTGAGCAGATTTTTGCCCTTTGCTGCACACAGACTATGAATTGTAACCTTTTCTCAGCAGCATGTTTTCATGAAGGACAGTTCAGTCCTCATGAAGCATTATAACGTCACAGAGCCCACACGACTTTACTGGCATTTCATTGTTTATTGTGTATGGCAGATGGAATTGTACCAGTTTCTCCTGGGTTCACACATAATTTATTTGAAACTCACATTTATAGTTTGTCAATTGCAGGCAAAGAATTGTAGGCTTCCCATTTAAACTGAATGTAAAGTATAACATATCATTGAAGTCAGGGTCTCTAGAGTTGGGAGAACCAGTGGAATCTAATGCATCTGAATTGAACTTTGAGATTTTCTGGCTTAACATGAAACTGTTAAGTATAAAGCTTAAAATAATTAGAGTTTTAATGGAAATGTAGTAATTTGTTTATCTGTAGTATATTATATTTATGTTTAAAAATTGTGCACATTACCAGAAAAAAAAGCGTGTTGCATTGTCCAAATTGAATTTCACAACAAGCTCTTTCTACACAGTTGTCTGTTTGTTAGGTTCAGCGCACAAATATGCTACTGTTTTCTAGTGGGGTGTTTTCCTCTGATTTACAATTGATATTTGCTTTGTGCGATCTGTTGCTATGTATGTTTTCCTTCTACAAAGGACCTATTTCACTACTGCTTTTCAAACCACATGGGCTTGATCAATGTTTGTTTGCCCGTCATTTATCAGTCTGTTAATGGATGGGCAAACGTCAATTAAGCATCAATGTTGATAAAAGAGATAAGTAGACAGATAAGTTAAATAGAGAAAATAAAGGAAACATTTGGTTCTACAATCTAGTTCAGGTAAATTGAATGGATTGGCTGTGCACAAAGTGATCCTTAGTCTTAACTTTTTAGACCCTGCAGACCTGTATGCAGCTTAGGAAAAATCTACTCAAAATACAGCCCGTTCTAGTATAGGAAAGATAATTCCATTCAAAACTATAAATATATGTGCGTTTCTGGAGATGTAGTAATTGTTTGTAATTATTGTATTGTTATTTTATTGAGTGTGGTCTGTTTAGGTCTCTCTTTGTATTAGTGCTGCACTATTGATGTACCTGTGCTGGCCCTGCAGGCACAAAGTGAATAAACTAAACTGTGTAATTTATGAGGGTGATCTTTAAATTCTGTATTCAGATAGCTTACTGCTATTAATAGATTTGTATACCGGTATTAACCTGTGCAAATCACGCCTGGGTGCCAGACTGTGACAATGTGCAAATCACGCCTGGGTGCCAGACTGTGACAATGTAGCTTCTTCTGCAGATCATACCTGTGGGAAACATTGTACAACAAATCTCAATGGCCTAGTATACCAGGGCTGCTTTCAATAGGCAGAGCGCTCTGCAGTGGTGCTACGTAACACAAATTAGCTCTTAATGAACAGTGTGTTACGAAGAGAGAACTTTCAAGATGACGGAAAACACAGCACTAGTCCTGCATGGACTTCAACAATTATTCAACCCAGTAACAGTTTTATGCAGCAAATAAAAGAAAAAACTTTCCAAAGGAATTATTTCTTCAATGATTCTTTGAATACATCTCTGAAAGACTTTAGCAGTTTCTTTGTTTTGCAGCCTTCTGCATTTGCATGCACCTGCCTTTTCTGTTCCTCTGCAAAGTCTTATGATTTAAGTCATGGGTGTCACACTCCAGTCCTCGAGGGCCACAGAGTTCTCAATTAACATAATTTATCTAATTATTTGTTGAATTTGACATATTTAATATTTTTCAAGGTCTTTTACAGTTGATGGTTTTAAAAATGAACTAGATTCAAGGTACACTACCTATGAAACATTTGAGGCCTAAAGATTAGTATTAAATGTGTCCAGTTAATCAAATAATTAGACTAATTAAGTAATTGAGAGCTCGGGTGGAATGAAAGCCTGAAGAAATTGAGTTTGACACTCCTGGTTTAAGTACTACTGTTTGTTTGTTTTTTCTATCCAATGTGATTTAAGTCTTGTAGTACATATATCATTTTGTTTGTAATGTGCGCTTGGTTAGATATAAACGTAACACTGCAAAAGTACCTCATTTTAAAGTTCTCTTGTTCTTACGTCTCCTTTCTGCCACGAAAACAAAAGGTTTAAGGTTTTCGGTGTAGCCTCTATATACCAAAAAATACCAAAACCATACAAAAACAACGTTACACATAGTTCACCTTTAACAGTGCTAATCGTCCATTATTTTCCTTTTTAAATGCTGTTAAGAAAACATTCCTTAGTGTGAGGCTGACTGAACAAACAATAACAAGCTAAGTGTTTCGAATGCTGCATGTGATGCTGCACATTCACTTTGTTTGAAAGGAAAAATAGTCAAATAATTACACTTAATTTAAATAAACTATCTTATTTTTTTAATGAAAAAAATGCATACAGATATATTGGTCAAAAAGTCCAATTTGTGAGGAATTACACCACCATCGCCACGCTGATATTGTACCTCTGCCATTTTGAAACTCCCGCTGAGTAAGTTCCTGTGAATGTTAGCTAACGTTACAAACCGCTCGCTGCATGCAGCTCATTCAGTAGAAAGCACCATGTAACGCTATGGAGTGCTCTGCCTATTGAACGCAGACAAGGTGTGTTGAGCATGCGGTTTGATAATATATATTAGCATAGTCAAACAAAGGTAACTTTCACATCCTAACAAGTTTTAATCTTGTATTGTAGTAAAGGCCCTCTATATTTCAATCAGACCTCCAGGCATACAACACTGACATATTAGTTTTAACTTTAGTGTGCCAAATTATTTTACCCCTGATTTTCTCCCTGTGACAGGCTGCAGTTCAAAAAAATAATACTTTTATTACAAATAAACACAAAATAAAAGGGCACAAGGGCCAAGGGCTGAGGCCTCCTTTTATGTCAGGTGGCTGGGTGCTGATTGATCGTTAATTACTCCAATCAACCCCAGCCACTTGAACACAATAAACCCAGGCAGGTAGGGGAATTTAACCCCATAACTGCCAATTTATCAAGGGCAGAGAACTGCTCTGCCACACTCCCCAATTTGGAATGTCCAATCATCACCACAGCAATTCCCCACACAGCTCAGGAGACCTGAAGGTTCAGTGGGCATCCTCCAGCTTCGTCTTTTACACTCAGGAACTCGAATGGATGTCAGCGAGCTACCCACCTCTGGAGGACAAAAGCCAGCCCTGCAGGTGTCTGCTTTTAAGCTCACTGGGTGCTTGGCCAGCCCGGTTTGATGTAGTGTGATGAGGACAAACTCAATGCTGGTTTTGCCTCCTAAACCCATGGGAGCACAAGAGCCAATGTGACACTCATTTTGGAGCACTGAAATATTCTTGTGATGACAATCTACTAAAACCTTACATCTTTTAATGTGGACAGCAGGCAAAGCTGTCTTTATTTTAAGTTTAGAGACAACTTACTAAAATGCAGTTTTATTGTTTCAAAGTACAGGTAATGTTGATGTTATTTTGAGCAGAAAGCAATTACTATAAATTTATGTTTTCTTTAGCACACTGTATGTGAGTGGTGAGAGATTTTAGTTTCTCGTATTCTATGGGACAAAATCCCATATTTCAGGCTTAGCTAATGCCAAATTCTTGTGTAATAAGTAATGTTTGGTCTTGTTTTAATTTGCTCAGCAAAAAAAAAAAATGACTGCGTAATTTAAAATGAATCCGTTTGTAACGATTGCATTTATATGTTGACTGTTCTTTTGTGTGCTTCTAGAACACAGTCAAGCTTAAACTGATCATTTCATAGATAAAGCATCTACTGATATTTTTGGTAAAATACTTTGATGATCAATTATTTAACGTTTTTAGAATGCATATATCTCAGTATGATTGACCTTGTCTAATTTAAGGGATTTGTGTTTGTTTTTAATGAAAGCTTGATAAATGAGCTTTGATCTCTCGATAGCCTTAGTAAAGTAATCACAAGTGAGCAGTTTTAGTATGAGTTTAAACTCCTGGTATAAAAGATCTGGGGTCTTATCTAGCTTGCAAGGTTTCCCCACAGGAGTTTTACTCTCTACAGCATAGATGGGGACTAAGCAAGCAGTGTTCCCTTTTTTAAGTGAGACAGCATGTCATAATTCAACTTTTCGACAGCGGGCAGTACTTTGAGTTGAGGCTCCTTGCGGTTACTGCTCCTCCCTGTGTTTTCTTGTTTGGATTACCTCAGGGGGTTAGCAAACAAACAACGCAGATGGCAGACCACAGAGGGGAGGGATGAAATATGCATTTTATTGCAAACCATGCATAGAAAATGGAAGTAAAAGAAAGGGTAGTAAAAAACAACGGCACTCTGTATCCTTTTAAAAAGGGAACTTGATGATGGAGACGAGAGGGTTTATGAGAGGGTGACCTGGGGAATGAATTGTTTGTTACACCTTATACTTAAAAATAGTAAACTATAAATCAAATTGAATTGTTTCCTAAAGTAAACTTTAAAATTACATTTAAATCTACATGTGGTGAAACAAAGTGATGTGAAACAAGAAAGAAAGTATAACTTTTTACTTATTTATTTTATTAATGTGTACACTAAAACCATATCAACTCTAATCAATCTGTGATATTTATGCATCTATCGTTTTCTGTTCATCTATATTTTGAACAATTTATTTTAAAAACTTTTTTACATTTTTTAAATAGGGGATGAAATTCCCACAATGGATTTAAAAGTATGCTATATATATATGTACCAATATATAACATATTTTCACTAATAAACATTGACTCTTACTTAAGATACAAGAAAGTTGTAACCTGTTGAGCATTACAAATGTAAATAAAAGTCTGGCTGACTTATGTTTAAGTAGGAATAGGTCCAAAACCATGAAAACCCACGTCAAGGCAACTGTTATTCACCACTCGTAGCATGATGACCGGCAATAAAAAAAAAAATTATTAAAAAGTTCACATTCCCAAAGGCAAAGTGTCACGACCTACAGATAAAACGGTGAAATCTAATTGTAGAATCTCCGTTTATCAAGGAGCTGGCCTTTAGTGAATAGGGAAGGCTGCTTATATTTCTAAAAAACATCCGGTGTCCTCCTTTAGTGCCCCTTCACTCTTGAGATGACAGGTAAGCAAGGGCTTGTTTTGAGCAACAGGCCCGAATCACCTGTGTTTGTTTGCTCAGACGGGTGAGTATCTTTATCACAGGCGGTTCATGCAAACACAACCAAGCAAATTAGCTTTCAGGTTTCAGTAGCAGGCACGCACCAGTGACCGGGGTGTGTTAAAACACATGAAAAAGATGTAGGGCCAAAACAATAAAAACACGTCAGAGAATTTACCCTGCTGCTCTTGGTGAACTCCTGTACGCTGTGTGACCTGATGTTATCTGTTGCTTTCACACTCGCTGCGGTTTCTGGTTGTAATTACACCATGTAAGGAGTACCCTGTTAATGCATCTCAAACGTCAAGCTTCTTTTCTTTGTGTGGCTGAATGGCAGCCAAGCCCGAGCTATCTCCCAATGAGGAATATTAAGAGTGACAGCAACGTAAAACTGATCAACTGGAAAACAAACCTCAGACATGGTGCTCTGTGTGTGTGTGTGTGTGTGTGTGTGTCTTTTTTTTCTCCTTTGTGCAGGTGTAGTAACAAAGAATGTAATAGATCAAATAAGCAGCATACGATGGCAGTAGTGGAGTGTGTAAATGATTTTGGATTGGATCCAGATTAGCTGGCTGCTGAAACGTGGCTCTGTCTGTACATGCGGTTTAACACACTCGGTCGAGGGGTTTGCTGGACAGAGCTATACTGTCTTTGTATTCTTTTTACATGTGTTTTATTTATTTTTTTAATGTTTTACAAATATGAAACCAGTAAAACCTACAAGGATGATTGATTTAGGAAAACTGGGTTCTTTAGTTTTATTAGCAACAAAAGAAAGGAATAGCAGCTACATAGTCAGTTTTATTTGGAAGGGAATTTACCAATCAAACCAAGTGATTCACACTCCAAAACATATTGGGACAATTGCATAACCCTGCCCAGCCCTCTTCTCACTAAATGTCTTGGTATAAGATACCATTAAAATACATTTCAAGATTTTAATGCGCAATGTGACTTCAAATGTGCAGTGTTACCCCAAATATTTTTCATTTACTAAATCTGAAAATGTACAGTGAAATTATATATGTCCAATCAGTGTATCTGTAAAACACCTTTGCTACACATTAGGTGATTTTTTTTAGACATGAATTGGCAGCGATGAACCTGGGTTCCAATGCTATTAACTTGGCCCAGTTTGAGTGGTGTCTGAATGCAGATTCATGCTCTGAATCTGGGAGCTTAAAATGCACAGCTGCAGTTTGATGAACAGATATTATTATAATTAGTCATTTAGCAGATGCATTTATCTAAAGCAACTTACAGACTAGGGCATAAACTATGCATCAACAACTGCTGCTGCAGCGTCACTTCCAATAGGTCCTCGGTTTTATGTCTCACCCAAAGGGCTGAGCACAATGAGGTTAAGTGCTCAGGGTTACACACAGTGAGTCAGTGGCTGAGCTGGGATTAGAACTAGGAACCTCCTGGGATCAAGCCATTTTCTTTAACCACTGGACCACCAAGCCTCCTATTAAATATTATTTGTTTTAAGCAGCTTTGCATATGTCTGTAAATCCAGTGCTGATGCTAGCACAGTTGGAATACAAAGCTCTGAAGTCTCAATTCACCCGATTTTCACAGGGTAATTTACTGAAGAAATCAAACCAGCCTGTATAAGCATGATTGACAGCAGTAAATAGAGCATAAATATTTGAGCAGTGAGCAAGAATGTTGTTTCTTTAGCACAAATTAAAGTTTAGTTTGGGTTCTGCATATAGTATTTGGGCATTTAAGAGTGGAAAAGAACTGTAAATTACTGGAAGAGAATTCACATAACACTGTAAGGTGAACTTAAGAAAAGTTCATAAAGAATTTAGTAGATACTATATTATTCTATACCTTTTTTAATAATTCAATTCTTTGTGAAACACCAGCCCATATGAATATATTTATTTAGTGCTCTCAAAGGTCCAAGAAAATACCTGGCAAGCGGACTGCATGAGATAAAACTTAAATATTGTGTGCATTTACTAGCAGACTTACAACTTTTCAAACATGCAAAACAGAGTGCTGTTTTTACCTTATTATCCATTCAGGTATCCAATGTTTCCTTGAAGCCCCATAGGCATCTTAATATGGAGCTCATGCTTTCCTGCATTGGTCCCCTCTGGCTCACTCACGTCACTTGGTTCACAAGAATGTATTGTATACCCTTGGACCTTTCATGACTCTTACAACCTGTTCTGGTTCCTTCACCCTTTCACATGAGGAGCAGGCAAATCTTTATGGAAACTCCCTGTGAGCCTTTTGCAAGGAGGCTCTGGGAAGACAATAGAAGCGTTCACACTAAAGTTGAACCAAACTAAAGCAGGTATCTGGCATTACGTGTCCTGGGATGATGTGGGATGGTAGGAAGCCACACAGTGATACAGATTAGTAGTAGTAGGACAAACTAGTTTATTGGATGCCTTGCATCTGTTATGCTGTCATTTAGCTTATTGTTATAGCACTGGTACAGAAGGCCTTCTACCATATGACCTGGGAAGAAACCTCCAATATGTCGAATGGTGTGGGAGTGGCTGAAATAGACGGTCGTATATGTTTAGGTTATGAAAAGCATAGCATCATTTATACAACCGTGACAAAATAAGCATGCACATAGATCAAAACACACAGTGACATTAACAATTTCAGAACAACAAGCGGTAGAACTTCCATATTTTCAAAGTGTGTACTCAAGTTTATAATTAAGCATTTGAGAAATAAAACAGCATCTACTGAACACCTCTGCTGTCCGAGTTGTTTGGTTTGTTGTTAGTATATCGTATATAAACAAAAAAAGAAATGGACACTACACTAGGAGGCAGTTTAGTCAGAAGAACACTTCAATCAACACCGACTATGTACGAGTGAGCCTGTCCTGAGAAAGTTCCACAGAAATAAGCATGCAGGTAGATTGCTGGACAATGGGAAACTGGCTGGAATCTGCTCGATGTGCCCAAATAAATGGGTGTTCCCCTGTCAATGGTCAATCATGAAGGCTACCCATTACAAAGAAGTGGAAAAACAAGTATGACCACACGTCCAGGGATATCAGATCCCATAAGTCAACCTCTCAAAAAGCTTGGATAACAGGGGAAGGAAACCCAAGACTAGCGGCTGTAGCTCTGGCAGAAACTGCTATATCAATGTCTTTAGCCAAAAGGCATCTCTGTCATTTAGACTGACAAAGAGCTTCTAAATCTCAAGAATGAAGAGCTACTAAAATCTGTGATGCCACAAGGAGTTGAGCCACAAGTTAACGAGTAGCAGGACTTTGCTTTGTCTTCTATTGACCAAAAAATATGGTGACCCCCACAGGAATAGTGCTGATCTGTTCTTTCTGTTTTAAAATCTTGAGAACCGCTGATCCAACTGTAATGAAACCTGGTATGGACAATCGAAGTGATCTTTAGTTAGTATGTGGGTGCCTGTCCCCTGTGGCAGGGGTAAGTACAGTATGTTACAGTTTAGAGTGTAACATATATAGAGAGAACCACATAGCCAATTGTTCAGATTGAGCTCATTATTTTAGGGTATCTCAATTGGGGAGTGTGGCAAAGTGCCCCGTCCCTGTGTGTATTTTGTGTTGTATGTTGTGTGTTAATGTTGGTGTATAGTCATTGGTACACAGGATATAAATGGGTCTGTGTAACATGAGTGTTTAAAATGTATATTTGTATTTAGGCATGAGGATTGCACAGCACTTCATGTGCAAGTAAAATGTAATAATATGTGAGCACGGGGAATTGCACTTTATTAATTCACGTGCAGTTGTACCGCGACTCCAATTGAATGATTGATTAGCAATCGAGTCTCGGTACAGCTGCATAAAAGCAGCATGTTTTCATCCACTCGGGGTTGTGTGTTCGGTGAGAACGGGATTGGAGACGGAGGTAATTGTAATAGATACAATAATAGAAGCTCACAGTGTTTTGTCTGTGTAGTCCGTTTTGTTTGTCTTTTTGTTTTGGCTACCGTGTCCTGTGTCTTGTTTGTCTTACAACCTTTTATTTTACTGTTCTGTTTATTCATTAAATGCTGAGCGCAAGCAAGCGCTCAGCTTCCCCAAAACTCCACCTCTCTGTTGTTTATTTCCTGGTTCCTGGTTGTGGATAAGCTCTGCTTTTGCAAAGGTAGGTTCTTAGAATGCAAGAGTCTATATATTCCCCAATCACAGGCAAATTTGTAAATGTATTATAGGGGCAGTTTCCGGGTAATGAAATATCAGGCCCTATGTCTCCAGAACCACCAGCTCATTACTTAAATCTTGTTCCAGGAAGCTGTTCACTATATTGTGGCACTGACACCAGGCTGAGCTATTGAGGGATATAATAATGTGTTTATTTTACCGACTTTGGTTTCCAATTAATACCACAGATTTGGTGGGTAACCAAATTGTTTTTAAGCAATACTGTTTTTAAGTATATTAAAAGAATGCTTAACGTACTGACTAATATAGCTGGAGGCTCATTTGTCCTGTTAGTGTGATTTATTATATTTTCATTAGTCACCAGGTCTTCTATCTAATTTGTTCACAAGTCCATCCACAAATCCATCAGTCTACCTTACGGCAAAGTAAAGCTAGACTGCACTACTGTTTTATATTTTAGCTTTTACTTTTATTCAGTTATAGCCATAATTGAACAGACCTGCTTATTGAATCCTGAATATACCTTTCACAAGCTGCCATGCTGGTTTAAACACAGAAAAACAAGTGAAGCTAGTCCAAATGTCATATAATCACAAGGTCCAGAGTCGAGAGTTGTAAATAACACCATATTTTATTCAGCATATATAATTTAACGTGAAGAAAGTTTGTATTGAATTTGAACTGGTACACTGCATCTGACCTAGGCATTGTGCTTTGAACATGCAAAATGTACGATAGTTAATGCTTTTATAGCTAGACGCTTAAAAAGTAATTACAATCAGTTTTTTGTTTGCTACAAAGTTGGCAACGCTGGCTTGGTGCTTATTGTATAAGGGAACATTTTAGGATCAGCTCACATTGTATCACTCTCAGCGATACAAACACTGCAGTAATTCTGCCAAAGTGGTTCACTAGGTTTTTGCTCTGCCTCTTGGACCTGGTTTTGATTATTGTTTAACTTCAGTGCTTTTCTGAATAGCTGTAGTACAAGAGAGGAAGTTCTGCTCCTTTATTCGAGGTCAACTTGTAATGAACCACAGTTTCAGTCGCACGAACAGCTGCTTCTTTTATAAGCAAGCTGGGTTCATTTGCAGTTCAGGGTAACGCAATAATAATTATGGAAACAGGGAAGCCTCTATTTTATTTCTTTATTTTGATATGCACTCGAATAGTTTTGACATTTAGGAACATGTTGGCTGACTTCAATTTAACTCGTTTTTGCAAAGCTGCTGAGATAAGTGGAGTATAATGAAGCGAAAACAAAATGTATTAAGGGGAATACAAATGGTTTGCCTAGGTAAAGAAATGGTATTCCCGAATATGGCATGCATTGAAAATATTAATTACAGGTACAGTAAAAGTAGTAATTAATATAGCTTCTCAAAATTGCTAGTGGAACAACTTATTTGCAAGTCTGTCCTTTTTGGGAAGGGATATGTCTGAGACAAATGTGGCTTAATGAGTTGATAGAGATATTTTTATCTGGACTTCTCTACAATATAATTTTAAAGTAATGTTTAATTTTTTTTATTTATAATTGTATTTTCTTACATTTACATTACCTCAAATGGGTGTTATTTTTTTCTTATTATTAGTTAATGGTGGTGATTTATTTTTTAATAGGGAACCCCCATAATTTAGTCTGTTTTGGTAGTTATGTCAAAACAGAAAGTTGATTCTCTGTGTAAAATTAGTCACTAATTTTAATAAGATACTATTATTGCATTTTGCTTGGTAAATTGATAACGCAGAATCTGCTGAACCATACAAATGAATGATTTAGTGCCCTGCAAAATTAAGAAAGGGTGACTTTTGCAATAGTTGGCTATTGTTTCAAGTTGGGACTAAGGATCATACCATGAGAGCTCCAGAGCAGAAAGATTTCACTGTTGGATCAAACATACCTTATTTATATAAATATAATTAAACCAGAATCGTGAAACATGAAGTCTATGATCAAGAATTAATAATGTCTCTTTCCCAGGGTGACCATGCAAATGACAGCCTGGTGGTTCGAACCTCCTTTGCATGATCATGACTTGGGGCTCACAAGGAGATTTGTATTATCCTTCTCTCTCCTGAGGATTTGGAAGGAGAATTGTATGGGGATACTTGGCCTCACTGAGCCACAGTGACCCCTACTGGTGAGGTGCCAATGAGTCCAGGTGCAACTTCCCAAGCTTTAGTAGCTTGCATGTAGTAACATCCGTTGTTTAGTATAGAGATCATTGGTTTGACAACAGGGTTAAAGGTTGATCTTTAGTCGGTGAGTTGATTCAAATTGGGGTGTAAAATGAGTACAATTATTTAAGTCTAAATGTATAATAAGAAAAGAAAAAAGTGATTTTTTAAACCATTGTACCAATCAGATTTATTAACACTATATATGAAAATATGAAATATGGATATATTTCATATTTCATATTATTCAATTCAATATGAAAACCTTTTATTCGTTCTTTTTTAAAACATTGAAAATATAGCTTAGTTTGATAAGGCATTCTTATGTGCGAATGTAACTGCTGCCTATTTATAATTTGGGTTAAATGTTTCATTGAAAAGCTGTTCCGACTGCTTTTCACAGATGAGCAGTGTAATAAAGTAGGGCAAACATGTCATACGGTGTTAATGCTGAAGACCTGTCACAGGCTTGCCACTACATGACCCTACACGAGGTTGAGCTATCATGTTTTGTTTTGTTTTTTTTAGCAGGATTCATATCCACCTAACAGATATGCAAACTTTGACTTAGATGCATCTGACAAATGGAGAATGAGGACAGTTGTAAGTTCAAGTGAAGGTCAGATCACTGATAATGTAGCTTCAAAAAAATAGCTAGCAATCAATTTAGTATAAGTTTTGTATCTTGCTGTTGCGTAGCCTGATAGCAATGCTGCTTTTTCTCTTTTACAAAGAAGACAAGATATTCCTTTGATGGTGACAATGAAAGATGGGCAATGCTAGGACTAACACTTTTACTATGATTGATCATTTAAAAGGTGAAAATGAACGATGAATGCAGTTACAAATTATGTTTGTGGGAGGTCTCTCAAAACAAGAGAATGGAGATAGGCATAACTTGCTGAACCTTGCCTGAATCTTGCCTGTACTTTGGCTTTGTATATCTAGGATTAAAACTGTTTAGAAATCCAGTAAATAAACCAAAGCTTTACAGGACATATAGTGCTAGTCTAGTCATAATCATGTTAATGGAATGTTATGAATACCCCCAGGGACAGGGATCTTGTGGAGATGGCTCAATGTACAATATACATGTGTAGGTAGGTCTCTATATAATTGGTATAATCTCAAAGACACAAAGCACCAGCATTAACACTCCAATTCACTTTACTTCCATATATACTCTTTTTAAAATAAAGTAAATGTGACAGTGCCAAGATAATTACACCTAGATGAGCTTCATCTAATGAAAAGAAAAGAAATAACTTGGTTGTGAAAGTTAAATGGCATCATATATTAAAATCAATCAAACAAAACCAACTGTATCCTTGTTAAAGTTTCTCAATGTTTATGAAACTTTCATTTGAATATAACTTATATTTATTGCATTTTTTTGTGAGTTATTTTTTATTTCCTTTTGGATTTTACAAAATATAAAGACACCAACAAATGTACATCATACAGAAAGATAACAAGACAAAACAAAAAAACATAGTGTCATCAAAATTAAATAGCAAGATTATATAGAGCATAATTATAAAGCGCACATCAGGAAAGATCCACACAGATTACATAGCTGAAAACTGGTGAAAGCATGAAAGGATATCTGTTTTAATTCTATTGCCCTCTTTCTAACAAATCCATGTAGTGACCCCAGAACTGCAAGAATACATTATTATTTAAAATGCCACTACCACCAATTCAAGCATACATGGATGACATGACAACAACGACTACAACAGTAGCCTGCACTAATCGGTTATTGGGCAAATTAACCAGTAACATTGAATGAGCACAAAATCAAGCCCACTAAATCAAGGAGCATCTCTATAATTAAAGGTAAAGTAGTAGATAAAAGGTTCTACATTAATGGTGAGGCAATACCAACAGTGAAAAGTCTATGGAGTTGGTACGACGGGGATTTAAAGGACACAGTTTTTGAGGAAGACGTTAGACAACAAGCAGTGGAAGGGTTGAAGAGCGTAGACATCAGCACTTTACCGGGCAAACTGAAACTCTGGG
The DNA here is from genome assembly GCF_017654505.1 of Polyodon spathula. Taxonomy (NCBI): domain Eukaryota; kingdom Metazoa; phylum Chordata; class Actinopteri; order Acipenseriformes; family Polyodontidae; genus Polyodon; species Polyodon spathula. The sequence continues at coordinate 16,549,949 of NC_054543.1, forward strand.
CTCTTACTTAGCTCAATCCAGACGGTTGTCACGCTGATGGGCTGGGTAGGCTGCACTGTGGTTGATCCCCGGAGCCAACATCGCAGCCGTTGTGTGTGCGGATGCGCTAGGGAGGCAAAATAAGCTGATCCCTGGAGCCAGCATTACACTTCAGCCATCAACACCAAGCAGAAGTATATCTAAATCAACAGATGGAAAAAACCCCAAATGGATGGAGACGCAGATGGATCACATTAGTTTACTGTAAAGCTACGTCTTAGTTGGAGCTTACCTTGGCGACAGCCAAGTTCAAATCAGCATGAAGTTTTTAACATCTACTCTCATGTAATGGAAATCATTTCTGTTCATTCTGTAGACCACTTGTTCATATGGTGCTGTTTTGGTTAACAAGTCAACCCACTCCCTAAACAGAATCGGTGATGTTGATTTCCAGTGCCTAAGTACCACTCTACAACCCGTTGTAAGTGCAAGTCAGCACCAGATAGTCTGCTGATGGTTTAGATCTATCTCCTCAAGCATAATCCCTAAAATGCAGAATGCTGGGTTCTGATTTAGCAACATTTCAAATACTTTACTCAAAAGAGTTATTATTTTGGACCATAGAGGATGTATCATTTCACACTCATATAGCATGTGTAACAGTGTGCCCCTCTTTATTGCATCGCCAGCACAAATGAGTGGTCCTCAGTTTCAATGTAGCCATTTCACTGGGGGTCCAGTAACATCTATGGATTATTTTGTAATTTATTAAATGTGACTGGCTTTCTCTGGAGGACATATGCTATGACCCAACCACCTCCTGCCAGCTGCTCGCTGAAATACCTGCTCCAAAGTCACTTTCCCATGCCGTCCTGAGACCCTCTAACTTTAAGCTTGAGACTGTCTAAAAAGACTGTAAAATTTAGATACCCCTCCTGTCGATTGCCAGGAACTCTGAAATAGCTCCTGAATACCTGTTATCGAAGTTACAGGACATGATGTAGTCGTGGCAAGAATACAACTTCTTAATTGAAGATATTTCCAAGAGTCAATTATTTGTTTAAATGATAGCAAAATTTCACCTTCAAACATATCTTCCATAAAGATTATTCCTGCTTTTACCCCCAGCCAAATGGCTTTTTATCAATAAGTAGCAGTTTGTTATACCATATAATGCTTGTTTGAGTAATAAAGGCCTGAACTGGGAAATGATCTGTAAGCTCTTTCTATAATAGCCCACATTGGTGATGGCTCAGCTGCAAAATGTGTTTTAGATAGCTGAAAAAGTGAGACAGCATAATGATACCAATCTACTTTTGGAAGTCCAAGGCTACCTGGTCTGTGTGGGATGAAAACAATTTTGCTTTATTAAAAGAAGGTTTTTTCCAGCCCATAGGAACTTACCAACAGCTCTGTTATATCTGTCTAGAAGATAAGGAGGGAAGCTGAGCAGGAGAAGCTTTGTGATGTAATTAATTTGGGGGACAGTAATCATCTTTATAATATTAATTTTATCCAGTAAGGAGAGGCCTAACTTTGTCCAATTTTGTTAAATTCTTTCAGTTATTTGGATAAGAGGGAGGAGGTTTGTTTGCATGATATTTTAACCCTGGTGTGTGCTTTATACCCAAGTATGTCATGCCAGTTGGAAACCATTTAATCTGCCAGTGTTCTCTTATACTTGGAGGGCATATTTTAGATATTGGCATAGCCTCAGATTTTTTTCCAGTTGATTTTGATTCCTGATATCTGTGAGAAGGAATCTATTAATGAGAGGATGTGAGGGACATCTGTTTGAGGGTTAGTGGACATTAATAATATGTCCTCAGCATAGAGCAATAACTTATATTCTTGTTGCCTTGCATGAATGCCCACAATTAGTGGGGAAAGAGGGCATCCCTGTTTAAACCAAACAGTTCTAGAGTACGAAAGTGTTACCACCACTCCACCCTATCGAAAGCCTTTTTGGCATCGAGAGAGATGGCAACTGCAGGTTCTATGCTATTCTTAGGAGATGTAAATTATCTGCTGAGGTCCTGCCTTTGACAAAATCTACCTGATTCGGGTGGATCAGCTTGGGTAATAAGGTCTCCAATCTTGTTGCCACAATGTTTGCTATGAGTTTTCCATCGACGTTGAGTAGAGATACAGATCTACAACTAGCACATTGCTGAAGGCCTTTCCCTTTCTTATGGATTAGAGTTATAATACCTGCTTGAATACTAGTTGTAAGACAGCCCCTTTGCACAGCATTGCAAAAGACTATTAATAATTTAGGTGCGATTTCCTCAGAAAATTGCTTATAAAAATCTGTAGGAAATCCGTCATCTCCAGGAGACTTTCCAGCACTAAGATCTCTAATAGCCTTCCGAATTTCTTGCAGTATGATGTTGCAGATGTTACTCAATTTCTTATGTAACATCTCCCCAAGTGGGTGTCTTTCCTCCTCTGATAAAGTTGGCAGATTAATTAGGGAAAATAAATTATTAAATTAGTTGTCATTTTGGGGGCTTGGGATGAGTATACATTTTCGTATTATGTCTTAAAGGTGTTATTAATGTCCTTTTTTTTGAGTCACCAGCTTTGTTTCATCGTTCCAAACTGAACAGCTCAAGGTCTTGGTGTGTTGTTGTTTAACTCTTTGTGCTAAAACTTTTCCTGCTCTTTCCCCTCTGCTCATAATATTTTTGTCTGGTACCAAATAACACAAATTCAGCTTTTTTTTCTGCATCATGGAGTTTAGTTCTATTTTAAGTTTACTCAAATTGTTCAGTGTTGAGGGGTAGGGTGGGTCACACACTTTTTATCAAGTTCTTTCATTTTTTTTCCAGTTCCAGAAAATGTGCATTCTTTGTTTCTTTAGAAAGGAACAATGCTGTATAAGATGGCCTTTCAGATAAGCTTTAAATGCATCCCATGTCACTCCAGGGTTGGAAACTGATCCCTCATTAATTTCCCAGCATTCTCATATTTCTTTTTTAATAAAATTGCAATATTCTTTATTTTGAAGTAATGAATTATGCATACGCCACCGAGGAGAATAGTTTCCTGACATATCATCAGTAATCAGCGTTAGTTCTATGGGGGCATGATCAGACAGGACAATATTGCCAACTGAAACATTTGAGATTAAAAAGTAATCTATTCTTGAGTAATGCAGGCTAGAAAAAAAGATGTAATCCCTCTCTCGTGTGTGAAGTAAACGCCATATATCAACAAGACCCAGTTCTTCTGAAATTGTATCAATGGCTAAACTACCTTTTGCTACACTTTTTTCAGTACTATAAGTTAGATTTACCCAAGAGCACATTTCTGACTTGACTAAAATCTCCACCAATTATTATGTGGTCATTGCCAAGCTGTCTAACGGCTGTACATATGTCATGAAAGATATCAGGTGAGTCTGAATTAGGGGCACAGATATGCATTGAAGTGTATTTTCTATCAGAAATTTCCAAATCTAAAGCCACCCATCTTCCCTTCTCATCCAAGAGCTATTTATGTGTTTGTGCATTACAGTTTTTGTGGATCAGAATAACCCCACTTTTTTTTTAGAAGAATATGAGCTAAAAAAAAGACTTTGCCCACCCAGTCTCTTCTTAATTTGTAAGATTCTTCTTTATTTAAGTGAGTTTCTTGTAGGACAATCTCTACCTTCTTTTGTTTTAAGTACATAAGATTTTTTTTTCTTTTTAATGTGGTGATTTACTCCCTTGATGAAACATGAAATCACTTTTAGTGCCTCTACCATAGTATTGCATTGACAACATATCTTAATAAGCCCTGTATCTGCATAATACCAGTAATAAGGTCTTAAGTCAGTACTTGGTAGAAGCACCTTTTACAGCAATTACTGCTATGAGTCTTTTTGGATAGATCTCTATTAGCTTTGCACAGTAGGATGGTGATATTTTTGACCATTCTGTATGGGAAAATTGCTCCAGTTGTGATAAGTTTGATTGGGATCGTCAATGCAATCTTCAAGTCTCACCATACATTTTCTATTGGATTCAAGTCAGGACTTTGACTGGACCACTCAAGAACATTAATTCTCATCTTGTTGAACCACACCAGTGTGGCTTTGTGCTTCATGTCATTGTCCTGCTGAAATGTGAATTTCCTCGCCAGTTTCAGAGTCTTGGCTGACTCAAACAGGTTTGTCTAAAGGATTCACCTGTACTTTGCACCATCCATTCTCCCTTCTATCCTAACAAGCTTTACAGTCCCTGCTGAAGAGAAGCATCCCCATAACATGATGCTGCCACCACCATGCTTGACAGCTGGGATGGTTTTGACTGGGTGATGTGCAGTGTTGGGCTTGCATCAAACTTGCATCAAACATAAAAGTTCAATTAGTGTCTCGTATGACCACAAAACCTTTTTCCACATGTCTGCAGTATCATCTACATGCCTTTTCGCAAACTCCATATGTGCTTTAAGATAAGGCTTTTTGAGTAATGACTTCTTTCTTGCCACCCATCCATACTGGCCAGCTTTGTGTAGGGACCGGATTATTGTTGATGTGTGAACATTGACTCCCATCTCAGAGCCAGAACTTTGCAGGTCTCTTAAGGTCATTGTTGACTTCAGAGAGACATCCCAAACCACTTTCCTGGCTGCTGAGTTTGGGAGCGACCTGATCTGGGTAGTGTCTGGGTGGTACGATGCATCTTCCTCTTCTTAATGATGGACTTCATTGTGCTGAGAGGGATAATCACTTTGAAATTTTCTTGTGCCCTTCTCCTGCTCTGTGCCTCTTTACCACTTTATCCCTGACTTGTTTCGAAAGCTCCTTGGTCCTCATGGTTGCTTTGTTGGATCACTATGTGAGTTGCAGCTTGAAAGTCTTTATATACCTGAGGGAAATTATCTACAAGTTAAGCAACTTTGAGTAAACACAGGCTGAAACCGTTTAATTAATTTTGTGACCTTTCAAACAAATCATTTGCACCTGAGCTGATTTAGGGCTGCCGTAGCAAAGGGGTTGAATACTTATGCAACTCAGATTAATTTGTTTTTCTCTGTAAATCTTACTCATTTATATTCTATATGATGTTTTTTTTTACCTTTATCAATGTGGAGTAGTTTGTGTGGATTCTACTTGTAAAGTCTAATTTGAAGGCGTTGTGGAGTACGCTCAGGTGCCAACAAAATGTGAAAACTTTGCAGGGGGGTAAATACTTCTGCAAACCACTGTAGGTGTACATAACCATACATGTGCATACACATAAACAGACCATCCTGTCTACATATACCTGCGTATACATGCCAACCTTCATAACTTAGTTAGATTTTAAAACAGTACTCTCAAAACTACGGACTCTCTGTCGAAACATGAAATTACCAGCTATCAGTCCGAAAGCTCACATTGAATCCCTGCTCCACCGGAAAACTTCCACTGGATGTCCTACGAAGCTTGCACTCTCACTCTGGCAGGACTGAAAGAAAGAAAGTTTCTAATATCCGATGCTGGGTGCCTTTCACTGAAACTTTCATGATCGCGGGTCAAAGCATAGCATATCTTATGCCGTTCTCCTGTAGTGATCGCTTTACCTCATCAACCTTCCTACGCCTCAGCATCACATCTTGTGACAAATCCTGAAAGAAAAACACAGTTGTTTCGTCATTCTACTCCTCACTTCTCGCGGGCCACCCGTAGCACTGTAGCGCGCAATTCACAAAGCTCTTCATATCATGTCTTTCAGTGTTTTCAGGAACCCCCACAATCCTAATACTCTTTCGGCGTCTCCTGTTTTCGAGGTCTGAAATTTTCTCCTGCATCTGCTCCATTTTCTGCACTAGCGTGTCAATGACAGCCCCTTTCACTTGAAATTTTCATTTTCAAAGAGTCTATGTCTGTCTTTACCCCTGTAATGTCCGTAGCTATTCCTTGTAAAATGCTCTGAATATTACTTAGCTCTGTCGCCGTGTCTGGAGTAGGGATGTGACGGTATAAAATTGACGGTATGGTACCCATCAAAAAATATACCAAGGTTATTGTCATACCACGGTATAATGTAATTTTTTTGTAATCTGTTTTTAAATAGCTACTTAAAGAAATACACTGTGGTCAAGTGATTTTTTAACAGCAAAAAAGTAACTTTTACTTTAAAGTTTAACAAAAATATCTTAATGTTAAATTGCTGTAATTAAATTTCTGCTACAAAACTTGTTGAGAAAATAAAAAAAATTCCATTAACCTGAAAAACAAAATATTACAGGAGAATTTCTGTATTTAATTATACCACACTAACGAAGTGGTCTGGCTTTGAAATCTCCACTTGCAATTGGGGGTTGTTTGAATAAATTTGCACTCACCTAACATACATAATGGAATATTGAAAGTGTAAATAAATAAAATATATATATATGTTAATGCATTTGGAGCAAGTTATTTTAACAAGAAGGATGTTCGCTAGTCAGTGTACTGTTAACAGCAACACGGCTGTGTACTTATTTTATTACAGTATCTTAGTTAAACGGAACAGCAAGGAGGACGTGTTGCAGATATGAAGATTTACATTTTAAACCAACAATGTTTATTAGGCAGTCTGCATTGTCTAGATCTGCGTAAAAGAAAATTCACAATTCAAATTTCCTCTTGTGGAAGTATTTAATCACAATGCATACTGTATGTTCTACTTCGTAAAGATTATGGTGATTGCACTAAAAACAAGTTATTAAAAAAATGTGGTGAAAACGCGCTTTCTGTGTGCTAACAGCCTGATTTTCAAGAGGCAAAATAAAAACTGGATTGCAAAGGGGGGTAGGGTAGCTACAGTAATCCAGTGCAGTTTACACATGCTACGTAAAAACAGAATTTGATTTATATTTCCCTAGGACATTTGGGAGCTTACTTAAATAATATACATATTAATAAAGTTGTGTACTTACTGTTTATAAGCCACTTCTCTCGTGCGATGTTTTAAGAATATATTCTGTGGTAGGAAGGTATACTCCGTATGCAGATGTATTTTCTTCATTATGCAGTTGCAATACGGAACGATCTTGGCAAAACCGGACATGCAACGCAACTGTTTTGTTTAGCACTGGGACAAATTACGTAGCTTCAATTAAACTGTAATCTGTAAATGGCACAGATTTTATAAATTACAGTATAGAAACTACCATGCAAATGAAACCACTGCACTAATGAGGTGTGAAATAAATCAAAACATGCTTTATTATACTTTCTTCAAATTAGTGTTCAAACTATTTTCTTGGAGGGATCTGCTGTTTGCACAAAATCTCACCCGGAGTTTATGCTGTACTGTAATCCTAGAGTTTATGCACATGCTGTCTCAGCTACTATGCTGCGAAAACATAGTCAAATATTTGTATTCTCGATTGTTTTAAATGTGGCAGTCTATAAGTTAGAGATTTATTTTTAAGGTTTGCCATCCGACATTACAATTAGCAAAAGCATAATACGATAACGCCAGTATACCGTGACCTCCCTAGTCTGGAGCAAGTCCCTTCTCCGATACACCTGCCATGCTATGCTCAGTAGTTGAGACTTCAGATGTCAGCTTGTTTCTCTGTGTCCGAGAAGTTGATCTCTGGGGGTGCGCTTCAGGATCAATTGGCATCACATCCTATCTCTAGTGTAGGTGATGAAAGGATTTTGACACCACCAGAGTGTTTTTTGTTATGGGATTGAAGGAAAAAGACATCCAGCGGTGAACCCCGAATGAAAAAATATTGTGTACTTTAATCCAGTATTACAAAGAAAGCAATAATGTATTCACAGTAAATATGACCTGTACTCTCTATATATTAATTTAGATAAACATACATTTGCACATGAGTCAAATTACTGATAAGCCTGAGTCACCGCCTTGAGGTGATTTATGGATTGATTCTGCCCAACTGAGCAGGCCCTAGTCCAGTCAAACTGGAAACTGGAATCAGTAATGTATTTGACATCTTTTATAGCCTTATTTTCATTATAGCCAACATTTATAATCCCTGCAGGGTCCATCCAGATATTAACCTGCCTACACCCAACCAACCAGTACCACTACAAGTGAGATCTAAAGGGGGCCCAAGTGGCACATCTGGTAAAGGTGCTCCACATGGAGCATGGGATGCACCCTGTAGCCCAGTCGTCACCAGTTCAAGTCTAGGCTATTCCACTGCCGACTGTGGACAAGAACTCTGATGGGGCAGCGCACAATTGGCCAAGTGTCACCCAGATGGGGAGGGCTTAGGTCAGCCAGTGTATCCACTGCTCACCGTGCACCAGCAACCCCTGTGGTCTGGCCAGGCACCTGCAGGCTTGCTGTAAGCTACCTAGAGCTGCGTTGTTCTCCAATGCTGCACCTGTGAGGTGGCTCCATGGTGGGCCTGCAGAGTCAAAAGAACTGATTGACTGACAGCACATGCTTCAGAGGACAGCGTGTGTTTGTCTTCACAGCTCCCAAGTCAGCACAGGTGTGGTAGCAGTGAGCTGAACCAAAAATAATTGGCTATTTCAAATTGGGAGAAAAATGGGGTAAAAAATCAATTGGCAACTACTAAATTTAAAAATAAATAATTAATCTGGTGCTGTTCTCTCACTTTTGGCTGAAAGAGCCAAAAAACATAGAAATTAACTTTAAAAAACTGAGTAAACAAATATAGGTTTGGTTTATTGAAATGAAGTACCTATTTTGCAATACACTATTCAGTCATTTAGATATATATACAGCTCTGGAAAAAATTAAGAGACCACTGCAAAATTATCAGTTTCTCAGGTTTTACTATTTATAGGTATGTGTTTGGGTAAAATGAACATTTTTGTTTTATTCTATAAACTACTGACAACATTTCTCCTAAATTCCAATTAAAAATCTTGTCATTTAGAGCATTTATTTGCAGAAAATAACAACTGGTCAAAATAACAAAAAAGATACAGTGTTGTCAGACTTCGAATAATGCAAAGAAAATAAGTTCATATTCATTTTTAAACAACACAATACTAATGTTTTAACTGAGGAAGAGTTCAGAAATCAATATTTGGTGGAATAACCCTTATTTTCAAGCATAGCTTTCATACAACTTGGCATGCTCTCCACCAGTCTTTCACATTGATGTTGGGTGACTTTATGCCACTCCTGGCGCAAAAATTCAAGCAGCTCGGCTTTGTTTGATGGCTTGTGACCATCCATCTTCCTCTTGATCACATTCCAGAGGTTTTCAATGGGGTTCAGGTCTGGAGATTGGGCCTGTATAAAGCCAGAATTGAACCCTTCTTTTCCTCACTCAAAACTTTCCTTTTCAACTCTTTGGGCATGGTCAATAGTTATTTTTTTATTCCAATTACTTTTGAGGTACTGCTAGCACTGTTTTGCCATCCAGCTGGTTCTATTACAAGAGGATAGTGATGACCACAGGAGTGGTTTTTATACTTTTCCTCGTTAAATAAGATTTGGTTCAGGTGATCCCCTAATCAGTACCTCATTCAGTAGCTGCTGTATGGCTGCCATACATGTAGAGATGCTGATTTAAGAAAAATTTGCAGTGGTCTCTTAATTTTTTCCAGAGCTGTATATATATATATATATATATATATATATATATATATATATATATATATATATATCTTCAGTTGGACAGCCTTGTGCTACAGAATTAAATAGTTTTATTCAACATGATTTATATCTGTCATCAAGAACTTTTTAACACAAAAAAGTTGGCACCTCATTGAATTGCCTCTTTGGTCCCCCTGCACACACCTCCTTAGCTGGCCAGGGGTGGCTGGGCAATTTGCATCTCAACAGCCCACAGGAAGCGACAGCCTGAGTTCACAAAGCTTTTACCTAGACACTTTGACTCCCAGTTAATGATGGCTGTTAACAGTTGCATCAGAAACTATCCTCCTTTAGGTAACCAGTGCAGATGTCAGAAGTTTAAACAGTCTAATGCCTCTAAAGACGCTGTACGCCAAGCAACCTGAGGCAGTCAGCCAGCTCCTGTTTTTAATAGACATTTTAAAACCTAGCATAATACTCTTCTAACAAGTGCAGATTAGTGCAGATTTGTCATGTTCTTTTGTAACTTACTGCCATTTGCTCCAGGACCTTATTGAGAATGTGTGGCATTCTAGCCTAGATAAATAACATCTCAGTTAAACTTGTTTATAAACAAGCAATGTTTTGTGCTTCAGATGGATGACATGCTGTATGTAGCTGCATCTAATATTTCATATCACAAAACCTGGCGAGATAGCAGAGAAACGAGAAATGATTGATTGCTTTTAAAGCTTCAGGGGCTGTACTTGTGAGGTAGCTAGCAGGTCATGCTCATCTCCTCTCCTGAAAGGCTGTCTGCAGGAAATTTTCATATCTCTCCACTGTTGTTGCCTCAAGCCCCTGAAGCTCAGAGAGACAGGTCTGGAACACAGTCTCCTCTTTGATCAGCACAGCCCAGTGCATACTCCTGATTAGCAACCAGCAAAGGGATTGACAGCCAAGCTTCTGTTCATTTCTCAATGTTCCTTCTCACTGGAGGGTAACCTATAACCCACCCAGAGATGATAAGGAATCCCTCCTGTTGTGTTCAATCACTATGCAGAAGCACGGCCCTATCTCTATCACATGCTGATTCACAGAGCAGGCATACAGACTCGCAAGGATGGTGGTGACTTTTGAATTTAGTCCCAGAACACCCTTCAGCTAAAGAAGCCAGCATTTTATTTGTAAAAATCGGAAATGTTTAAAATTTCTTATTGGTATCTGAAGCTGGAAGTGGAAAATGGTCAAGTCCTAATCTGATGAATCCGAAATAGAGTTCACGCTTCTCTGTTTGCTTGAGGCTGCGTGCGGAAGGGTCCAGTCTGCTTTTCTAATCAGAGCTTTGGCTGTTTCAACAACGTAACACCGAATTTAGATAGTATAAACAGAATCAGGCTTTGCAGGCTTATCAAAGTAGCCAGTGAACTATGAAATCAATTAGTGTTTTAAGTTGTTAATGTTGCCCAAGTTTACACCACTCTTACAGTCCAAAAAGACAATTAGAAGCTAGAGCAGAGAAGTATTGCATTATTGTTTGATGAGTATATCGTTAGGGTTTAAAAACATGTTGTCTAAGGATAGTCCTCACTCTCTGATAATTGCACTTCAGAACAAAACGGTTGAGGGGGCTGTAAATAACGTAACTAGCAACCCTTGGTGTGGGGTGTTGGTGCAGGAGCAGTTGTGAATTCCTGCAGTTGGTGCTAGATAGTCTTTATAGCTTCACAGACAGCCCTTGCATCTGTGCTGCAAAGGCTACAGTTGATAACCCCCCCCCCCCCCCCCCCCCCCCCCCCCCCATGAAAAGCCATTACCTACTATTACGATACTAGGTGCTGCAAATGCTCACAATTTTTTATTTTATTTTAAATAGTTAAAACATTTTATTTCCTTTCTACTTTTCAAAATTCTCATGGACCAGCAGACACCCTTCACTAAGATGGAAGTTTTTGTTAAACAAATATGTTCTAAATTAAGTTATCAACTTTTTGGTGGATGTAGACGGCATTTAGAATTTATTGTTGAACTTTGTTATGTCATACGGGCAAAGGGGCTTGTCAGTGTGCTTATTGTAGGTGCACGTATAATCATAATTCCTATTTATATGCGCAGTGTACTTCTTGTTTCCTTGGCCACCCAGTATGGTGTTCAATATTGTCCTCCAAGAGGAAATGGAAATATGCACTAAAGGGTAGTGGTAGGTCTTTCCTCTGAGACCCACTGAGTCATTCTCAAACCTTAATGTCTGATGTTTCTTGATGGGTCTAAAATGAAGTAGTTGCCAGCTTTCTTGAGCTAGCACTAAGCATTAGGTGAAAGAGCAGCAGTGCAGACTGGGCTGGATCCCAGTTTTCTCACCTCCTGGGACGAAGTCGCCTATCACTGGGAAGACTGGCCCTGCACCCCTGTGTGATCAGCGTGCACAAACAAGTCACTGTTATAGGGTCGAGTCTGACTGTCTGGTTTAAGTGTAAATTTAAAACATCCCTCTGATATGAAAGTTCGGCCCTTCATTAATGTGTTAAAAGGCATCAGTAAAAGGAATGGCGTATTTGCTTGTGTCTCCTGCAAAACCGGTAGAATCAAACCGAGATAAAATGAGTTATGGTTGTCATCAGTATGAAAATGGATGCTTTGTGACCTTTTAGCATGACTCAAACAGTTTTTATTTTATATTTCCTGTTTTTATTTCATTTTTTTCATTGTCACACAATCGCCTGCAGTTTGTACTGCGTCTTTAGATGCTGTTGGGAGTTATTGGGAATGCAGTAAGTGAGGGAAAGAGTAGTTAAGGGGGCCAACAAGGGGAAAAGTGCCATTAAAGCACTATGCTTCTGAAGTCAAAGTACCAAAGGTCAAAACCTACCTTTATTGCACATTTTATAATTTAACTTTTTTGCCTTTTGGTATTCTGCACCCGGATATTATTATCGCTCTGGCATTTTACAAACTATGAAGTTATTCTTATGATTGTTTAATTACCTGTCATAATTTCACAGGCATCTTTTTCCATGGGTCATGTTTTCTTTTTTTGTGTGTCGTCCCAGTTTTCTCTTTTTGACCCTGTAACTTAAGAAATTCCAAAGAGCCTGTTAAAAACCCTAAAGAGCATGCATTAGTTTAATCTTTCCAACAGAGCGAAACAGTGTTTTCAATTAGTAATGATAGACTGGCCTGATTAAATGAACCTGCCTAGCAGTTTTGTTGACATGGAAATGAACCCAGAGAGTATGAAATGTACAGATAATGGGTGCTAAAATAAGAGTGTTTCTTCTCATTGAGGTAATGGGAGATTTGTGGCAGACCAGCCAGGGGTAATTGTTTCAGCATATGTGTGTGCAGGACTTGCTACACTATACCTCTACTGCCCTCTCTGTGAACTGGGCAGTTTTCTTTCACCACTTCACTTTAACTCAAACCACGACAGCTCTCTGAAGGCTGCAGACGTTATGTTAAACTATATTTGTTATACATGCTGTACATCTGCCAGCAAAAAGCTAATTAACCTATTTGTTTTGTCATTCGTACATAAATTCACATATTGCAATTCTTATTTTTTCAACCTACCATCCACCACTCTACATTGTTACATGGTTAATGGCACATTTATGGGAATTGAAGCAATACAGTTCTGAAGCCGTAGTAATGAAACGGTCATGGCTCTAGCAGTACAATAGGAGTTACCTTGCTGATATAGTACCGATATCACAGACATTGAAGGTAAATCTTCTTCTTTTTGTTGGTGAATAAATAATGTTTTGCAGGCTCCGTAGCTTCCATGACAGTAATTGCTAAGTTGTCATTTACACAAAAGGTTATTTAGGAGACACTGAGCTCTCGGACATAATACGGGTGCATATGGCATGTCCTGCCAAGTGTAGTTACAGGCTATTAAAGCAAGTCCAATGTTGTGAACCATGTTTCTCAGCTGATACATCTCTACCTTGTGATAAAACAGAAGAGAAAGTAGAGTGGAGTTCATGTGCAGGCCATAGGAGACTCCAGGGAAGGGTCTGTATTCTAAAGACTGGTTTGACAAATGGCTGCACGAAATACCTGTGGTATTAGATTAAAAAATCCTTAAGATTCTGACTACAAAATGACTATCTGTCACTGCAGGTAACCATATGCACATAACAGGTAATAACATTGCATTCAGCAAACATCTGGATTCACATTCCCTGAAAATAGAACAAGCTGCACATCTGTCACCACCTAGAAGACGCCTTCAAGAGCCTAGAAGGAAGAGTGATTAGCTGTATGTTCCAAATCAAATTCCTTTCAGTTTAGGCAGGATCAAACTGCTTAACATTTTGTAATTTGCATGCATCTCTTGACAGCTGATCAGATAGGCTGATGATTAATTTTCTTGATCATGTAAAATTAGATTTCGTTTGATTGACACAATTGTTTGGCACAAGAATGAAAGATACCATTGTTCTGGGATTAATTGTTCCATCCTCCTTTCTTCCATATGATCTTAATGCAGGCCTTTCTAAAATACTCTTTGCTTTGAAAAGTCTCTGAATGTACAACCCTATAGAATATCTCTCTCTTAAACACCCTCCAAAGCTTCCACGGCTGGACAGACAACCCCCTTCCATGCTTCCACTGCTTAACACATGCTTTGCCATTCTGCTTTTATATAGCTAAATAATCCATCTGAATGGGCAACAGGGGGAACTCTGATACCTGCTGATCAGCTGGGACCAGAGGAAAGCTCTTTTTTAGTGTTCAGAGAAAACCATTTGATCCTGTACCTTCAAGATTATTTTATCTTACTTTCCATGTATCTTGGCAATAGTGCTTAACAAGTTTTGATTGGGTTTATAGGACACAAGTGCACACGGTAGCAAACACAACTAATTCTAATATGTTTCTGGAGACCAGAAATTGGTAAAGGAAAGTAAATGCAAAAGGACCCATATTCCCTCACCCGAGGGAGTTAACCATTTACTTGCCTCATTAGGCAAGAAGCTTTAAAGCTTGGTGTGCGATTGAGGACATCTCTCACATGGAGGAGTGATGCAACCTAAAGGCCGAAGCTGGTGATGAGATGGAAACGTCGGTCATGTACAGTTTTAATGTGCAGACTAATCAATAAATGAGAAGAGACCAGTGGACTGAGAATCGTCTAATGGATCAACTTTATTTATCTGTTTATTTGACATGTTCTGAGGGTGTGTACGAGAACCGCTCAGTAGATTATTTGTTAAAACTGGGTGTGTGGAAGGAAAAGAATGTTGCTACATTTCCTGATAGAAGGGAAGGTGTCCTGGCAGGGCAATTAATTTGTTATTGCAAAGGAAGGACAATGGTCTTCAAAGGGCAGGTCTCACTTTTATGTGTGAAGGATATATCACGTTGTGTCCACAGGTCGTTCCCTACTGGGTTGAATAAGGTGGAGTAGCTTCCTTTTCTCCATTTACGATAGAGGAGATTCTGCTTGAAAAGGGATCCCCTCAAAAGATGCGTTACCAGCATTATTTATTCAAATTTTGTTGTAGGGTATATGCTATGAATGTCGTTTGAAAGTATACACTTTGCTAGAATCAATGAGTATCACCTCGGTTAGGGTTCAACTCAAGTTCATATGCATTTAAGGTGGAGAAACTCGAGGTGTAATATTTTGGAGCAGTTCGGCACTGTTTGAAATCCTCTCAGTCGCTTCTGTGTAAGTTCATCAAACACTACTAGCTCAGTCTCAGCGCAGTCAAAAGCATGAAAATTGTAATTAAATAAATAGTACAATACTGAGGAATTTGTGGCACTATAGAGTTAAAAATGATATTGTTTTCGTAAATGATTTCTTCAAAACATTTTACAATTAGGCTGTAATAACACATGCTTGTTTTCATCCCTAAACGGTTTATGCTTAGTGCTGGTTTGTATAGCCCGGTCAAGGCTTCGTCGGGAAAGAACACACATCCCAGCTTTAAACAAATACAGAAAAGTCATGACCCCTCTGTTCCAGACAGGGAGGAAAGCCACTGCTAGTACCAAGAGACACAAGTATGAATACAAAACCTCCACCACAATTTATTAAGTAACGTAGATGAAGTTTTCACACAGTAATGATCTGTCCCTCCACATGTGTTAGTCAGACTGCCTAAAGAACATACAGCCAGTCAGTATCACTGATCAAACATTTTCAGCTTGATTTTCATTTTCCTCTGACTTTCTTTTTGGTCCTACAGAAGAAGGTTATCAACTTAATGGAGAAAGAATGCTTTACCTGTCACAGTCTTCAATCTGTATGTTCACCTTTGGGATTTTTATGCATTTCCCTTTTGTGGTTGTATTTGTGAAACTGCCTGCTGTGTGTGACAAAGTTCATGGTTCAGCTGAACTTTTGAACTTGTTATGGTATGTGACAGCGCAGTAGTACAGTCTAAATCAACCTTGCGCCAAGTTTTCATAGTCTAAATCTTGCTTTAAGGATGCTGTCTGCGTGATTTTGGATAGGAAGGTACTTTATAATTTTTTTTTTGTAATGTCATTGACTTCTGCGGACTGAGAATTCAAAAACAGCACCTTTTAAACCCTATTTAGTGCTGAGTTTAACAGTTCAATGAACTCTACCTGACCTCATATTGAAGGCTTCCCTAGGACAAGTCCTAGCAGCATTGGTGATAGGACTGAAGCTTCCTATCTTATTTCACATGCTTCAGGGCTGTGAGTTGTCAGAAACAGTCTGCATCAGATTGAACATTTTACCAAGGAGTTTATCTGTTTTATTTTTTCTTTAAAAAACGAATTAACCCTAAACTTCAGTGTGGACAGTGTGCAAAAATGGTTACCCAATACATTTGAATGAAATACTGTACATACTGTTATAGTGTGGTTTATGTATAATGTATAGTGTTAGTATAATATATAGTGTATAGTATAATGTATAATGTATAGTGTTCAGTTATTTAACACTGGCTTTTTAAAAACACATTTTTGCACATTAAAGACTGCCAAAACAAAAACAACAATATCCTCCATTTTTTTTTTCTTTTCCCCAGGTAGACCAGGCGAAAAAAAAAAACCCAAACTCATAAACATGAAATTCTAGCACATCATACCTAACTAACTGTAAGCAAATTTCCCTCAATAAAGAGCCAACATAGTTCTGTGTAACTGAGGGACTGAAGCATTAACTTTTTAAAATTAAAATAAATTATTTCTTAACAAACACAAATAAATTCCTGGGATATTTTTTATAAAATAAAAAAAAAAAACTGAAGTAAAGGTCCTCTATCAATAACAAATAACACATAGCAAATGAGCCACACTGTACATATAAGGCTGCAACTACACTGAGTGATTCTGGCATTACTAATAATTTAAACCACTGGAGTGAATGCTATGTGGGCAAGTGTATTGGAATTCAATACCATCAGCCGATCAGCTTCCAACTCTATTGGGCTTCTGTCTGAGGGTAGATGCCCATTGTGATGTCAGCAGATCAGCTGTGATTGAAATCAATCTGTGTACGTTTTTCTGTTTTCAGTTTTTTCATCTTCGTAGGCCTATCAGTGTCCACTATAGGCTACGACCTGATCTTTGCGGTATTACAGCCTCAGAATTTGCTTAGAAAACAACAGTAGTCCTTGAAGCTTGACTAAATATGTTATAAAACAGGCAATAAAGCAGTTTACTATATTCTGATTGATCTACTTCCTTGTAGATTTGCATGGCAGAAAACTACATTTTCTCAGCTAGACCATAAACGTTATAAACATGCATCTTCTGTTGAGAAACCATGTTGAAGGGTTGCCATAGCGATTGTAGTGTTTATGCCCTGGTGATGATGATCATGGGGTGGCTGGTACAGCTGCTGTTCTATATGAGATGTGGAGGTATTTTCAGTCCAATACCTTTACAAGGCTCGTTCTACTGAAACTGGTTATGGTAATTGTATGATTGCACTCTGCATGTTTGAACAGGGATACCAGGAAGGGGAAGGAGGTAGGTTTCAATGTGCACAAAGGTATTACATATTAAAGTTGCTAAAAGTGCTGATGTGCTTTCTATTAACTGAAACCAACAAGGCTGTTTTTATTGTAAACTTACAGTGAGTGGGGAGGTGAAAGGGGAACGCAATGATGCAGTAGCACATGTATTTTCTTGGGCACTGATTTTTGTTATAATAATAGATGTCTTGGACACCATTATAAGCTTATAATTGTAGCAGTGTCTGTAGGGACAGAGCTGTTTTCTGTTTGCACGGTATGAAGACTTTCTCTATTAAGGTGGGAATGTAGGATATCCCTTGCTGTCAAGCCCCTGTTAGCAGTTATTAATGAGCCTCTTTTGTTCTGAGACACTCGTGAGAATCCAGGACAGGGGAACATGTTTGTAGGAAAAGGGAAAATGCTTAGCTTGAAGAGAAAATGATTTAGTATCGACTTTTGAGATAGCATTCTTTACCAGGCCAACTCAAATTTAACCCTGCACATAAACAAACAAATATTTGCATAAGCACAAATATAATAATTGAGTTCAGTGTCTTGATAACGAATTCTGAAGCAACTGTAAGTCAGTCATGTATATGGAGTTTTATGCAACAGCAAACACTTATGACCAATATAAAATATTGCTTTAGAGTGCTTAAATAAAATATAATTTTCTAAAAAGGTACATAAATATATAATATATATATATATATATATATATATATATATATATATATATATATATATATATATATATATATATATATAGTAAATCTGTACAGAAACTTTTCATGACTGAATAGAGAGTGTATTAAAAAAACGTTTTGCTGGTAAACGATAGGTGAGGCAATAATGCGGCATGGCTCCAGCTGTTGTCTTATGTAAAGCAGTTATTCTGTGTGGCATTCTGCAGTGGATTATAGTAGTTTTGTGTTCCTGAAGGGTGGTGTTCCTCTCCTCATGACAGCAGTCTCAATTTCAATAGCATCCAGGCTTTGGGGATTGTCTTCTCAAAGTTCCAGTTCCAGTTTCATTTTATTTGCGCAAAGCCAGGGATTCTGCATGTCTTTTTCCACTGAGGGTGTTTGAGTGAAGGAGTCCCATGTGACAAGCTGTGGCTGTATGTACGTGTGCGCTACTGCTCTCTGGGTGTGTACAGACCTGCCAAAAGAATTATTACCCCCCAGGGATACATAGCCTGTCAGCGATATATATTGGAGCCATGCCCAAGATGTCACATACTAGAGTTTACATATATCTAGAGAACCACCTGTGCAATTGTGATGAACAAATTATTGAGTGTATCATAATCTGGGGATTTATAAAGACTGTCTGTTTGTCCTATTGTGTGTCTATGTAATACTTACATATAAGCGGAGAACTGCTATTCCAACTGTGGTGAATCTTGGTTGACATTCTTTAGTACATAATCTGTAGCTATATGGAGGCATCTGTCATCTCTCTGTATATCAGCCATTTTTTCCAGTTCATACTAGCATAAATATTCTCTGCAGTGGGTATTGATATAAAGAAAAAAATCTTATATCTGACTCAGGACATTTAACTGCCTCCAGAAGCTTGAATAGCTTGGGCCTGTGCGGGCATGGAATCTACAAGATATTGGAAGGTCACTTGTGGTGTCTGAGACAATCCATTCTCCAAAGTGGCATGTAAATGTTTGTAGTAATAGACCTGGATTCCGGCAGCATTAAGAAGTTTGAATGCATCCTGCTGCCAGGTCAGGAGGTAGGCTTTCACATCCTGATCAGTCCTGAGCCTTTGGTGGCTAAAAGGTTCCTTAGTGGACCGAATAGGAGTAAATCACTGAACTATAAGGGTGTATCTGGCAGAACCTCCCACTTCATATTCTCAAGGGTGAACATGTCAACATCTATGTCTCTCTAGGTGTCTTATATATCACTTAAAAAAATAACGAGACAAAGAACGTGTGTGTGTGTGGGGGGGGTGTTTCTACCTTTATCCTTGCAATTAGGTCAACTTTAGAAACAAAATGCAGCTTTAAACAGATGCTAGGTGGATTGTGATGTGCTTTCTAAGTGTTCAATTAGACACTGTTGACTGTATCACATTTTTTTAACACTGTCAGCTAAGCTGGGGTCTGACAGTAAAGTGTAACTACAGTATTAATAACAATGCTGCTCAGTACTCAGACATTCACGCAGTGTCTTTGTGTTTTTACAAAGTCGTTTTCAATTTGCCACCTCATAACTGCATAACACTGACACAAGTTGGTATGACTTCTCTACTTAACCATTGTCCTTGCTGAAATGGTGCTGTGAGAAATCTCGCCACATTGAAATTTCTCATGATACATTAATCTAGTTGGACACGGACTTATATTATTGGACTGCAATATTGAAACAGAATATAATGGAAGGCTCTGAAGATTTTCTATGTTAACAGATAAAAGTACTCATATGAATAAGAACCATCATAAGCAAAGTATGGAATCTTATTTTGTTCTTGAAGTCGTGTTCCTTAACAACTCAGTCCTTGACCACCTTCCGGCGCCTCCCTCAAGACACATCTGTTCAGACAGCATCTATAAACCTCACAACTCTTGACTATGCTGGACTATATTGCACCCACTTGTACTAGTACTTGCATCAGCTTGTACTTGCACTGAACTGCTCCATATCTTACTGCATTCAACTACTGCTCCTGCCTATAACTACTTACTATCTCTTGTATTTGATTTTACTCTCATCTGTACTCATGTTTTCTGTAATTGCTCTTATTCTCATCCATTTATTATACTTTCTACATGTTCTGGACCTCACTCATATAAGCAAATAGTTACTATAAGGTTTAACTGCACTTAGTTGAATTTGCTCTTACTTATAAGTTACCATATTCTTTATTTTGCTCTTGAATTGATTTTATTGTGCTTCCATATCTGCTCTTATCTGTATTATGATATTTTGTAATGTGATATGTTATAATGTGATAACCTGTAATGTGATATTGTATAATGCGATACTTTGTACTGTGATAACTTGGAACAATTGTAAGTCGCCCTGGATAAGGGCGTCTGCTAAGAAATAGATGATAATAACTATTTTTCTATTGTAGCTTTATGTATGAGCTTGCATTGCTGATTACATCTCAATAGCCTTATCGTTATTTAAAATTGTAAAATGAATAAATATAATGCATTAACAATGCCTTGGACACTGCCTTCTAGCCGTGCAATATAGTCATTGTGAAGGTTCTGTTAGTTAGCATCAACATGTTTTTTCTAAGGACCACTTTACCTCCTTTTTATATCATTCACTGACCTGAAACAGCTATTTTAAAGAAGTAGTTGTTGATGTGAATATGCCGCGCTATAATACAACTGACATGATTTCAATGTGAAGTCATATCATTTGTATTTCCTTTTGACTGAAAAGATGCATCACCATACCTAAAGCTTTCGTTTCTTGATTTTGAACATATTTCAACTTCCATGATATTCCACGATGAGCAAATGGGTGCATGTTTTTTGTTTTTTTTTTGTTATGGGATATGTTTTTGTAAAAGTGTTTTATTTTTATAAGCCAGCATTCATTTTATTTTGTTATACTCATTCTTTTATTTCAGAAAACATATATGTAGTTATCAACTGGCTAAAAATCAATTCTCTTAAAACCTATGCATTTGCTGGATGTTTAAAGTTAAACTCATTGGTATCTATGTTAGAGTATAGTCCAATCACCGCTTTCCATCTCTTACACTATGACTTTCACAGGGCTTGTAGCCATGTAAAGAGCACTAAGCAACTTTCTTATTGCTGTTCTGAAACCTTTTTGAAGCTGTGTCATTTTTATTTTTTCAGAAATGCTAAAACAATCATTAGGAAGTTGCTTAAATCAACCAGAAAGCATGGTATTCTGTGCAAGTGAAAAACTGCCGGGAAGATTATGTTTTTTGTTCTCAATAGCATGTGAAAGTACACTGTTAGCTTTGCAGGTAATATAAAAACTCAATTGAATAAGAAGTAGATAAAACGATGTGACTATGATGACTTGCTGCTTTTATCACTGAACTTTGTCTGACTTGGTGAACCTCCGAAAAGCCTGCGCTGATTAGAAATAATAGCAAATGGTTTGTATAATAGATAATCTGTGTGTTTTTAATATGGTTCAGTATGAGGGCAAGAGTGCAGCACACATGCAAATGATGTAAGGAGTACTTTTCATTGTTTTTTCATTTCCACTAACATTCCTGTATTCGTGTTTCCACAATCATTAGCTGCTCTTCAGCTGTATTTTCTTTGTCTGCTATGTGTCTCAACAAAAGCTCAGCCAAAGCTGCATGCATTCTTATGAAAAGAGAAAGCCTTGCTGCTTTTAATATGGGGTTTAAAAATAGCCTGATGTCATTTTGAGCTTTGAAACAGTCATTTTCAAGCTTTTGAAAAAAAAGACTTGTTTGTCGGGTTCAACATTGTTCATTTGATTTCATTCATAACTTCAATACACACAATCAAATTCAGCGACAAGAAGACAAATGTTTTAGGTAGTGCCTTCATCTGTGCACTGGACACTGAAGAAGGCACAAGCCAAAGCGTTTGTCTTACAGTTTTGATTGTAACTTCAATGCATCACATGTGAAACTGCGAGAAACAATAAGAACTGTTTAAATGTCCAGTTTTTCTTTCCCTAGATGGATTGGGGTTTGAACTGAGATCTTTAAATTGGACGGATGGCTGAGTGCACCACAGGCCTGCACATACAGTCTCTGTTCCTTTGTAACTGCTACTGTGTGTTGCCATCTCGCATTGTTTACATTGCAAGTGGCTGCAACTTTCTTTAAGGTACTTTTAATGAGCTATTCAGTAACCACTTAAGATCCAGAACGTCTGAAGCTGTACATCAAAAGATAGTTTTTCCATCGTTAAAAGGACATTTCTGTCACTAGACTAACTTTCCGTGGATGTTTTTTTTTTTATTATTTATATATTGCTGTGTTAGTTAAAAGGAAGAAGTCCTCCAATTTGTATTTGTTTGATTCTGCCATTTCTCTAGTCTAGTCTAGAAAGGCACAAAGAAAGTGTGCGTTTCTGGCTAGCTAGCTATGTAAGGCTCGAAATAGTGAATTAATTGATTGTTACATTGAGGCACGCAATATGAGCCATGGTGATCAATACTCTGTGACAAGAGCTCTAAAAAAATAAAGAAATAAATTACAGTAACATGCAAAATATGAACGGTAGCACCCCCAGACTCTAGTAATAAAATGAACCAAACTTTGTTTTCTGCTTAATTCAAATTAACAGAAGACATTCACAAAGCCTTATTGGCTGAAATGTTCCTAGAACCACTCTAAAAGAGCTGTGGCTTTAAAACAAAGTGATAAAATAGAGTCCAGTGAAATATTCAACCACCGCCTCCACTCCATTCACTACTCCACTCGTGTGGCCTCGATTATTCCGGTTGCTTCTTCTGAAGATTGTTTTGTTTTGCAGTTGCTGTTGCAATAATAAGTGCTATGGCTGTCTCGTGACCCACAAACAGCGGATAACTGACCTTTCAATGACACATTTAGCTAGTTACCTGGGATTTGTCACTGTTTACCATCGGAAGCAACCAGGTGTTTACTACGTGCAGTCCTGTTTCTGCAGTAGCGTGGCTTGGTTGCTCCTGTATGAGGGAATGTTAACACCAGGTTCCATACACTGACCATGAAAATATGTGAAGACCATGTTCTTGTATGTAAGCATTGGAATCCTTTAAGATAACTATAAATGAATAATACATTAATTAATCTACTTTTCCAAAGCCTACTGGCAAACTTGCCCCAGAAAATTTTTGCACTTAAATGACCTATGCTTTGTCTATTTCTGATTTTAAAAAAGTAATACAAATATCAATAGCTGATAGTAACTTATGCTTTTCTTAGACTGAGTTTAAAAAAAAAAAAAATAATTGGTCAAGCAATTTTAATAAAATGGATGTAGATATATTAATTTCTGTAATCGGATAAGGACTGTTGTTTTAGTAAATATGCATTTTTTTAAAACTGATAAGAATGTTCAGCCAATCCACTCCCTGCAAGCTTGAATGATGCCCCGCCTCCAACAACAAGTTTCGAGACCAACTCAATAGTACACGGACTAGTCAGCAATTGTACATGTCCAGATAAATTACAGTAAGAAAGGGTAAGACCCTACGGATTTGTCCCCACGTCTCCGGATGCGTAACACGGTAGAGCCTGCATCGAAGGGCTCTATTGCTTAATTAGTGTATAATTCAATGTGTTCCAGCTGTCCCAAACTAACAGGCTGCAGATGGAACCAATATTCTAATCTTGAACATTTGTTTTAATAATTCCTTAAGATTTGCTTCAGGGACTTTAACCTTTCAACCTTACATTTCATGCGTGCTCTGCTTGTCGTCAGCATCTACTCAATGCAGATACTATTACTACATTTCTGACACCAGTTGATATGTAGAGACAGAAACCTAGATATATAACCAAGCTGCTTATTTGGTTCCAGTTATAATGTGACACAATTGTGTGTATATATATATATATATATATATATATATATATATATATATATATATATATATATATATATATATATATATATATATACACACACACACATTAGTGTTGGGATGAACATGGGATTTTTAGTTCAGATATTCACAGTGGCTTGTGCTGTAGTTTCATGTTGATGTGTACTGCAAGTAGGTATAACCACAAGTTCAACTTGTGCTTTCCTACTGTTTTTTAAATGTTTGCCGCCTTTTAAAATGAACCCCAAAGAGTTTGTCAATTTACATAAAGGACTATTTGTACATGACGTGGCAGAGCAAGAGCCCCCTCTGTAAATAGTGTTGGTGTTTGTATGTGTTTTGGTGGTGGTTGGCAGGGATGGGGTTAATTCCTGTCCCTGCCAAATACATGTAAGAATGTGGCTTTTCCCAAATGGGATAACTGGTGCTAATTGGGAACAGCCACTTGATATAAAAAGAGAACCAGAAGCTTCCATTGAAGAGAGGCACACAATGAGCTCTGAATGGTTGAGCTGGGATTTGAACCGGTTACAAGCCCGTTTCTTAAAGACTAATATTTGCACACATTGTTCAGTGATAAACATTTTTTTGTTCAAGATTTGTTCTGAAGTTGCGGTATATGTTTTCATCTCTTACTAAAAGATGAAGTGCATTCTATTTCAAACAGGAATCGCTGTTTAATTGGATTATCTTATTGTTTTCAACTGACTGCTGTAGCACAGTAATAATGCTGCGCTTTCTTCAGTACTTCAGTTCCTGTGCTACAATTCACAATGTAACTAGAGGTGGCAAATAAAAACAGACTTTTGTCTGGCACATAATTAAGCGCTAATTAGCGTGTGATGGGTCAGAATTGTAGTAAACACAAAGGAATGCCGAAGCTTTGATATCGTAGTTCACTCGGAGTACACTAGCAATAATAGATAATTACGATTACAAACTATGACCACCTCTGCCCTGGTAATGATTTAAATAGAGGACTGGACTTTTGGCGCAAAGACCAACATTTTAGAGTCCAGCGCCAAACCATCCTTCACAGGGGTTTGAGACATCACCAAATTACCTGAAAACAAAGTTTACTCCATTTCATTCCCACATTTTTTTTTCCTTCTGTTTAGTTTTCAGAATTGCTGTAGTGCTGTAGTTTATTACGTAATGTACAAACACTAATTAATTGCTGAGATAATCTGATTTGGTTTAAAATGATGTATAATTAGACTGCCGTTTGTTTCAGTGTGGAATACTGCATGGGCATTCTTACAGACCTGTGTCAGTGTTGCTGATGAGACTTGGTGAACAAACAATGTTCCATAATTATGGAGTAGACCACAGAGTGCTTTGAATTCTACAGTATTAAGTTAACGCCCTGTTATGTCAAATACAGTATAAACACAGCAGCCACCAGTTTTTTCAGTTCATGCAATGTTAGATTTGGCACAAACCTTGAATCCATTGTTTGAAAAAGGAAACATATTGAGGTTAGGAAAACAGAACAGCAGGTTAGCGAAGGTTCACATTGTCACGAGTGGGCCAGTTTATCAGTAACATTATGTTAATATGCAGCTGTCTCTGATAACCTCACATTGTCAAAACAATATTGTCTTGTGTCTGTACTTTGACACTGCTGTTACAATGCCACTGAGACTTTCACTGTGTAAGAGGGATTGCCTTTACTGTCTATAGATCACACATCCAGTACATTTCCTGTGCACCAGTTTAGTGTGATTATATGTAGTGTGCTACAGTATTAACCACACGATCTGTCTGATGCACAGTGTTAAAGTGCATATGCAGTAAATACAAATCTCCAAAGAAGAACTGTTTCAAGGTTCTGTGTTTTAATAGTCAATTTCTGAACTTGTAGATGGTCTGTGCATATATTGCCAACTGATATCAAGAACTAGCAGAATAATTATTTTGTCATCTTTTAATATGTGCCAACACCTATAATCCTTTACTATTTGGGAAATATTGTAGCTGCAATTCTCTTGGGGCACAATGACACGTGGCATTATAGAACTAGGTGCAGTATATGGTTCTTCATCAGTGTACTTGTTAAATGAAATGCCCAAGTTATAGTTTAATGGATCTGCTGCAGTGTGACTTCCCATTTGGGTGTAGTGGTGGTTCTGGGTTCACAGCAGGATAAAGAAACATTTTCTAATGTGTTGCAATGCAAATCCAATTCAGTTTAGGTGCCCAAATTTGAAGTCTTGGGATTCAATAATGATTCTTTTTTTGTGGAGTGCTTACTGCAGGATCAAATGCATCACATAATGTGCGATTGCAATATTAACAAGACTTTGTGTTTGTTAAATATTTATTTCAATAATTTCCATACAATTTGTACAGCTTAAATACAAAAAACTAAACAATACATCTCTAATGTATATTTGTTCTCAGCTTAAATAAAATAGTTCATTTATAAAGAAATGCATTTATGAATCGCAAGGATCCACATTTGTAGTGCTTAAAGGAATAGTAGAGATGGTGCACAACATGTACATTTATTTTTACAAAAATAAGAAAAGGGCTTATATATATTGTATTATAAATATACAAGTTAAATATATAATATTCAAGATAACATCTACATTCTGTCAATTATTAAAGGCACTATTTACAATATAATTGCCACCATAAATGTTAACACATTGTTTGCATTGGTTTTTATGCAGATTTAGTTAATTGTCAATAAAACTGCTGAATTTGGTGGGGAGATTGTCCACTGGATAAACGGTTGGGCCGGTTTTCATTGTCGGGGGTCCGTTCAGAAGTGTCCAGTTACATTTCTTTGTTAGCTCCACTAAGAATACCTTGAGGAGGATCTTGGCAAACTCCTTGCCCACACAGCTCCTGGAGCCCCCACCGAATGGAATGTAATTAAACCGGGAAGAATCTTCCGGAGAGCCGGTCATGAAGCGCTTCGGGTTAAACTCCTCCTTGTCAGGGAAAATATCAGCTACATCATGCGTGTCACAAATACTGTAAATGACATTCCATCCCCTGGGGATTTGATAGCCCTGGTGACAAAAACAACACACAAGTTAGAGATTTTCAATTATGATTTGGCTCTTTATGGGTTTATTGTTTAAATGTTGCTATAGATAATCAGTTGGCTATAGTGTTCACTTAAGGAACTGGTTGGTTCGTAGTTTAAGACCAAATGCTAAATGACAAGCATGAAATTGCCTGCAAATTGTCAGAGGTCATTGACTGCTTTTCCGAATGACCCTGTGGACCTTTTAAGTGTGTATCTTGAATAAATCTTTCTAGTCATTCAGAAAGGAGATTACCACATTGATGGCTGTTTAATATGACTTGGGTTTCATGCGAATATTATAGTATGCTCTACGCCCCCCCCCCCCCCCCCCAATTTCTTTATACTATATAGGGTGGCATGCATTAGCTTCTCCAATGCCCCAAAAAAGCAAAGCAAAAGATGACCCTTGAAGTTGTCCAAGTCAAATCAGCCAGCTCATACACCTGTCTGGAAGCCAAACCCTTATGTTAAAAGGTCTGCGATTTCTCTCTTCAGTTAGAAACTTTTCTTTGTAAAACTATTTTTCACTCTAGAACGCCATTAGTTTGAATACTTGCAAAGCTGCGTTTATTCTGACATGCTACAACAAAATGCAAGTGTGTGTGTGGATTTATTTATTTATTTATTTATTGGTAACAATGAACACAAAACAAAAATTACTTTTTAAAGTTTCAACTTACATTTAACTCAAAAGTCTTAAGAGCCACCCGGAAAGCTCCTGGGACAGGGGGGCTTATTCGCAGAGTCTCTTTGATGACACATCCCGTGTACTTAAGCTGTCCCAGCATTTCAATGTCCAGTTGTTTATCCTGAGAGTTGCTCCCCAAAATTCCCTGGGAAAAAAAGGTTGAAATATTTTTATACTCCAGATATTAACAGAACACACTTATATTACTATTTCAGTATACACTAGAGCAATAATGATACCCTGTACATGAATACTACAATAATGTTACCTTTGTGTGAAGCTCTTTTCTCACATTTTCAACCACCTCCTGGTGCAGACCAAGGAACATTACGAGGGATGTTGCAGCGCTGGCTGTCGTTTCGTGACCCCCAAAAAGCAATTCAGTTGCAGATTCCTTCAGTTCCTGTTAAAAGAAAACGTTACAATGTTAATAAACGTCACAGTTGGTAAAGACCAGACCTGCTTGCACAGATAATTGTGGCTGGGAGAAACGGTTAACTTCTACAGAGAAAGTGGTCTCGCGTTTACCTGCATGCTGAACCGCTCTCCATTTTTCTCACAGTTTTCAATCAACAGCTGAAGCGCATCTTTATATTGGCTTTCTTCGTGACGCTTGGAAATCTTTGCTCTGATGTTTTCTTCGATTTTGGAATGGATAAAATTGCGAGCCTTCAAACCCTGTGGGATAAAAACACGGATACATTACAGCTTTCCGTTTTAACACTCGGAATGTATGTAATCGCATCTTAAGTGTGCTGGCTAAAAGCCGACACCACTCAATACATTCATTGTACAGCAGGAACCGATTGATTCATAAAATGAATTACCCTGTATAAACCGCTGAAAGGGACATCAATAGGAAGAGAGAACAGGTTCCTGATCATTTCCTCAAACGCATCCACCAACTCATGCTCGTCTCTCTTGGTCTGTTCTGGCTCAAAGCCGAGGAGGATCCTCATAGCGATGCGGAACATCAGGCGCTTCACCTCGGGGTAGACCAGAACGCAGGAACCGTTCTCCAGCCACTGTGACACCGCGCTTCTCACTTCTTCCTGGATCACTGGGATGTAATGCTGAAGAGAATCCGTGGAAAAAGCCTTCATGATAACCTACAGAGAAAATACCAAAAATACTAATTAATCGGAGTGAAACAATGATGCAACGAGTGCACTGTTAAGCTCTCTCCTTTCAATACCCAGTGTATGAACAGAGAGTTTCTACTTTGAGAAGATAATGTAAAAAGATTTTCATATCCTGCGCAGGATTGTTTTTGTTGTAATAATAAAATCACAACTTGTGTTTTGCGCACTGGATTTAGAGAAAATACATTTGCATTTGTCAGTTTTTCCCACGTTTACAGGAATCCTCGTTGGGAGACAGGATGATGCATCGACAAAGTTACAGCATTTACCGCAGGTTTTAATTCATATTATAAAATAGATGAAGTTTGTTCGGCTTACCTTTTTCCTGTTTTTGTGCTGGGAGTCATGCAGATTGGAGAGAGAGCCTGAGCCCAAAATGGTCCTTACAGAGGCTGGCCACTGAACAGCAACACGTTTATGTTCCCCCATTAAAATCTGCCTGACATTTTCAGCTCCCATAACCCGCACAGTGGGGTTACCAAAGAGATGGGTTTTGTAGATGAAACCATATTTCTGGCGTTTCATCTCTAAGAATTTCCGTCTCTGAAAAGAAAAAAAAAAAAAGATAAAATAGTTTATCTTTTTTTACGCACTGGATTTTACTCAGATTATGTAATATTTAGATTCCCAGCTAACTACTGGTTAACAAAGTAGCAGTTAAAACAAACAAACATCCACAACCTTTTCGTTTTCAATACAGAACTGCCTGAAAGCAACATTGCGCATAATCTATTAAATTGTGTTAAGCGAATGTGGCGCTAGTGTACTTCATTATATGTATATATATAATGAAGTAATATATGTGTGTGTGTTTCTATATATACATTTACCTGTAAAACCATTTGGAGGGTCTCGCCAAGGAATGGTAACCCCATAGTACCTGGCGGAAGGGGGCTGTGGCAATTAGGGTCCCGTCCACTCACGATATAAATTTCCCATAGCTTAACAGCAGCTAGAAACAGCAAAATTGGAAGCACAAGTGTGCAAAGAAAAGTTGCAAACAGTGCGTACCAAACCATTTTTTTTAAATCGGCGTAAGCAACAAGATTGGTAATGCCTTCTCACTCCCTTTGTAAAAAAAGATGCTCAAAGTCTTTGCTCTCGGCGACTGCGTTAGACCCCAAGGTTTATATCTCCTTTTATACCCGTTTCCAAGTCTCGGCCTCCCGTTACCTTGGTCAGATAAATTAGTTCACACAAAGTTCATCTTTAATTGCATATTGTGCCATTCCACTTGCTCCGCCCACTGGAGCCACGCTGCCCAAAATCCTTACCATTTGTTTTAAGCGCATTCTAATACCACCTCCCGCAGAACCAGACAATCCTCAGATTTAACTCTGAAAAGGTGTTAATGTCCAAACACAATAGGAAGTATCTCAGGTTCTTTGTAGCAAATATGTGTGCTGTTTGCACCCAGTTTTTAGGCATAAGTGTTAGTTCTAATGCCTGGGGCGGGCTTAATTTGTTCCACGTTTTAATTATTTTTTAAGTGCTCTGAGCATTTTTACATTTCAGCGCAGATTTGTTGGCAATGTTTAAACTTAATTTTAAAGGTTGGTTTAATCACCCTACTTCCGTGATTGCCGCGGGAATTAAATATGTACGTTTTTTAGATGTCAATCCAATAATTAGTTTAATTACTTTTGATGTATTCTTTGTGTGTGTGCGTGTGTGAATTACAGTACATGTAATTCAGTTTTTGGATACATGCATCAAACCGACCTCTGATTTGCGGTGCGCCTTTAAATTGTAGCTAAAGTATAAATTGACCGTAAAGTATACCGGGGGAGAAAAAAAAGAAGTCCAGAGCTTTTGGACAGGGGAAAGAGTAGAGTTTGTCCTGGCGTTAAACCCAGATTACAGCGAATCTCAAGTCCCGGAGAAAACACCAAAACGTCAGGCAGAAGTGAATTCTTAAAATTATGATATCGTGCTTTCTGCAGGTTCAAACTCGGGTCAGTTTTTAAACTACGGGAACATAGCACAAGGTTTCAGCAGCAAAAGTAAACACCCCTGTCATTGCCACGCACTGCATTTTTATAGGTACCATTTAGTGCAACTATAATATGGTGAACGCATGCAGTGTTGTCCATCAACACTGAAAACGACATCAGCAGAGGGAACACCGATCCAGCTCCACTTCACAGCAGCTTCACCTTTGTTTTCTTCTTTGTTAGTCCGTCAGGCGATACTTTTCAGCGATCTCCATGACATTTTGCCCTGCAGTTTACCTTTATTCTTCTGCGCCCAGTCTACCATACACAACAATTGTATCGCTATCAAAACATATGCTGTCTATAGTATTAAATGATAAATACATGTTTACGATTATCGTTAATCTTTCTTTTTTGTTGTGTTGATCACCATTGATAACGAGTGTAGACCCTCAGTAGGGTTCTTGCTTATTTACCAATTCAGCTCGTTTGGGGAGAATGTAGATGGAATCCGTTGTTTTTATATCTTTTTGATATTATAGGTAGTTATTCTTTTCTCCGTTGCTTTTATAGAATTCGTCATTTCTAACACACACACACACACACACACACACACGCACACACACACAAATATATATATAATATATATATATATATATAATATATATATATATTATATATATATATATATATAGCTATGGTACACCCACACCCACTGTATAAAATCATTCCGGCAAAGCTTTAAACAGTTAAAAACCTATAGTCAGCGCTATCCACCTTTTTCAAGACTGGTGCTAAGTTCAAGTATAGTTCACACTGTACAGTATAAGGAAGTAGACAAGGTAATTAAGTTAAATGTTTTGGTCAACACCTGTATGGAGATTGTGTGTGTGTGTGTGTGTGTGTGTGTGTGTGTGTGTGTGTGTGTGTGTGTGTGTGTTTTTATTGCAGTTGGAAGGGATGTGCAGGTGTACATTGTTCCTGAAGGAAAGTTTGTTATTTTTTTTAGTATACGATTTAAATTATCTATGTATTTTAATGGAATTGAAAATTAGCCTACCCGGCAGCCTAACATTCAAAGTATTGAAACACATTGATTTCGGCGTGTGGCGACGTACACAATATAATTAATTAATAGTGAACACGCTTCAGTCCATAAAGTTTTAAATTCTCTGTGTGTGCGTGTGTGTGTGTGTGTGTGTGTGTGTGTGTGTGTGTGAGTGTGAGTGCGCTCTTCACAGTGTGGTGATGTCTGATCTTGAGTATTGTCAACGGTTAGAGTGGGACAGCGCCGCGATGCCGCCAGGGTTGTTCCCATTCCCGAGTACTGACCTTCTTGTAACCTACACACGGACCGTGACATCTGGGTGAACTCGGGAGGAAACCTCGCCAAGTTCACTGTCCATCAGATAATGAGATACGGGAGCCTGAGCACCAATAATTACAAGGAGACCTTTATTATCTCCACAGCGATCTGTTCTACTCCTGTCAATCACAGAAATCAAATAAAGAGGATAATTAAAACCACTTACAGTAATCTTGTAATTGGGTCAAGAGATAAACGGCCTTTTCACTGGTTTGCAGATACAACTTTTAATTGACTGTAGAAGCCATGGAACTGTTTCTTTTGCAGTGGTGGTCGCACTGAATTTAAAATGGGGTTTCACAAAACCGAAAGAAGAAAAGCATTGATTCACCATTGTCTTTAGACATTTATAAAATACATGCATTCTCCTGTGACTTGTATGCATACCAGTAGCCATAAATATATTTCTGCAGAATCAGGACCCACTTGGAAACATACACCGTGGTGCACCTTTCCTCTGCTGTAATTCAGACAGAAATAAAGTATATATTTAGTTTTACTCTGGAGCCGTCGCTTAATTGTATGTATAAAGGTCTGCATTATTTTGAAGTGGCTTTGGGGATGCACTAATTAAAGTTAGGCATTGACACTTACACCCGCTTCCTACTGATTTCCCAATGTTGACAATAAAGATTCACCTTAACGGCAAGGTCGAGGGCGTAGTCTTATGGTTCACAAAAGGGTCATCCTGCCAACAGAAGTCGGATCACACTTAAGGTGTATCCCTTTAATGTTTCCCTTTGGGAGAGTCCTATTTCTTTTTTTTTTATGTTTGGGCACATTCATTTTAAGGTAAACAGACTCAGAAATGTAGACACGTTAATAGGTGACAGGCAATCAGGGTTATATGAAACAAGCGCCTTCACTCGTAATTGGATGTTGATACATGTCTTAATTTAAGAAACATTCATGCAAAAAAAATACAAAAAAATAAATAAAACACACACAAAAAAAAAAAAAACACAAAAAACAAACACAAAGCACGTTTGTTTAAATTGTAATACATTTTACCATTAACTATAGCTGATGAAGAATTGTTGAATATTTTTGGAATACCTGTTCTTGCCCATGTTTAACAAATTGTGTTTTCCTAAATGAAACTGTGTTTTGCGTTAATTCCAACACTCTTCTATAAATAACTGCACCACTTTGTTTGCACTGTTTGTTCGGTTTCTTTTCATTTTTAATACTCACAAATATATCACAAAAACAGTGTTGACAATATAAGTATTTTGACACAAACACCGTTGAAAAGACAATAAAACACTGAAGGACAGTTTATGCGAACACTATATATCCTGCGAGATTAATGCACAGATTACTGTTATCCATCCATTTTGCATTAAAGTCATGTATGTTTCACAATAAACTTCACAAGGTGGAACAGTTCAAAGTGCTATATAAAGTTCATATTTCTCCTTCCCTTTAGTAATAAAGTGAGAGTTCTAAGATATATATTAATATATATATATATATATATATATATATATATAGATATATAGCCACATATATATATATTATATATATATATATATATATAAAAATCGAATTATTTAATGACATTTCTTAAAGTCACATTCTTAACACAAGCTTAATACACCTCTTAAAATCTATCACCAAACACCTGGTGATATATAAGTTTAGTCTAACGACTGAAGACGCTTTTTTCCCCCCAAAGGTCTATAATTTTAGACTGCATCCTAGTTTCTGTAATAACAATTTCTATACAATAACACAACGCATATACGACATTATTCTACTTCATATTTGTTTTAAAGTACATTAACACCAACGGCATCCCATACTTCTGTTATTTTTTAAAATATATTTATATAAAATAATTTAAACACTAAATAATTACAAGTTAATTCTGATGCCTTGCGTTTACTATTTACAAACGACCTCTTCTAGACTCGCTATGGTTTCTGAGACGCATTGTTTTCCTCGTGCGAGTTTATGTAATTGAAACAAACATGGAGCCCATTCACCGGATGCACAATGGGGACCGTTTGCATTTTTGGGTAAGTTGGTGTGGCGAGCTCCCATCTCGCTGTATTGAGTAATTCGACAGCTAGAATTTTCAATATGATCTGTGCCAGTTTTCTGCCAATACAGCTTCTGACCCCTCCACCGAAAGGGATGTAATTGAATCGGCCAGCCTGGCCCTCTTCCCTCTCAGTTCCAAAGCGATCCGGGTCAAACAGTTCTGGGCTCTGGTAAACGGCAGCTGTTTCGTGGGTGTCTCGGATGCTGTACATGACACTCCATCCTTTTGGAATCTGATATCCCTGTAAAACACACAAAAAACACGTTATCGACAGAAGTAGCTTCTCATTTTCAATAATTCCATTATTTTTTAATGCAGCACATCTTGTAATTTTGCATAATGATATGAATGGGTTGGATATTTATAAGGCGAGATCCCTGTGCTATATAAAATGCATACATTTACATTGACTGTGATTTTAAGACTATTTTCTGTACTTTGTCAATAGGGGGCGACGTCAGTCACACATATCTTACTGTTAACCCGACTTTAATGCCATAAAATACTTTTGATTTTAACTTCATAAAGAACAACCCAGTGTAAATACCTGCAGAGATGCCTAATACTTTACATTGTCTAAAGTATATACAGTGTAAAACGGAACACAAATACCAAAGATATATATTTGAAATATGTAACAATTGTTAAAAAGATGACTAATGCCGCATCAGTAACTAGTTCTCCCATATTGGGTATTTTTCATTTTCATAGGGTTAATCTTATTGAACCATTTACACGTTGCTATTATGCGGAGACAATCGACAATGCAAACAGTTTTGTTAAGTGGCCTACATGTGAAGTAAGTAAAATTAATAGACTATGTAATTTGAACCCAAGCCTATTGGTGGCTAGTACGTTTGTGAGTATTGTATTTTGAAATTTAAAAATATTGCAAATACCTTGTTAATTTAATCATGTCCGAATTAATCATCATACTACCCAGAATTAAAGAGGCCACCTCGTTCTAGCCACACAGTAGTGGCCTAATTGCTAATTTAGATAACATAGCCAACAAGGTATCTTTGTGCACAAGAAAGACGTCTTCCAATGATTTAAATTATGGTTAAATAGTTCTGGGAGCGGCGTCGTGCTCAGCTATATGGTACTGCAAACATATTATGCCACTATAAATCAGCAATTGCTTTTGAATATCGCGCCTCTAATCACGGCTTCAGGCTTGCTCGCTTCACCTATTAATTAATGTAATGCATTTCTCTACAAACCTTTACATGCACATAGCCCTGAATTCTTTCTTTGAAAAGTAAGACTTATCAAGGTCCATTGGAAGCATCCGGTGTTCATTATATGTTACAGTATGCAGCAAAAGTGCTACCAGGGTTGGCAATAACTCCCTTCAGATAACGAACAGGTAATACTTACGTCTAGCTCAAAGGTTTGCAGGGCTGTCCTGTAGCCCCCAGACACCGGCGGGAGAGTCCTAAGCACTTCTTTAACTACGCAGTCCAGATAATGCAATTGACTCACTTTCTCCAAACTTAAATACGGTTGATGACAAGAATAGTGTCCCTCTCCCACTGTAGCTGGCATGGTATCGGATGGCCCGATGGTGATGTGGTGGGTTTCCTCAAAACCTCTCTGAGGTTTAGTCTCTGTTGTTGAATTATGTTCTTCGTATGTACCCCGCTTTTCTGCTGATCCTTCGTGGACCACGGCAGTCGGCAGCGAGTTTCTGTTTTTGCAACCTATAAACTGCGCACTGTGCCCGTTAAATCCGTGTGAGACCAGCTCCTGCCTGGCTTTTTCAGCGACAGAGGGATGCCTGGTGAGCTGCAGGATCAGAGAGGTGCTAGCGCTGGCCGTGGTAGAATAGGCTGCAAAGATAAATTCAACAGCAGACTCCTGGGGATAAACAGACACAAAGGTGGACACAGTCAGTCTTGCAAAATGTAGAGGCTTTAAACAACCCGCAACTCCAATAAGGTATTAATCGTGTTACTGCGCCACCCTTACTTGGGAAAATGTCTTTGAATCATCCCTGTCAGTTTAAGTGGCACAGTTTACTTCAAATTAAAAACACCATTAACGTTTGTTCATAAAACATGATTAGATGTTGATGTAAATTGACATTGACATTTTTTATATACCTTCAACTCTTGTATATTTAATTCGTTGCCATGTTCCTTGGCACTGCTCAGCATGTAATCAAGTGCGTCACTGTATTCTTCTGATTGGCTCTGCTGGAGTTTTTCCGCAATGATCTTCTCCATACATTCGTGGAGTATATCTCGAGCTTTGATACCCTTTAAGGAAGAAAAAAACAAGCAGACGCACATGGAATTTAGTTTTCACTTAATTATAAGCAACAAAAAACATTGCTTAGTGAAAAGACATATTGTAATATTTATTTTTAAAAAATATGTAGCTAGGCTATGTAGTTTTATGTTATTAAAAGACTGAGACACTTTTTTAAATTGAGGTAAGCAACGAATTAACATTTTACAGGCGAACTTGGCCACTTTTCTGGTATGAAGCACATTTTAGTTGTATGTAATTTTTGTCAACACTGACTGCAGATGGTAGATGCGCTCAGTGACAATTTTTTTTACAGAAGTCTTGTGTTGAATGAGGTATTTCTTAAACATTACTTACCAGCACCTTTTGTTATCAAATGTGGAAAACACAATGGGCGGGCTGGTGCTGGGGGATTTACTGCGTTATTATTTTGACAACACCTGTGTTACCTGTTTTTGCCTCTATAGTATAATCGAAAACAAATAAAACAATCATTTAAAATGCGTTTATAATTTGTACCGTAAGATTTTGTGTTTTAGTTGGTTTTACAGAATTGCATGAACTGTAACTGTAAAAATGCCTAATATTTTGTAAAGTCTTAGTAGGATGTTGGCATAAGTACTGGGTTTTGTACACATGTAGTATTAAGAGTGCATATGCTGCGCTATTCAAAGCAGGAAACAGCGTTTGCACTTACTTTACGAAGCCCACTAAATGGCACGTCAAGAGGAAGGGAGAACAGGTTATCCATAAGCTGCTCAAAAGTCTTGGAAAGGTAGTCCAGATGATCATCTTGTACATTGAGCCCCAAAAGGACGCGGGCTGCGATGCGAAAAGTGAGGGCTTTGGCAGAAGTGTACACATTGATGGAGCCCCGATTTGCACACCAGCTTTCAACCTCTGTCCTGACAACATCCCGAATGCGGGGGATATACGACTCCAGAGCCGTGTGGCTAAACACTTTGGCTAAAATCTAGAAACAAACGTGATTGATTTGCAGTTTAATAGATGTTTATCATACAAACAACATCCATCTAAGCAATACACAACAGACTTAAAAACAGCTGCCATACCTGTAGCCTAACTCATTCTAGCAGACACGCGTTTTAATAATGCTTTGTGTGACTTTTCTGTAAACTGACCTCACATTTTATACAGGTAAATTTGATGTTGACATTTGTGTGTGTGTGTGTGTGTGTGTGTGTGTGTGTTTATTTATATATATATAAACGTTTTGATCATGAACATCTCGTTAAAATGCAATTACTTTTTAATAAGAGGAACAGTATCATCAGCACGTGTGCTCTCAGAATGTTTGTCCGAGCAATCAACTATACTATACTTCCCAGTCGCCTCCCAGTAGTGTTCTGCAGTTAACTGTTGCGATTTTCGCCTTTTGATCTTTTAAGCACTTCGTTCTAGCGATTCTTGACAGAAGCGTATAAAACTTAATGCACAAAAAAAAAAAAAAATGTAAATGCATCCTCACCTTTCTTTTCTGTTTGTGGAGGTACCCAATAGAGTTAACCAAAGTGTTAGCGCCAAGGATGATCCGAGTACTTTGGGGCCATTGTGTGCTCACTAAATTGTGTTCTCCCAGTAATATTTTACGGATGTTCTCGGCTCCTGTCACTCGGATAACAGGTTTTCCCAAGAGATGTGTTCTAAAGACGTTTCCGTACTTCTCTCTCCTGGAGATGTGAAAACTGGAACCCTGCCATAAAAATGCAATACGGTGAAAGAGGTGTTAAATTCACGCAGACGCTGCTAATGACGTTCAGCACTGCATCCTGAGAGAGCTACGACATGTCTGGCAATAGAACCCAGCCAAGCAGGGCAAGACCTGTCTGGGGTTCAATAAACCCCACTTTGTAACTGTTATGGTAATGCTCGTTCATTATGCAGTTTTATTGATACACAATACTTTAACAATCAATCTGTAGTCTGTTTACTTTTAAAACTGGGAGAACAAAACATTACACACAGGAGTAGTGCATTATATTAATATCTGACGTTTAGTAGTATATATTAGAATAACTATGATCATATTTTATTAGTAATACTTAGAATACAACTGTTATGATTTAAATATACAAACGCATATATGTGCTAGTAACTGTACCAATTTATAACACCATGCAATACAATATGTAAATCTTCATAGTTGTGTGTGCAATATAGACCATAATGCAACACAAAAGGTGTCAAAAGTTGACAAGACAGCATTACTGTTGCAAACGTCACATTACCTGTAGCAGCCAGTGAAAGGTTTCTCCGAACAGTGGCCAACCCATGGAACCCTTCGGAAGGGGTAGTTTACACGTCCTGTCCCTTGTCATGTGCCAGCGAAAGGCCCAGAGTTGACGGGATACCACAAGTAGCAGCAGCACGGAGATTATAGACGCGAAGGCAGTGCCCAGCACCATGAAATAACTGACCTCAAGCAGGAACATTTTCAGCATCAGATTGGGTTTTCCAAACACCAACTTATTTTAACCATGAATAACACAATCTGGAAGCTTCAGGTTTTTTTTTTTTAAAAACAAATGTATTGGAAATTTAGGTTGTAATGGGTGTGTGTCCACTCTTCGAGTTAGTTTAGTTTTTTTTTTTTTTTTTTTTTCTGAGTTATTCTAAGTCCAATAGAAGTCTAGAAATGAAATAGAAAATTGTGTTAAAGAGAAAAGTCATGTTTATAGTTTGGAAATAATTATGCCGCTCTCTGTGTTTATTCTCAAAAAAATCTCAAAATAATTAAACTGAAATGCATTCCCAAACTCGTGTGGGTACATAAGAAACGTTTCAGACCTAATACTCAAAACTGTTTAAGGTTCGCTATTGCGATCGTGCTGTTTGTATTGGATAGGCACAGGTTAATAGCGGTTCTGAATTACATAAAATACAAATAATAAAATGTGATCGGCAAGGTTAAACATGGTTTAAATCAGTTATACAGAAAGAATATACTTTCTGAACGTGGGTTTAAGCAGTGCATGTAATTCAAAGTAGAATAGCCTGCACTTTCTTTGTATGCTGGTTTATTATGTAAAGAATGGTAATGAATATTAAAATATAACAAGACTATGCGATTAGAATCAGTGACTCTTTACGCGGCTTTAACGTTGTTAGGAACTGATATTCATCATTATCTTATTTAATATTATGGTAAATATTACGTACTTATATTTAATCGAGTTAACAATAAACATCAGATTCTTAAAAATTAATACGAAATACTTGAAACTTACTCTGCCTTGCGTGTAGAACCGTATCACTTATGACAGCCAATACCGCAGTGAAAGAAAGTCTCATTCCAAAAATCTAATCTTCTTTTACTGCTTTCTGTCTCGTAGAGCGAGCGTTTTATATGATCCACCTTCACAAATGACGTGTTTTTTGAATATGTAAATAGTTTGATGGATTGGGAGGATTCGAGCAAACTTTGGTGATCATATATACTGTGATTGAGAGCACGGGATGACAGAGGTTTTTGAGACCGATCACTAGAGCGCGCGGATCGAATGGCAGCTCATTGAGAATACAGGTAACCAGCCAATAGCAGGAAATCCACGGAGTTTACCACGCATTGCCATTCACTCAGCCTATAATCAGATCTCGGTGTTTCTTCTAAACAGATCACTGGCCAAACATGTATACAATATAAACGGGACAAGCCTATTTCACAAGAATAGAAGTCTGTCTTTGCTTTGTCTTGGCTACATTTCTTTCCGTACAAAGAAAGTGATTAACTTAACAAAAACATAAACTAGGCTATTAAAATGATTTTTAAAGCAGTAAATGGTTGTTGTTATTATTATTAATGCACAAATACTAGACTTGTATACAAACGAGGCTATTAAACACATTTAATGAGTATGAATTAAATATCTAATATGCATTTTTTCAATAATGATAAGAATAATAAAATAACATTTAATATATACCTTTCAAGAATTAGAACAGCAGGCCTAATATACACATAATAATAATAATAATAATAATAATAATAATAATAATAATACATATTCATTTAAATACTTCAAGAATATGTAGGCTATGTTTTTAAAAAAATAATAATCAAATACCAATGGAATATACAGTCTGACTTGGACCATGTCTCAATTTGATTGAAATTAGTGTCAGAATCGCTCTTTCGTTATAACGTATCAGTCTGGGCAATGTATACACATATATGGCCAAAAGTTTTCCATGATTTAGAATTTATGGGTTAAGAAATAATAATAATAATAATAATAATAATAATAATAATAATAATAATAATAATAATAATAATAATAAAACTAATAGGAACGTAATTTCGATATTGTTTTTTTAACATCATGTAATCAAAGAAACTGCACAATGATATCACAAGTCTACAAGAAGCCATAATAGTAGTAGCCTACAGTATTTCTTGTTAGATTTCGAAATGTCACTTTTTTTTTTTTTTTTTTTTCATTTTTTGTCAGTATATGTAACATTTAATTAGCAGATTCAATTTGAAATGAGTTAATTATTTTGGGTGATGGAAAACTTTTGGCCATAAGTGTATGTGAGAAAATGTAAGCTAACGTTTTATTTACTTTACCTTTATACCTTACGAATACCAAATCTTTAAAAACAAAACTCATAATTGAGAATCGCGTAAGATCAGGCAAAGCCATACTTCAAATGATGCACCCTACACAGTAGTGAACCCATCAACATGAATATTCATAAGCCTTGATTAAATGACGTCTCGTTTCTCTTCTGTGGAATAGTCTTTAAGAAACCAAGTTTTCAGTGTTTCTGTTCAGCCCCTGTAGTCCAGGTGTTGTGTGTCCGTTAACATTTAGAGCGCATCTGTCAAAGTTTTTTTTTTTTTTTTTTTTTTTTAATTTAAAGCCAGAATTTGGATGTGTCACTTCAATAAAGCCTATCGAGACTCCCCGGAGTCGGCTCCGCTTTCATTCAGCCTTCTGGAAGCTAGGCAATTAAAATGCAATTTAAGTATTGCATCTACCTGGTTTTAGTGCAAAGAAATGCTTTTGTTTTCTTTGGTTAGTTTTAGTACATGTTAAATTATCTGGTAATGTTTTAAAAAAAAAAAACACAAAGACTGGTGTATATGGAACATAAAACCGCATCTTCAAGCTCTTAGTGTTTATTTTTGGTACGTGGTACCACCTCTCTATGGCAGATGGTCGTTGTTGCTTTCACCAATGGCTTATGTAGTGCAGGTTAAAAAAAAAATAACAAAAAAACAAAAAAAAACAAGTGAGTTTACATCAACCGGATTACTGGTTTCTGCTTCTATTTCCTCTGCCCCTTTGCCCATCACTTAGAGTGTTTTGGTCTGAGGCGCCACATCCCGATGCCTCAGTTTTGGTATTTTGTTATCCAAAACACAAGACCTACACACTGTAAGAAAACATAACTACCGACTTAAAGACATCTTAAATTGAAAACTAATAAAACCCCAAACACACATTTAAATATAAGGGATGATGCTGTTATGCCAGGCGTTATCTAACAATATAGCGTAAGCATCCCCCCCGAATAATGCGTTCCAGACATATGTTTATAGCGCTATACATGCAAGCATGATACGAAAAAAGTGCATTGATGATGATCATTTATTAACCTTAATCTGTCTATTGAGCTGTGCAATGTAATGTCATCCAACAAAAAGCAAATATGTTAATCTGGTTTTATATTTACTTTAAGAAAATAATTCTTCAAACTGGTATATATTACATCTTCATATATAAATACAGCATACTAAAGTGCTGATTTGTGGCGTTTATGGAAGCATAGGATACGCATATATTGAGAAGTTCCTATTGTTGACTGTTGAAATATTACTTTTATTACGTTTAGCAATATAAGGGGCATACATTGTATTTTTGTTTGTTTGTTGATTCATTCCTTTCTGTTTGTACTCATCCAAAAAAGTTTAAAATACAGACAATCCTGCAGTTTTTTGGCATCTGATGTTATCAAAGTGCAAGGCAAACAGTTGCAACAAAAAACAGCAGTGTGCTTACACATGAGGAAAACATTGTTCTACAAATTCTTAGGACAACTCATCACAGTTTAAAATTAACTGAATCATTAAACAGGAAACTCTGCTAGAGGATTGAACAGGGAAACAAACCTTCTGAAACGAGGCTGAAATCATGAATACTATTTATCTATACCCTGAAAAGAAAAATCACAATGTTATAAAAACAGTTTGCATTAAAGGAGTTACTTCTGCCTTTGTTCAGAACCGTGTAGAAGTCATGACAGTTGCCCAGACAGGGGCGCTGGAACTAGGGGTGCGGGAGCACCCTCTGGCTTTGCATGCTTTCCATCATGCAGGGGTTACAATTTTGTTGAATGGCTTTCAGCATCCCCACTTTAAAAATTGCTGGAAGTGCCACTGTGTCAAACGATCAAAAAAGATTTTGAAGCAGCCCTGTTCGGCTGGCTCAGCAGCTCGGTTCAGAATACATTGAATACTGGTTTGTATTGGATATTAAAGAACTTGAGCACACTTTATTTTATACATGCAAACACAAATTCACTTAGAAAAGGGATGCTATGAGTTATTTGGATTTTGTTTGCATTTCACTAAACTCAGTAATCCCTGCCGAGACATCTGTATTGCCTGAAATGAAGGCTCTGTTTAACGTATAACCACTGTTCTTTTTAAATAGGCTTGTTTCAGAAGAAAGATCACAAGCCACTTTTTTTTTCATTTTCTCCATCTTCCCCAGTGAAGGTGCATATTCCCCGTTGTCAGTTTGCTATCATGAACATTTGCACAATTTTAAATACTTGAGTAAATAAACAAATACACAAACAAACAAATACATATCTAAAAAAGCTTTTAGTTTTGTTATGTAAGAAATGCACCTTGTGGTAATGACAAGGAGTTCTTGGAAAGCCAGACAAGTTCTTCAGGGGCCAGGTATCTTTCAGCTGCTTGCAGATGTGTGTTTACTTCTTATCTAAACACCTTTGCGTTGGGCATACTGCTCTTTTGTTCACCTGTGGCACATAGGTTTAAAAGGATTTTTTTTTTTTGTTTAGTATAGAATACAGGAGTGAAAAAGCTGAAAGTTTGCACTGCATTAGCTTAAATCCCAATTCTTTAACACTGATTACTTATCTTTTGGGGAGTGTGGGTCAACTGTCCTCAAGTCGCTTATGCGAATCAAACATTATGTACGCAGTTAGGATTTAACCTCACCAGACCAGATGAGTCAGAGTATAAAGTTTACACAGACTGCATGGTGGGTATATTACAGCTGAAGAACCAGCTTAACACCGTGAAATAATGGCACAAGGTCCATTTCAATTAAAGAGGAATTAATGTTATTCCTATTCTGTTCAACTGGAATTTATTATGAATATTTGACCATTTAAAACAAGTTTATAACTACACTATTTTAGAACAGAATTAGATGCCTACATTAAAATATTTTTGCAGTATTTGCTGCCATTCATCTTTAAATGCTACCTGACTTCTCATTCTTGTTTGTCTCATGCTGCTTAAGTACTGCTTAAATAAATTCCTTTTTGAGGGTTTACTGATAAATACTTTTTTTTCTTTTGATCACACAGTTGACACAAGACTCAACTATAACCCACTGTACGACCCAATTTAAATCTTCGTAACACATTATACAGGAAACTGGTAGAGGAGGATCCATTTAAAAAGGGAAACAACCTTTTTACATGTATTTTTATTTTTTTTAACTATATGGGCTGTTAAATGGTATACATGCATAGAGAGCTTATTGAAAAACTATCCTACAGTCAAACTACTCTTCAAATTGAAATAACAACCAACACAAAATAAGCGCATTTGTCCAAGAAAACAATCTCAGAAATCAAACTTATTGATTATGAATAAATTAGCTAATACATTTATTTTCATAACTGGATTCATCAAATTTGTATAACATTTTATTTATTTTCCAGTATAAAGTACTGGATAACTTATTAACAGTTAAAACAGAAAAATCTAATCATGTATTAACATTTTATGTAAGTTGACACAGGTTTATGGTGGTATAAATTATAACTTTCCAGTGCTGATATGTCTATACAAATGAG
This sequence comes from Polyodon spathula, assembly GCF_017654505.1. Lineage (NCBI taxonomy): Eukaryota > Metazoa > Chordata > Actinopteri > Acipenseriformes > Polyodontidae > Polyodon > Polyodon spathula. The sequence goes on from NC_054543.1 coordinate 16,594,450, forward strand.
CAGAACCATTACTTGAACTGTAATTTGCCTTTTATATTGAAGTTGTGTGCTGAGTATTCGATCATTTTTACTGTACTATGAAAACATTAGGTCTTATAATAGTTTTTCGAACCATGGTAAATATTACTGTGTGATCATTAACAGATGTAATTCAACATGAAACATTTTTCATTTACTGGTATAGTAATACTTTTATTATGTTGGAGTTCTGAAAGCAGTCACAGCGATGTGCAATACCTCTTTCAGGTGCATTTTGGTGAACCGTTCATCAATTACGTAACCACTCCTATGACAATTCGTTGAATATTTTCGGTAATAAGCTAACTGTCATTGTATCCATGATTTTTTAATAAGTACACATACTAGAATATACCTACACATTTTCGTTCTGCCCTGTGTTATCGGACACAACCTTGTCAATACCCTCCAAGGTCCATAAAATTGGGGAGAGGGGTACTACAAAAGGGGATTTTTACAAAAGAGAATGTGAAATTCAAATAATAATGAGGTACGTCTATGAAATCCTCTTTATAGTTTTGGCAAACCAGTTTGTAGCTTCACATGAACTTATATTGAATATATCATTAAGAATTGTACATCATTTGTTATGCACTTAACAGGTTTACTTGGTTCTATAATGCTTGTGCAAAATGACAGTTATTTTCAGAAACAATAAAGACCAACAGAGCCAATTAGAAAATAACTTTATATTATTACTTCTGTATTTTCCTTCTAAGGGCTGCATATACTATTTCTAGGCTGCTGGGCTTTTAAACTGTTACTGCGTTTTAAAATTAGGATGAGAAAACCTAAAACACATGCATACCAAGGCTGGCAAAATGAAATGTAAAGGCCACTGCACGCGAAATCTGTTTCTTTAGAATTTAACATAAAACAAATATTTTACAAACATTACTTTTTTTTTTTTTTTTTTTAATATACCTTGTATATCAAGTAAGTAATTAATGTATGAGCACAATGCTTTGGTTTTGGAAACAAAATCATTTCGATTTGATCTGATGTTAGCGTGCATTAAAAATGACAGCCATGTAACAGATTTTCAGTGCAATGGCCTTTTAGCCTGGAACAAAACTTAGCATACTCCATAGTGTTTCAGATGAATCAATCTCTCTCTCTCTCTCTCTCTCTCTCTCTCTCCTCTCTCTCTCTCTCTTCTCTCTCTATCTCTCTCTCTCTCTCTCTCTCTCTCTCTCTCTCTCTCTCTCTTCTCTCTCTCCCTCTCTCTCTCTTCTCTCTCTCTCTCTCAATCTCTCTCTCTCTCTCTCTCTCTCTCTCTCTCTCTCTCTCTCTCTCAATTGTAACTTAAATTTACACATCTAAAATAACATCAAATTCTCATTAAAACATTATGCATTCAAAAATTATTCTTCCATAAAATAGCAAACTATAAAACAGTATACTGTTGCAGTATACTCGTACAAGCAAATCTGTAGCCAATGAAATGTTCGCTGACCAAAAGCAATGTGCCCTTAAACCAGAGCTTCATGAAGTCTGAGACACCTGCAATGTTTATATATACAGGAACATAACATATTTACAAAAAAAAATCCAGTCGCATTCTGTAGTTAAACCCTGAATGGAGTGTTTTTATAAATATCTATTGAGATACTGGTCTCCTTTGTGACATCATTATCCACTGCCAGTCTTTCCAAAGTTACATTCCCAGTTTGCTTTAAAAACACCCTCTTCATGGTGATCACAATCATTGCACATTCACAATTTACAAAACATATTTCTTGGCCATTAAAAATACATAAAAAAACATTTTACTGCTGACATGTTTCAGTCTTCATTAAATGTTCTTTGTTATAATAATTTACAATATATTGAATAGTATTTTAACAAAAAAAAAAAAAAATTAATGGTTGAAATGCTGGAAAATAATTGGACTATAAATATTAGAGAGATCGTCAGCCTAGGTGTGTTGGGACATCCCATTCACTAAACTCCTCAGCTGCTTCACCACTGTCTCTATTAACTTCTGCTTGTCACGGTCATTTTTTCTGAACTGGGAAAAAATGTTGTTCTTTTTACTAGTGTCCTTCATTCTGCAAGAAACAAATAATGATGAGTCAGAGTTTAAGTAATGTGATTCTGTTTAAGGCACAGCTTGGTTGAGCTTGACACAAGCTGAACCAAGGCTCACTGGACAATTCACAAATTTTATAAAAAAAAGTTGTGATGAAAACCAAAAAAGGATGGAGGTTTGTATGTGATATTGCAATTAGAACAGAAATGCACAGATTATTTTACTGTTTTCATTTATATTACCATTGCTTGTTCAGAAATCCCAAAATAGGAAAACCAATTGCCAAAAAAGTCATTTGTTAAATTTATCAAAATGCTGCTGTCCAGGAACCCTGCTAAGAATCAAAAGGGTTAAAAGATGTTTTTTTTACCTACTATACACATTACACAGTTTTGGTCTAAAACATATACACAGAATTTAAGGGAGTGGGTCTGTAGATTTCTCGCATATAAACATGTTAAAAAGGGTAATTATGTGTGTTTCTTCTGCTATGCTACGACTAAAAGTCTTTTTTTCTACTTGTATTTTCATCAAGTAATTTAATTTAAAAAGAAAAAAAAAAGTAGTTTGCCAACGGCAGTTCTGAATAGGTAAGCAATGTTTTATATACGGAGTAGACATTATAAGTCTTATGTAGCATATATGGATGCGTCTTGTAATTATATTTTTGTGTTCGTTTTTTATAAATACAGGTCAACACACATGCTGTTTTAGTCAGACACACTTGATTCAAGTGATTCAAGCACACATGTTCTGCAGGGTCCTGATGAGTGTTGTATATGGTATTAGTGTTTTGCACTGCACCTTCTGACTTGAAAACATTATTATGAATACAATTAAAACAATACTACTATGATGAAGCTATATAACTAGTAGTATGAATTTAAGCATTACATCTTGAAGCATGAAGTCTTGCAAGTAAATTCTAAATTAATGGCATATAGAATTATATAGAATTCATGAACATGTCTGAATTTAACAAAGGAAAACAAATAATGTTAACCTACTTTAGCAAACCGAAAAATATCACGATTATCTTACTGGACAACACCCTTTAAAAAAACATGAAATACATACCCCCTGTAGACTCTGTAAAGCACGAGTTTGACAAAGGGCAAGAAAAAAGGAAATTAAGTGATTTGCAATAGATGTTTTTAAGACAACTCATCACAGACGATAAACTCCACAGTGAGGTATGGTTACAAAAAGAACAAATATACTTTATTCTAAGAACTTTACACAATGCTCTCCCTTTATTCTGGCGAAAGGGATAATAATGGGGTATGGTCATGGCTCCCATTTGCCCCATAATGCCATTGCACTAGCACTAGTATTCTCGTTATAAGGTGGAGCACAAAGAGCATTTTCTCATAACTATGGCTCCCGGCTACAGTGTTATAAAAGGGAAAGCACTGCAAATGTATATAAATAGAACCCGAAAGCAATGTAATCTAGAATCAGTACATATTACCTTGAAATTCTCACTTTCATTATTTGTAAAAGCTGAACTATATATTACTAAATATATACATTTAGAACACTCACTTTTCCAGCAGTGCAAGGGCTGTGGAAGGATTCACGCGGAGGTATTTGGAAGTGGGCTGTCCGTAGTCTGCCAAATATGTTGACCAATCCCAAACCATAAACAGATCAAGAAGCTGTATGGGAAAACAGTTACACATTTTAACACTGTATCAAACATAAAATTAACAAAAAAGGTTATATTCAAAAGGAAAGTCTTGATGTGCACATTTTTCCCTCCCTTTCATTAGGACGATGTGATTTCTCTGGAAATGTACTAGAAGATAAGAAATTGGACGCAGGGGGTTCCCAAGTGGTGCATCTGGTAAAGGCACTCCATGTGGAGTGCAAGATGTGCCCTATAGCCTGGAAGTCGCTGGTTCAGGCTATTCCACTGCCGACCATGGACGGGAGTTCCTAGAGGGCAGCGCACAACTGGCCAAGCGTCGCTCGGGTCGGGAGGGCCTAGGTCGGCCAGGGTGTCCTCTGCTCACCGCGCACCAGGGACCCCTATAGACTGGCTGGGCGCCTGCCTGTAAGCTACCCAGAGCTGCATGGTCCTCCAAAGCTATCGCTGAGGTAGCTGCATGGCAGGCCCGCAAAGTGAAAATAAGTGGACGGCTGACGCCACACATTACAGAGGACGGGTGTGTCCGTCTTCGTCTCTCCTGAGTCAGGATAGGGGTGGCAGCAGTTCAAATAAAAATAATTGGACATTTCAAATTGGGGAGAAAAGAAGAAAAATAATTGGCGATTCAAAATACAAATAAATAAATAACAATTGGGCGCCATCCTCCCATTGTTTGAAATTCAAAGCACCACCAAAAAATAAAACTTTATTAACTTTGGTATAACTGCATTTTCAAAACAGTTATTATTTTGCTCAAATATGACATTTTTTCTTTTTGTATAATTCAAAAGCAAGAAATAATCCTTGGATGTTTAAAACAAACTTTGCATATGCAATACATTTTCTACTCCTGAGAGAGACCCAGTAATACATTTGTAAGGTTGTAACAATGATTATAGACACTCAAGATCTAAGGAGCTTTTAAATCTCCTCCCCCAACCAGTGCACTGATTGGCCAAGACTCATAAAAAAAAAATCCCACCACTACAGCTGGTTGGATGTCCAGGGCTGAGTTGAAAGAGCAAGCGAGTGAGAGAGGAGGGAGGGGTATCCCTTTCAAGCCCTGTGACCACAAATATGATCATCAAGTGATCATAAAGCTTGCTAGTATCAGCTTAATTTGTAAACAAATCACATCACATTCTATATACATTCAACAATAATAAAAAAAAATAAACGTAAGGAACGTAATACATTTTCTTTATAAGAGTACGAAAAACAAAGAAGGGAAACAATGACAGGATCCCAATTCCCAATTCAAGGACCTATTTGTATTTAAATCTGATCAACATCTTAATGGATGACCTGGTTATCTAGGGTTACCCCTGGCAAAAAAGAAAAAGTATTCCCTTACTGCTAATTCTTAAAGAGCTGGGTAAATTCCCAGAGACAATCCAGGTCTTTCTCAGCCCATCTTAAGTATTTTGATCTAAAGCAGCAAAATCAACATTTCTGCAGCAACTACCAGTGAGTAAACTCTCTCAAACTCTCGCTCAGTTTAGGGTTCTTTGTGCTAACCTGAAAAGCAGTTTTCATCAAACGTGAGTATCATAGTAAGTCTGTGTAAACTCAAGTTGTTCACAATTCATAATTCTCAAACTCCATAATTTGTTAAGTCTCAAAATGTCACTTTTCAGTGTCACCGGGTTACAAAATTGTTTCTCTCACCTGAGTTTTATGAAACACTACATGACGTTACACTGACACTTAATTGGCTGGGCAGTAAAAAGCATTACATTAGGAACCAACTTGCCTGGTTTTCATTAAGACGTTGAGAAAGACTTCCAGTTGAAACCTTTATTAATTAATTTATTTTAGTATTACATGTTCTACCAATGAGTGGAATTAAAAAAAAAAAAGTATTTTTAAAAGTAAAACATATGTGAACAGTCATCTAAATGCATATTTATTAGAGGACACAGCGTGAAATATTGGAAGGTTTATTTATTTTATTTTAGACTAGCTCATAAGTGAGAAACTGGTCTAACTCATGCCTTCAGGAGTAACAAAAAAATGATTATCTGTTATCCAAAAGAAACAATGCTATTGTTCCCCATCACGACTGGGGTTGGGTTGGGCATGGCTAGCACAAAGCAAGGGAGAAGACAAGAGAATCAAAGTATTAAGCTGTAACAAAAAAAAAAAAACATGACAGGCGTAATGCAGTTTAGTCTTTTGATTGCAGCTGCGAGGGGTTAAATCACTGCAAACTTTTTTTTTTTTTTTTTAGTTCCCAACATCAACCTGAATGACAGCAAATACATTTTTACATGACTCACATGACTAATCCTTTAAGCTAGTCTGAGGATTTGGAGACGTACAGGTGAACAGGATATCTTCAAGAATTATGTAGTGAAGAAAGCATTTTTACTTACTCCAGTAGGTCATTCAAAAGTGTAATTCAAATTTCAGCTTTCAAGCGCCACAGTTCCAAGTAACTGGCCCTTTGCCATATATACATTTGTTGTTGTTTAAAGATCATTCTATTAATTGCAGAAAAAGATAAATAAAACAACAGAAGTCCAGTGTCCATGATATTCTTATAGGGATAGTAAAGTTTGTAAATATCTGGAAAACAAGTAAGTTGCTGATATAGAAAACAACACTGTCTGTTTTACTTAGCAGGTATGAGGCTGTACCCTTTCATTTAAGTGAGTTTTTGGGAAAAATACATAAAATTACAACAGAACTTGTACAGACTTTCCTCTATTAGATTCAAGTCCATAACTCCTGCCTTCAGAAATACATTTCAAACAATTAATTAACCCTTAATCTCCTAAACCTAATTGTATGTGTAATTACCTTTCTGTAGGGTTCAACTTGCCTGATAAACATGTCAAGACACTTGCTTCATTAACCTGTTTCAACAGTTAAATGCTGTTTTTTTCACTGCCTGCAGGCATAATTAACTGAAAAGACTCTTATTAAAACACATAGGATCTGGTCCAGTAAGGGGAGGGAATGAAAAGAAATCCCTGACTGACCTCTGCATAACCCAAGCAGAAGATTAGCCCATTTCCAAGCAAGCACAGTCACACTGCTAAGCCAATTGCTCTCTCCTCTGCTGTGCAGAAAGATCTTACAAAGGGTTAAAAACACTGTCATTGCCACTTCTCTATCTTTACGCCTAAGCCTGGCATTTCAAAAGGATTTTCAATTGGGCAAATAGAAACATGAGACGACTGAAAGCTTAAACATGCAAGTGTCAAAAGTTAAAATGTAAACCCTTTGTGAAAATAGACAAGGTAAAAAAATACTTCATTACAGAGGTACGATGCCAAATCCAATTATTTAATTTAAATACTTAAAAGAAGGAAAGCAAGAAATAGGTAAATAACTTAATTTTGTTTGTTTCTAAAGAAAACTATAGTATATTTCTGATTAATTTTCTTTTTTGTTTCGGAAAACAATATAGTTCATCACAAAGCATCAAACAAAATAATGCTCACACTTGGACCTCCTATTTGGGCACATCAGGATAATTCCTTATGAGTGAAGTTGGGTTATTTGATGGTCCCTGTTAGTCGTGCCCTTCCCCTATTGTCCCCTACTGAGAGCAGCAGTTCTCTCTGAAATCAATGTATACAGACTCTTCAAAATAAAATACAACTAACACCTCTGAGATGTTATACATTTATAACAGCTAAATAAAAAAATAAATGTACTTTACAGGCCTGTGTCAAATAGTAGAAATCCAACTACATCTTTTTACCCTCTTCCTTTAGCCATGCCTTTGCTTTGATCACAGGTGCAAACAGCCCCATTTACGGGACATGAAAGCCACCTGCTGAGGATGGCAGTCCATGGCCTAATTGGTACATTCTTAAGACTTTGGCTAATAATTCCTTGCTTTCGTAACTGAAAAACTAAATTAAAACAAAACTAAAATCCAATGAATCCATAAAATTAATAAAACCAAAATGATTTTTTTATGTTTTTTATGTATTCTCTGCTTTCAAAACCTATTAACAGAAACTACTTAGTCAGTAACACTGTAAATCTATTATCTTGTCATTATGCTGTGTTGGTTAGTATATTTTTTTCATTTACTTGCTACATAAACAAAATGCAACACAAATCTGGTATTCAACTAGCCTCAATTTTGGAAACAATACAGCACACCAAGAATGATCAGGGTCATGTCGTAAGTCCCTTTCTAGTTGGGGGTATAATGTCAAGACTCTTAAGAGCTGAGGAACCAACTCCCTAAGAATATGCAACGGAACCACATTGACTTACTCTGCCAGAAGCTATTTGGGTTCAGACTAATCCTTTTTAAACCTTATTCCCCCTACAGGGCAGAATACTCCCCTGAAACCAAGTGCTCAAGTTAAAACAGTCTGTCATGCCCTGTACTCAACCCAAACGCATCCCCTTATTTCCCTGGCACTCCTGTCACATTTCGACTTTGAAGTGCAGAAAAAGCACTTCTCAGGACTGTTTACAGGCTTTTTACAGTGACGGTTGAAACATTCTAGTCTGAGATGTTTAGCAAATACCATTATTAATTTTAACAGCCAAGGACACAGAATACCTAAGGAAATGCTATAAGCAACAGACATCGGCAAGCACAGGCTTGCAAGATATTTACAGAGCACAAGAACGCAATACACAGAAGAAATATAGAAGGACAATTGAAAGTGTTTGTACAAACTTAAAACCCACACAGCTGCACCGCATGTACCATTTAAAATTGCTGAACTATAAACTACATTACAAAATACTATACATATATACTCTTCTTGCTAAAGACACATATCAAAATATGTGTTTGTGTTAATTCCAATTAACCACTGAAAAGATTCTCAGTGTAATGCATTTGAGAAAACACATTTGTTTAACTATATTATAATTTTGTTATAGCAATGTTTTGTGATCCATGCATCAAAGGTTTTTTCAATCAATCCAAGCTTACTTGTTTCTTATTTGCTGTAACCAATATAATGATAAAGATGAGCAGATCCTTCAACTGAGTTGGTCCCAAGGTGCAAGTCTACTGATGTGTCATACAGTATCAAATTAAATGTTGCAGATGCTTTGTTTCAGATGCTTTGTTTCAGGTAGGACTGTAACAGCCATGTGTATATGAGTTACATTTTGCTAACAGGCCTATAATTATGGCTGTGAAAAGTTACAGTATTATTGCTAGTATGGCACTGCCAAACTTCTACAAGGGAACATGTACACACACACACATACATACATACATATATATATATATATATATATATATATATATATATATATATATATATATATATATATATATATATATATAGATAGATAGATAGATAGATAGATAGATAGATAGATAGATAGATAGATAGATAGATAGATAGATAGATATAATGTAACCGGGTTACAAGAGATTCCTAGACAATTCAGGAATTTAGTTGGACGGTTTTTAGTTATTAATAAGTTATACATTTCTAACACTGTAACATTAAAAGTTAGAGAAATAATGAAAGTTCACGCTGACCTTCAAATGGAATTGACTAAATTCTAGTATTAAAAGCGCATCCTTGCCCCACTGTTTAATACTAATCCAATGAATGTTGACGAGACAAATTGTGTTCTTGTCTCTGTCTGCTTGCCTGTGTGTTTACAAGCAGGCCGGCCTACGTGATGGATGCTGCCATACTTGTGTGTCTGGAAAAATGAGGAATCCGATTGGTTGCTGAGGTGTGAACCTCTGGATTGGCTGGCTGGCTGGCCATTATCTCTCCTTCCAGATTTACTTATCCATGTGCATGCAAGCCCAGACAGCTTTCTGACTCCTACACTGTATGCAGTCAATATATTAAAGAAATTAAATTAAATTGAGAAGGACTATGTCTGAATCAAAAACCTACGTCAAACAGCACTCTCTTCATCCACAGCATTGGAATTTATTTTTACTCTTTCCCTCACAGCATTTTTAAGGACTGACACATTAGCAGATAATGTCAAAGTGATTATGGCTGCACAAAATAAGTACAAAAGTTCATTCTAGAAAATAGGTACACTGGCTGGATGAAAGAAAGTTGGTGAATGGGCTTCCTGTCACAATATTCCAGTGGAATTGTTTGTCCAGAGCTGAAGGTTTCAATGATTTGGACCACTGTAGAAAGTCTGCCGATTGTCACCATACATTGCAAATGTCTATTGGCTTGATCTGATCTTGTGACCAGTTGTGGTTCCTGATGACGGTTTTCTGCCATTATTTCCATTCTAGGAATGAATTGGGACTAACTGGTTGCACAGACAACCCACGGATATTGCCCTTTGTGAAGCTGAAAATGTATTCAGGTCTAGCGGATCACAGGACATGTCACATGACGACATGAATTTGCATAGATAGTAGACTTTTTTTTCCTTCAATTTTACATTCTCCAATTATTTGTCCAGTTAAAGTTTTAAGGGTAAACATTTATTGTAAATTAGGTGGCGCTGAAAGTACTATACTTTTATAAAATTGCTTAATAGCAAGTGCTTTACCTTAACTTTGGAGCTTGTCAGTAGTTAGAACAAAAATCAATCATTGTGAGATTACTGACCATTGTTAAGGTCTGCCGTAGAAAAGAAGATATTGGCATGGTATCTGGAACAGAGGTCACACATTAATATCAATAATTTATTAAAAACCAGAAAAAAATATGTAGAATCTCATAACCATTACATATGCATAGTTCAATCAAGAAAGTGGTTCTCCGCAACTCAGCCAAATACAGGTCAGAGGAATTGTCACTTTGACCTACATTTCCGGCACACAATAGCAATGTAAGCAGTTATCCCAACCAAATAACCTTAACCACTTTAATTCCAAAGAAATGCCCATACCAAGGGCATCAATTTCCAAAGCTGGTCCTTTAAATCAACTGTCTTATTGCTAATTCATGAAAACCATCATTAATTTTTCTACAAACTTTCAAACTTTATCAGTGTCCTTATATATATATATATATATATATATATATATATATATATATATATATATATATATATATATATATATATATAATACACACACACACACACACAGTGCCTTGCAAAAGTATTCAGACCCCTGACCAATTCTCTCATATTACTGAATTACAAATGGTACACTGAAATTTCATTCTGTTCGATATTTTATTTTAAAAGACTTAAACTCAAAATCAATTATTGTAAGGTGACATTGATTTTATGTTGGGAAATATTTTTAAGAAAAGTAAAAAATTGAAATATCTTGCTTGCATAAGTATTCAACCCCCACACATTAATATTTGGTAGAGCCACCTTTCACTGCAATAACAGCTTTAACTTTTGGGGTAAGTATGTACCAGCTTTGCACACAGTGTTGGAGTGATTTTGGCCCATTCTTCTTGGCAGATTTGCTCCAGGTTGTTCAGTTTGGTTGGACGACGCTTGTGGACCACAATTTTCAAATAGTGCCACAGATTCTCAATGGGATTGAAATCAGGACTTTGAGTGGGCCAATGTAGGACATTCACCTTTTTGTTCTTGAGCCACTCCAGTGTTGCTTTGGCCTTGTGCTTGGGATCATTGTCCTGCTGAAAGGGGAATTTCCTCCCAAGCTTCAGTTTTTTAGCGGACTGAAGCAGATTCTCTTGCAGTATTTTCCTGTATTTTGCTCCATCCACTCTTCCTTCAATTGTAACAAGATGCCCAGTCCCTGCTGATGAGAAGCATCCCCACAGCATGATGCTGCCACCACTATACTTCACTGTAGGAATGGTGTGTTTTGAGGCATGGGCAGTGTTAGGTTTGCACCACACACAGCACTTTGAGTTTTGGCCAAAAAGCTCTAGCTTGGTCTCATCTGACCGCAAAACAGCACTTCACTACTTCACTGTAGGGATGGTGTGTCTTGAGGCATGGGCAGTGTTAGGTTTGCGCCACACATAGCGCTTTGAGTTTTGGCCAAAAAGCTCTATCTTGGTCTCATCTGACAAAGAAAGCTTTTCCCACATCGCAGCTGGGTCACTCTCATGCTTTTTGGCAAACTCCAGACGTGCTTTTAGATGGTATTTTTTGAGTAACGGCTTCTTTCTTGAAACCCTCCCATACAGGCCAGTGTTATGCAGAGCTCTTGATATGGTTGATGGGTGCACCATTACTCTCCTTCTTGTTTGAGCGCTGAGTTTTGAGGGACAGCCTTTTCTTGGCAGTGCCTAGGTGGTGTGATGCAGCTTCCACTTCCTGATTATTGATCCAACTGTGTGTCACTGGGATATCCAAACACTTGGATATTATTTTGTACCCTTTCTCTAATCTATGCATTTGTATTACTTTATCTCTAACCTCTGTAGAATGCTCTTTGGTCTTCATTTTCTTTCAGATTCACAACCTTACCAGTGATCCTTCAACAGTGGGGTTTTTATCCAGAAAATGTGACAGCAACTTTAATGGTTCACAGGTGGAGGCCAATGGTAAGGTAATTGTGTCCTCGTTATGGCAATCTCTTTCATCGGTGCAAACTGGGAGCTTCCACAGCACAGGGGTTGAATACTTATGCAAGCAAGATATTTCAGTTTTTTATTTTTCTTAAAAATATTTCCCAACATAAAACCAGTGTCACCTTACAATAATTGATTTTGAGTTTAAGTGTTTTAAAATAAAATATCGAACAGAACAAAATTTCAATGTACCATTTGTAATTCAGTAATATGAGAGAATCGGTCAGGGGTCTAAATACTTTTGCAAGGCACTGTATATATATATATATATATATATATATATATATATATATATATATTATATATAAACTGACTCTTTAAAATTTCTGTATTCATCAAGCACATTCGTTTAAGTCAAAAACTCTTTGCAATTCATGTCAAAATATTCCATAAGGTATTCGTGGTGTGTTTCTGTCTGACAGCCTCGGCACGTGTAATCAATTTTCCATATATATATATATATATATATATATATATTAATCTATCATATGGCACTCTCTTTAAACTGACAGTAACCAATGTTTTACTAATTTGCCCATGCAGTACAGACAGATTTAAAACGTCTTTGTGGACCCAACCAGTGTTAGTGGAGGAGCACTGACAGCCCCAGTTGGCTGATATATCAAAGTACCTCTGTCAAGATCCTGCTACTTGTATATATAAAGAATAATGTGCGTCACAAAAAATCAGCAAACTGAAAAATTGCTGCCAGTAAATTCTGTTTCTCCTATGTGCCAATAAAATGTAATGTGACTTCAAGATCGATCCAGCAAGTTGTTGAGCAGTTAAGTCTCACAGGATTTCAGAGAAACAAACAAGAGAACAGTACACGTGCTGTGCACATAAGCCCGGATAGCTTCTTTTAACTGATGAAATTCCCAGCATCTGCTCTTCACATCTTTTATAGCAGCCAGGAGCCCTGGTTCTGGTGGTGTGATTGGCTGAGTGGTCAGTTGGTAACTTTTAGGCTTTACAATAACAGAGATTGAAGGAGTTTGCAACCTCATACTACAGCAAGTAACAACAGCCTTACACAACAGAAAGTAGCTTTCAGTGATGGAGAAAGCTTATGACTGAGCAGCTAAAACTACAATGAGATATGTTTTAGTCTATAAAATAAAACTGTTCTAGCTGCATGTTGTTGCCAGACGGTACCTATTTATGCAGACTCAGTCAACATAGTAGGGCCACAAGCAGTAATTTACATGGAGCAGCGTAAAAATAAATTACGTGATGGTGTTTGAGAGAGAGACGGAGAGAGACAGACAGAGAGTGAGAGTATCAGTACTTTAGCTGTATGGAAACAAATCTGCCAAAGATTTCTCCTACTGGCAACTATTTATCAGTTGCATCTATAGCTGTATGTAAAAGGACATAATCTAGAATCCAAAACACACTAACTACATATGATCCATTATTTAAAAGTACAGTCACATGAACTATGATCAACAAAAGGCTCATGAGTACTTTTAACAGGAACTTTACCAGTGTAATTTACATTTCTACCAGGTTTTGTAATTTAAATTGGATACTTCATTAGAAAGGGTTATGTAAGCGCAAATTGAATTGCATGTTATTTTAAGTAGAAAATAAATATGCAAAACTTAACAAGGAGGGTGGTGGCCAAGGGACTGAAACTTTTTATACAATATTTTATATTTATATTCTATTTAAAAAATAAAAATATACTTTTAAATGACCAAAGCTGCACCTTTCATGAATTTTTATGAACAAATGAATTGATTAATTAAACCAGGGCCCTTTTGTTTAGTTATCTTTCCTCATCTCATAGTTTTTGTTGGTGCTTATTAAATCAGACTGGATTCCTTCAGTTGCAAACAATTCACATCCTTTAGTGATGCACTGAATGATTATTTTTACCAGTTACTGTAAATAGAATATTTAACAGAAAACTAAGTTTTACATAACACTGGATATGATAATGCTTATGTAAAGCAGTACCAAGGGAAAAGGTACAGATTGTATTTAAGTGGAGGTTTAGTGTTGCCATGGCCACTGTGTTCTTCAGTGCATTTCAGCATTTTATATTTTAATGGATTATGTATTATAGTGTATTTTTACTACACTATTTACTATTGCCACCTGTGCAATTCTAGAGAGGCTAGTGGCTCTCCATTAAGGGATTAAAAATAGTTGTTTACATGTACAGCTTGACAAACAAACAAGTACACCCATAACTTTAAAAGAAACATTAGATTGTGACAGAATGTTATACAAAATATTTACCAATATTCACCATTATTATTAACACTGTCTATTACTACTGTCTAGGGTGTTACATAGTTTGGCAAAACACCACCTCGTTAGCATGGCACATAACACAAGAAGACTGTACAAAAATAAAAGCCTTCGATTTAATAACACTAACTCTCAAGTAAAGTCTTCTGGAATCTTAATATGCTTATTGTCATCCTGATGAAACAAAGCAAAACTACTGGAGATTACATCTACAATCTACCTACAGCTTTTAGCTGAAAGTTTTGCATCCATATACTTAATGAAAAACTGACAAATATTGAAAAATTTGATCTACTAAGACCTAAGCAAAGACAGGATTAGTAAAATACTAGGCTAGCAAAAGCAAACTGAAAAGCAGTAAAACACCTTTTCTACTCTTTATATTTAGGAATGGCAGACTTTTCCATCAACGTCTTCATACTTCAAAGTTAAAAAAGGGGGGGGGGCGTGGGGGGAGTTGTTTTATTTCAGGGCACTATCCTACAAGGACATTGAAAGCAAGGACCAAGACGAAATGCACACTGCCCACACACATCCATCAAAAAGCTTTGCCAAGGGAATTTTGATCTACTCTAAGAATGCTGTAAATGATTCAACAAGTTGCTGAAATCTAAATTAGGATTAATCATATCCCATATACAGTGGCTGGCAACAGTATCAGATATGAGCTCTAATTGCTAATAAAAAAGTGACTAATGTCCCTGTTAACTAATACCTGAGTATGTATAGATACACAATTAAAACAAACAAAAAAAAAACACTGCACACACAACTTGGTTAAATCGTCAATATGTATAAATAACGTTTTAAAAAAACTAAAAGGCTATATATTATGAAATACTATATTTGAAGTTTCTCTCCATAAAAGGCACACTGGCAACACGGTTAAAGGAAGCAGCACAAGAAAGGGAAAAAACTGAACCATTGTTGAGATAACTGGCTTCCATTAGTGATCAAGTGATTGGCAGAAAGATTGCGATCTTTCAATCTCGGGTCAGCTCCATTTCGGAAAAGGGCAATCCCACTGATCCATCTTTTAGCTAGTCTCTCATCGAATCCCAAGCCTCCTGCCTTTTAGCTTTGATTCTACTCAAGCTTTCCCTTGTATCGGCCTCTACCTGTCATCAGCTATTCCAGAAAGCACTGCGAGTAGAGAGAGTTTGACCCCAGGGCACAACCACGGCGAGTAGGTAAAACCTGACCACTGGACCTACTTCCTTATCTTTCATACACTCCAATGTATAGAAAAGTATCATATTCAAACAAGAAAACAGCACTGTGACCCCTTAAGAGAGATTTCTGAAAAGGCACTGTTTCCTTTCAAGCACACTTGAAAAGAAATGTCATCCACTCCATTAAAAAAATAAAAATGGATCAAATAGTAAGAAAGAACCCCCGCTGAAGGCAGATGACTATATTTGCAATACACAGATCCCAGAGTGTTTCCAAAACACTGTCACCCACTACATTCAGCAAGTTTTATGTTTTTAAAACACTGTTGATTAATGTGAAAATGTGCTTGACAAAAGCCAAGGCATACAAAGAGTATCTTTGGATGCCTGCATATAAAAAGGAGGATGGGCATGTGTTCCATGACATGAATGCAGGTGGTCTCAGCTGTAGACTTATGTAATTATGTACACTTCAAAACTGTGTACTCTCACCCCAACAAAAAAACTACATTAGGTGGCATTTCACTTAAGTTTCTCTGTCCCTCCCCTCCCCAATTAGTATACGTGATTGCTTAATAATAATTGACTTATGCTACTGGACCAGGTCTAAGGGCGACTCAATAAAAATATACAGCACCTGCGCTGCTTCCCTGTTACACAGAGACACTCTATCAAACTTTCCAGATATTAATTCAACTTTGTAATGTCATGCCGGAAGTGTGACTGAATCAACCCCTAATAGTAACATGCTTGTACACTAGCTTGCAGCCAGTCCAGAGATGTGATATGCAACATCCTGCATGAATTTAAAAAGAAAAAGGTAGCAGATTTCACACAGGTCTTGATCTTCACTTACAAACACGTTAGCATTCTGTCTCTCCTAAGTGAAAGTGTTAACAGCTCAAACGTGTGATTGGATGGGGTTAAAGGAGCAGCCTTCATAAAAGGAGATGCAGTATGGTTACTGTAATGGTGCATGCTGCACAGTGTCAGTGGCGGCTTCTTGTTTGTTTCATAGCCTGACTAAGCAAAGTGGACTTGTAATTAGAAAGAATATACTGTAATTATGATGTGTGAGACAAATCCAAATCTCCCATCAGCAAGTCCAGATCACAGTGAAAACCTATCCATCATCTCAGATAATGGCTGAAAGTTCAGGACTATTTCGGCACACAAAAAGCGCATAATAAGAGAGGATAATGTGCAGGCTGCAATTTGGGGATTTCCTTGAAAATGTTTGTTTTGAAATTGAGGTACTGCAGTAGAACTTTTCAACACTGTTCACAAAACTATACTCCATTAAACCTATAAATGAACCAGCTTAAAAGAAGCTTTGGTGGTTTTGATGTTTGTTTTCTTTTCACCGCCAGCCGGCATCACTTATGTAAAAAGCTCAAAGCCTTACTTGTCTGAGGTCGATGAATGCTAACTGCAGAGTGTCCCCTTGGAATCCTGGCACCGGCTCAGAGCTAGCAAACACTGCAAGAAAAGATCACAAAAAACAGGCAAATAAACCGCCAGAAACCTCAGTACATGCCACTGCAAATAAAGATTGTTGTATTTACACTGAGACATATCAACTCAAGGATGAGGTTGGGATATACACTCATTAAAATGCAATTATTGCTCTTACGTTTATTCCACAAAAATGTATGTTATTCTGAACTCATACGTTTAAATTAGAGCAATCCTTCATTAAAATGAGTTCATCGAGGTTAACCTATATAAAGTTTACAAGTCATGATATGTTACATTCATGTGGGCTACACATTCTTTCACTGCATTTGCCCTGCAGGACAATGAATACAAAAGTTTGAGAGGACACCAATTCCATGGCTGTCAACATATTTTTAAACATCTGCTTTTGTTACAGCATCTGCTCAATAAAAATCCTACCTCTAGCCAAACAGCAATTAAAGACAGACAGAGGGGTGGGAGTAAGCTTAACAAGCAGACAACAGGTGGAATGCTCTAAGCACCACAATCTCTGTTTGACTGGAATGTCTGTTCTTGCCTTTTAACACGTTTTTGATGATGGAATTTTGCTGCTTTCAGAAAGTTTAAAACAGGGTCATCAAAGCATGACACACGAGAAGTTCACATTGGAAAATAGCTATGACTCGCACAAAGTCTTAACAATCTTCTCTGTTAAATGATTTCAACTTACCTTACCTGGTTGATAAAGTGTACAGGATAAACACTATGAAAAGTGTGAAATATATTGAAATATATTTAAAGTTGGGTTATTGGCCTTTGTGTTGGTGATTTCATAAGACAAAACATACTGTTTGCCTATTCAATAAAATTTACAGTGCAGCTTATTTTTCTCCTTAAATCTTTACGGACTGTGAGAATTCTACCATTCTGAGGGCAACTGACATGACTTAACTTTAGGGCATGTATCAGACCAAATATCTACTTAAAATATACAGTATTATACATTTCTAAAAAACTGTTGCCTACAGATTACTTGATAAATAATGGTTTCACTCTAAAATCAAGTATACCCACACTGACCTAGTTTGAATGTGACAAAAAAGTTGTCAGAAATGTCCTCATAAGTGGAATTTACTGATCTCCTACTTAAAATATGTAAGGTTATCAGTGGTAGCCATTCGAATATTTTTAATATCCTGTATGGTCCTGATTTTACAAAAAATTGTTTGACAGGTGCACATTTTTACTTATTTGAGAAGTGATTGGCAGGGTTTTAGCTTGTGTGAGTTAGTGTATATATTATTTAAAAGCACAGGGTGTTAACTTTTTTGAAAAGCTGAGTGTCTGTAGAACCTGGACATACCAACTCTGACATTCAAGTACAATCTAAATTTACCCAATTGCTTTAAAAATATTTAATTCATAGCAAATATGTATACTATGTACATACATATATATAATAAGATTAACAACTTTCGGGCTGCAGAGTGGCGCATCCAGCAAAGGCGCTCCACGTGGATGTGCCCTATAGCCTGGGGATCTCAGGTTTGAGTCCAGGCTATGTCACAGCCAACCGTGACCGGGAGCTCCCAGGGGGTGGCACACAATTAGCAGAGCTCTACCTGGGTAAGGAAGGCTTAGATCGGCAGGGGAATCCACTGCTCACTGCGCATCAGTGACCCCTGTGGCCGATAGGGCGCCTGTGGCTCTGCAGTGGAGCATCCAGATCTATGTTGTCCTCCGGGGCTATAGGTCTGGTGGCCTTACTTGTGGAAAAAAGACAGAGTGGCAGGAGCACGTCTCAGAGAACACATGCTCCAGCCTCCGTTCTGCGAGTCGGCGGGGGTGTTGCTAGTGGTGGGCCAAGGATACAGATAACAATTGGGCATGCTAAATTGAGGAGAAAACCGGGGTAAAAGAAATGTAAATATAAAATATATTATAAAATAAAATATAAGATTAACAGCTTTTGTTTCAGAAAAACACTTAAAGTGCACTTTGTAAATAAAAATATTTAAACTACACATTTTCAATATAAATACACTGAACAAAAATAAATGCAACATGCAACAATTTCAAAGATTTTACTGAGTTACAGTTCATATAAGGAAATCAGTCAATTGAAATAAATTCATTAGGCCCTAATCTATGGATTTCACATGACTGGGAATACAGATATGCATCTGTTGGTCAGATACCTTAAAGAAAAAAAAAAGGTAGGGGCGTGGATCAGAAAACCAGTCAGTATCTGGTGTGACCACCATTTGCCTCATGCAGTGCGACACATACATCTCCTTCGCATACAGTTGATCAAGCTGTTGATTGTGGCCTGTGGAATGTTATCCCACTCTTCTTCAATGGCTGTGCGAAGTTGCTGGATATTGGCTACACTGGAACATGCTGTCGTACACGTCGATCCAGAGCATCCAAAACATGCTCAATGGGTGACATGTCTGGTGAGTATGCAGGCCATGGAAGAACTGGGACATTTTCAGCTTCCAAGAATTGCGTACAGATCCTTGTGACATGGGGCTATGCATTATCATGCTAAAACATGAGGTGATGGCGGCGGATGAATGGCACAACAATGGGCCTCAGGATCTCATCACGGTATCTTTGTGCATTCAAATTGCCATCGATAAAATGAAATTGTGTTCGTTGTCTGTAGCTTATGCCTGCCCATACCATAACCCCACCGCCACCATGGGGTACTCTGTTCACAACGGTGACATCAGCAAACCGCTCGCCCACACAACGCCATACACACTGTCTGCCATCTGCCCGGTACAGTTGAAACCAAGATTCATGCATGAACAGCACACTTATCCAGCATGCCAGCGGTCATCGAAAGTGAGCAGAAATTCTTCGGTTGTGCAAACCCAGTTTCATCAGCTGTCCGAGTGGCTGGTCTCAGACGATCTCGCAGGTGAAGAAGCTGGATGTGGAAGTCCTGGGCTGCCATGGTTACACATGGTCTGCAGTTGGACGTACTGCCAAATTCTCTAAAACGACGTTGAAGGCAGCTTATGGTGGAGAACTGAACATGCAATTCTCTGGCAACAGCTCTGGTGGACATTCCTGCAGTCAGCATGCCAATTGCACACTCCCTCAAAACTTGAGACATCTGTGGCATTGTGTTGTGCAACAAAACTGCACATTTTAGAGTGGCCTTTTACTGTCCCCAGCACAAGGTGCACCTGTGTAATGATCAAGCTGCTTAATCAGCTTCTTGATATGCCACACCTGTCAGGTGGATGGATTATCTTGGCAAAGGAGAAATGCTCACTGTGGCAGGCTGGCGAGTGGATAGAGGCCCAGAGACTGACTGCAGTTCAAAAAAATATACTTTTATTATAAATAGATACAAAAATAAAAAGGCACAAGGGCCAAAATAAAGGGATTTAAACACAAATAAATAACAATAACACAAATAACAATTTCCAGGCTGGGCAATGCCTTCACTGGATTCAAACTTTCAAACGTACAAACAAAACACCAACCTGCTTCCTCAGCTCCCTCTCCCAAATGAGAAGCAGAGGCCTCCTTTTATGTCAGGTGGCTGGGCGCTGATTGATCGTTAATTAACCTAATCAACTAATCAACCCCAGCCACCTGAACATAATAAACCCAGGCAGGTAGGGGAAATTAACCCCATCCCTGCCAATTTAAAAAGGGCAGAGCTTTGTTCTGCCACACTCACTAACAGAGATGTAAACAAATTTGTGCACAAAATTTGACGGAAATAAGCTTTTTGTGTGTATGGAAAATTTCTGGGATCTTTTCTTTCAGCTTATGAAACATGGGACCAATACTTTACATGTTGAGTTTATATTTTTGTTCAGGGTAAATAAATACTACACTATAATAACTAATTAATAGTTATACAAGTAATATACTATCTTGGAACAAATTCATAAATGTCAAAAATTAAAAAGGAACCAATAATGTAAACAGTAAAAAAAAAAAAAAAAAAAAAAAAAAAAAAAGGGTAACACTAAACTAACCACAGCAAAGTCTGATGCAATATTGTAAGCGTAACACATTATCCTACACTAAACAACTGGACAATGTACTATCCTTACACATTAGTATATTTATAACCAGGGCTTATTTCACATAAATAACATCTACTGAAAACTAAACAAGAAAAACTGGAATGTTCACAGGCTCATCTACTTCAGAATCAGGGTAAAGAAGTTCGTAATATTGTTCTCCTTCAGGCATTCATTCCATCAACATCTCCTATAAAAATGTCTTCTACTGTATTGGATCAGTTAGTATTCTAGGTCTTGCAAAAAAATTGCTCTTTGATGCCATGCCATAACACTGAAATGATGCACTGCATCCAAAAACTCAACTCTATTAGTTAGGCGAATTGCTTGTTAGAAAAAAAAATTGCTAAAAAATAAAATAATAATCGATCTTGAACTACAGACCGGACTAACTGGTGTTTGTTTGATTGTCTGAAATTTGATGACGGTTTTTGTGCTAATCTGAAAAAAAAACAACATACTTGTCACCAGCGCTGTGTGCAATTACGTCATCAGAAGAATTTGTCTGAAATTTTAATGGGCTGTCTGCAAAGGGTTAATCAATCTTTCCCCAAAGACATTATATTTCTGCCTAAAACGAGTGATCAGGAAAGGATTTATTAATATGCATGTCGATAAAGAGGTATGTGAAAAATACAGCAAACAAGGGGTGGGGATTGACTGGAGTTACAGTACTGAGTGTCCTTTTGTGATTCAGTGCCTTTTAAACCTGTTTTACTCTGAAATTTTAAACAGTGCATGTAAAATAAACAGTGCGTGTGAAAATAAATTGGACCTGACGTGCCTGACAAGTGCTGAATAAATGGACCGCAAAGGCTTAAGGTTAATGGTTACATTTCTATTTCAGGGTTATGATAATAACCTAACATTCCCTTTCAAGTACAAAATGTAACCATTACCGTATGGATAAGTGTACCAAAGCTGTTGCAAGGGCAATACTACCTTGTGCATTACCAGACAGAACCTAAGTAACAAGTAGCTAGTGCTAAAAATTGAGGAAGAAACTCACCTCAAAAATGAGGCAGGCTTTCACCAAGAAATATGCCTGTATTTAGCACATCCACTTTGCAGAGGTGATAGCAAGCAAAAAAGCAGCTTTGAGCAACAAATATTTCAGCTTAGCTGAATGCATTGGCTCAAACTGAGGCTTCATGAGTGCACTATGCACCACGTTCAACCTCCAGTGAGGAATAATCCTGGGAGGCCAAGAGATTCTCTCTGCTTTCTGGACCACCGCCCAGTTTGTCACCCAGGGCAGATATACTGCCCATAGTGACAGGAGGTTCTCATGTGCCCAGAGCAAAAGCTTGCTGGCCACACAATGGAGACTGGGTGACTTGAGGTCGCCCTGGTGGTTGATGAAAGCCACCGCTGTTGTGTTGTCTGTACGGACATCTTGTCAAAGGGGGTTCTACATACCTTGGGCCCCACTGCCATTCCACACAGTGCCCTAGCCCAGATGCATCCGTTGTGACAACCTCCCTTCTGGTGACTTTGCCCACCGCTACGACAAGGCTTAGATGGGCAGGCTGTTTCCACCAAGAGAGTGCCTTTAGCAGTGACGAGACACTGTCAATAGGCGGTCGCTGTTCAATGTGAGCTGAAAATCCTCCATCATTCACCCTATATATGATAACCACTGACAGTGAAACAGCAGGAACTGTAGGCAGATGGTCCTAGGATGACCAGATCTCAAAAGGAAAATCCGGGTGCATGGTGGGGGGGGGGGGGTTGCTCGTTGCCAGCGATACCTAACGTTCATGCAGTAATACCTTGGTGGGAAAACAGCTGCTCAAACCCTTTCCATCAGCTATGTCCGCCGATCACTTAGAACTGTGGTTCATCAGTGCCTCCTTGGCCTGCTCTGGCCCGCAGTCAGGAAGAAAATCTGCTGTGCGTGTCCTCAACAAGCAGACTGGCCTTGCAAGTGTCGCAGGGACAAAACCAAGGCAAGGAGGAAGCAATGCAGTGTGCTTTGTACAGATGTACAGGTACTGCCCCAATCTGCTTACGGACCGCAACAGAGTCAAGAACAAAATAATTTTTCTAACTTGTATCAAAAACACAAGCTAAGACAGAAGAAACAATTGGGGCAACCTTGGCCAGCACCAAGCAAATAGGTACAACTGGCAAAGCGGTGGGGGTCAAGGTTACCCCAACTGTTTCTACTAACTTGGCTTGTGTTTTTGATGTTAGAAGAAACAATTGGGGCAACCTTGGCCGGTTTCACAGTTATGCCTATTTGCTTTGTGTTGGGCCATTGGTTTCTTGAAACTTGGCTTGTGTTTTTGACATCTTCACTTTAAATGGCTGGGCACTTTCGATAACTTGCCATTTTTTCACATTTCCAACATGTTTCTGCTACAGATACCACTTATTTTTTTCACTTATAACACACTGTGGCAAAGTGGCTGCTGATTGTGAACAGGTGCAGAGGTGATGCAGTGCAGGAATAATCACAGGCAGACAATTTTAATCCGATTTGGAAAAAGGATGTTTATTTTGTAAATCCAGGTCTGGCGATCAAATAATAAGCTCTGGCTATACACAGCAATGTGTAAAGCACAGAGAACAGAAACAGGGATTGCAGTCCAAATAATAAACACACGTTATCCGGCCCACAATAACAATTGCTACTGTCACCAGTCTGGGTGCATGCAGTAGTGCTAGTGGTGGGTGATAACAATTATTTATAGTGACTGTGGTCAAGTGCTGATCCGGCTTTGTGCTGGTCCAAGCCGATAGCTCCGGATACGTGTTAGTGGTCTGGTGGTTTACAAGCAGACAATTACTAAGCAGACACAAACAAACAAAACACTCTTTAAACATTTATTTCAGCAGTGGTTACTGCGTCTCTCATGGTCCTTCAGGTTCAAGTTCCCAAACTAAGCGAAGGAGTAGATTGCGATTCTACCAGCCCCTTTTATGCTGTCACGCATGACCCCTTGGTAAACGAGTGCAGCTGTCTCTACAATCTGCAGCTACTACGTCGTTTCCCTTCCAGGTCAATACATTCTTCAACGGAGTCTCGCCTTCTTCCAGACTTATAGTTTCAAATCCCACACATCAGACCTTTTTTTTGTATTTATATAAAAAAAGGGTATTTTTTGCATGCAAATGATCAATTTTAAAACAGAAATAAACCATTTCATATAAATGATATAGACGTCACAATAAGTCCCTAGAATATTTTCCATGTTGACAAAACAAGTTAATTGTCATTAAAACTTGGATGTCCTGTAACATACATATGCGTGGATAAAACTATCACATAAACTATCCTTGCTGTATGGAAAGACTGGCAGTTCTCGTGCTTCGTTGATAAACTGGCGCCAGGAACTACCATTCCCCTCAATATTTTTGAGAGCTTTGTGGATAACAAATGCAGGGGTTACAGTACCTGCTCATGAGATGTAAGATATGTAAATATAATAATTTTAGACCTGCAATATAACATTTAAACATGTATTCCTAGTCTAGCCGCAACACTCCAATTTTCTAAATAGACTCATTCATTTGAATGAATGTTTGGAATGAGCGCTATTCCATGCTTGCCATACAAAACTCATTTGAGTCATTAAATCAGCTTCTTTAGTACTGAATGCTGAAAGGAGCATCTGCCTTAAGTCTGATCCAGGAGGATATTCACATTAAATGTGTTGTGATTTGTGTTTCATAATGAGGTTGCTCGCCTTAGTTGTACAGGCTACAGTGTGTAAGCGATTTGTTGCAGATGACACACAGGTTTACCGCTGTTCAGTGAAAGCGAACTCTTTCTCCCAGTCTGGTTTAAAGCCTCATACGTTCACTTATTACTCGTGGAGGGTTTGCTTAATGCCATTGTCTTCACGAAACGAACAAGCACTTAATTCAAAATGATGAAATTTACTTTCGACAGCATATCTGGCTTTCACGCAAAATATGCATGCGCATGTGAATCGTGTCAACACTCACTTGATGGTTTTCAGGTCAGTTCTTGAAAGGAAAAATGGCGTCGCAGGCTCATTGAGCAGCTTTGATACATCTTAGTCAGGTTTTGGGTCTTTAAAAGGTAAACACCCATATGGTAATGATTACCTTTTTAACATGAAAAGGAAGTGAAACTGTTATCAAAATGGAGGAGGAGGCAGCAAGGTTATCCACCTTCTGATCTAACTCAGTTGTTGAACCTGAAACAATTGATTCATTAAAGTTCCCAATCACTGGTGCAACAATACTTAACATCTTTACATAAGGGATCCATAGGATATGTAGTAAGGAATAAGAAATGTAACCTTTTAAGCTTATTCATGTTATGAGGGTCCATTCAGACTGTCTAACCTGAAGAAACTGGATGTATTGACCTTGCAATCCTCAGTAACATCACTGAGCTGAGAATCCCCCTTATGTTATAATGTTAATGGTATTTTTCCCATTACAAGCTGTACCTCAGGGCCTAAAGAACTAACCAGTGGTGCTTCAGTTGACATAAAGTGCATCAGTTTAAGGACAATGCAAGAACATGAAAAGTAACAGCACTGATAGGGCTATCAAGAAAATTGTTCAACAGTGATACTCTTGACTGCAAGCTAGTGTAGGACTGTCAAAATGGCTGACTTCTTGATTTGGTTGCTAAAACAATGTATATATGTTGTATTGATCACACCCGTTGAACTATGCGGTCATAAGTGATTAACGTCTTCAATCAGTTATAAATCAGTTTTCCAAAAAACAAGTTGTTTGCCTTTTAAGTATATCTGCTGAACTCCATTTAACCCCCTATTATTAAACCCGCCTTGAGGCCCTGTTGGGTTAGTCAGGTACAAGTATACTTAAAGAAAATACACTGGTCCAAAAGGGCACTCTCAATGGCTTCTGTGCAATCATGCCAAAAGACTTCAATCAATAGACAAAAACAGAATAGAAACAAGTACCCCCCCCCCCCCCCCCCCCCTTTACTGTTTAATATTACTATACTTCAATGAGAACTCTTGGCAGTTGCTAGGTTACAGTCAAATCATAATGGGCTTCAACAAAATAAACCTAGTTACATTAATTTACATAAAATATGGCAGGATCCAGGATATCAGGTATGATATTTATCTTCTTCGTTCCGTCATTGCTGGCATACCACTAATCCCTGCTTCACTTATTAGATAGCTATCATACCCAGTAGACTTTGTATGAATGTCAATGGCCATCTAACATCACTGTCATAAGCTTCAATATATCTTATAAGTGTTGGATCTTTATGAGTTAAATACCCATACAGTAATGGTTACATTTCGTACTTGAAAGGGAACCACCAGTACATTTAAATATTCTCAACTAAATAACAAATAAAAAAAACATTACCCAGCACTTGGGTTAGTAAACAGTACTGTATTTCCCATTTACTACACACACTTCCAGTAAACAAAAAAGATGGAACAGAGATATGCTTCTGTGGTGGAGTATAGAGCATTCAGAAAGCACACAGCTAATTTGAATACAACAGAATATTCAGCTCATACTAACACTTTGATACTTTCACACTGCAGAAAATGCTGAGCATCTGATATTATGGTAATGAACAGGTAATGCAGTGTTATTTTGAGTTTTAATTTTACTTAAAAACAGTTCCCAATCTTTGAGTTTTTGATTTAGAAGTTAATATTTTGCACTGTTTGAGCAGCCAGAACCTCGCACAAACTGCATGAGACAACATATTACAGTAAAAGACACTCTAAACACAATATATCAACTTATAATATAGCTTTCATTTTCTCTCCTTTTATTAGTTGCTATATTATCAACATCTAGTACAGTATCCACCAATGCACCATCTAGAGTTACCGCGGGCAGCTGTTTATATCGGCCAAATAAGGTTTGGCATTTGCCATTTCCACTGATTTCAATAACAAGTGCATTGTTTATACCGTGTTAAGCACAATGTATATTTCAGGGGAAACTGTTTGGTTCTCATTATGTGCCATTCACATAGATTTAAACAACAAATGCACTGCTTATACTGTAGTAATTGCTTTTCCAAATCCACCAAATCAGCTGTTTTTACTTTGTTACCTTGCCATTCACATAGATTTCAATACAAAGTGCAGCACTTTACTGTAGTAAATCCCTGACAGATCAATCAATCAGCTGTTTGCACCGCCTTACTCAGAGATTACTCCTGTACTGTACCTTGGCTATTTAATCCCTGTAGGAGGTGTTGGTTTACAGCACTGCAAAAGCAAGCATGGCTGGAAAGAGAAAAACATCAGCACAAAAATTCAGTGTGTAAATCAAACTTCTGTTAGATACTGTGCGCTTGCTAAAGCATGCTTTGGAACTATCAGTCAGTAAACAATGCAATATTGCTTCAAAAAAGCTGAGTTTTCTGTAATCGAGGAGAAGAGCACTGACGAAAATACAACTGAAACTCTGACAACACAAGAGGGGATGTCAGAGGAAGAATTCTCAGCTGTGTCACCTTGGCAACCAGGTCGATCTGCCTGAAACAGACACCGATGACGTAAGCGTGTGTGCTGTGCTTTTAACACTGCAGCATCCTATGGAGCAGCATCTGGAAATAGCTGAATTGGGATTTTCTTAGAAAACAGTAAGTTTGCAAAAAAAAAAGACAGTCCAGATGCATATCAGAGTTCTTCGTTGGAAACAATTTGCAGTAATGTAGCCTACCTGTACTGCAAATTTCTGCACTTGCACTTATTA
The DNA here is from genome assembly GCF_017654505.1 of Polyodon spathula. NCBI lineage: Eukaryota > Metazoa > Chordata > Actinopteri > Acipenseriformes > Polyodontidae > Polyodon > Polyodon spathula. The sequence continues at coordinate 16,622,199 of NC_054543.1, forward strand.
CATTCATAGGTTTTAATGCATTTTTTTGTATTAGTGTAACGAGAGCCTTAATAAATATTTTTAACCACATGCACACTTGTTGATTTTGTTTAACATTTTAATAATAGAAAAAAAAACAAAACACATGAACATTTCAATCAAATCATTTTACCTTTTGATGTTCCAAGTTCTGCAAGATCAACTTTATAGGCTCTTAAGTCAAACACTTTTTTACGTGTTTTTTTTTTTTTTTTTTTTGCACCAAGGTGTTGACTTTATTCTATAGCTGTATAAGAGTAGATGGTTTTATTAGTCACAGAATTAGCACCATGTGAACATCTGGTGAGGTTTTAACACTGCTTCCCCACCTTCCTGTGTCTAAACACACACTTTCTTATGGGTCATTATTTGCATCAAGACCTGTCATAACATGGAAGGCAGACCAATAACAAGAGAGTGTTAAAGTTCATTCCATTAGTTTAGTTCAGCAGCAGCAGCCAGGAGTTGTATATATTTAAATATACTGTAGACAATTCAGTATGGATTTCCATTATGTGTTTGATACAAAAAGAGGTAGAATGCTTCCTTTTGAAAGGAAAAACCTTTTGTATATCAGATGACAGCTTTTGTTTGAGTTTGAGCACACCATCATTCTAAAGTGAGTAAATCCCACAAACCCATTTATCAATTACAGTAGGAAGCTACCTGCCATTTGTGAGTTATTTGCACACCCTGAGTGCTAATGGAAATGTCACTGTTCTGACCATTAATCCCAAAATGTCATAGAAAAAAAGCCGGAGGAGGGCGACGAGATGCAGCATAAATCACAGCTAAGAGAGTGATGTCTGGAATGCATCTCTGACATACGTTGTGAATGAAATCCTGACAACAAAGCAAGCTCCAGCTTACTGCTGTTTTAATTTAACATACATGTTTCAGCGACCTCTCCCACAATAAAGAGGGGACAGACGATACCACTTCCACCAAAGGACAGTGGAAATGTAATGCTTAGTCTCATGTAAGGCTCATAGCAGATTTCAGACCCGATGCTTAATAACAGGGTGTCTGTGGTGTGCATTGCTCTTTACATTATAGCAATGAATTACCTGATCAAGTAAAATATGTCAAAACTTAGTGTTCTGATGTGTATCATGTTACACTAACCAGAAATGTACCCTGAGGCCATAGACTTGCCCCTTGGAGGTACTGTATTTGTAAATCAAACCACCCATTTGCACAGATATTGAGCCAAAAACATTTACACTAATATTGTCTGTTACTGGATGCAAAGCTAATCTACAATAACAAGACACACCTAGATCATTGTTAAGAGTTTGTTCGCTCACTTTTCATAAAAACAGAGACAGAGACAATCTCAAAGTTTTAACAAAACAATGCTAAACATCTTGAAACCTATACCACATGATTAGTCTTGTCTATATATTAAACGTAATAATGTTTATATCTGTTTTTTAGTATCCTGTCTGGGCAATTCACACTTTTATTTATTTTAAAAAAATCAGAAAATTAATATAATTATTATTCTTTTTAATATGCAGACTAAGAGACGAAGGAGTATAGTTTTGAAGACAGTTTGCATTAGTGCCCTGTCCAGGCAATTTCATCGTAGTGTGAAACTGTAATCACTTTAACTAAATCTCTCTAAATTAAATTTCTCTGTGCCTCAACGCATAAGGAAAAACTATACTGTACTGGAGCTACTACATGTGGCAATTTATTTGACGGAAAAAAGAAAGTAAGAGTCCTACTATCATGGTAAAAAGGGTGGTATTAATACAAATTAATTATTATTGAGAGCTGATCAACCGGAATGTTGACAGCAGAAGCTAGGAGTAAAGTCTGGAGGAGTGATAATAAAACAACTCCAGTGTTAACTGGTACATGAATCAAGTCCATAGTGTGGTTTTTTTTTTAATTATCAAAATTATTCTTTTTTCTTCTGAAAAAAACAAAACATTAAACTGAACACCTTAATTCCTGATAAATGGCGCTTGCTAAATGTCATACTCTGGTTTTAAGGTTGTAGTTTGCTAGATTCAGTTTCACTCCATAAGTCTGACTTCTGTAAGAGGTTAAGAGAGTTCAAGGCCTTTAGACTTAATATAAAGATTAACAAATCACAACAGCAACCTGAATGTGTATCAGATTGTACTTTTTTACTAGATGTATAGCAATTTATTTTATATCGTTGAAAGCTATAATTACATCATCTGGTGGAAACCCACTAATGGCTAACTAGGCAATTGAAATAGTACACCCTGCTATAATAAATCACAGGATTTTAGCAGGTCAGATCTAATTCTTTGAACCATGCTATGCTGGTAAAACAATGTGTAGAATTACATTAAACTGTTTATATTTATGAGAAGCTTTAATTTGCTGTGTTTTGAAATCAAAAGTTTTTTGTTTTGTTTTATTCTTATCACAGCATCCTTACATTTCTAATTAGGTGTAAAACCCACTCGGCACACAACCTGTCCGGGCATTGCTACTATTTATATAAAGCCACACAATATAATACAGTACAACTAGGGCATAATTGAAGGGGAATGGCACCTGTGAACTAATGATTTGTAAACATGAATAAATAGATAATGAAAGTGTGTGATCTGTATCACTGATCCAGCCAGAGGGCAACATGACTTCAATATGGCAGCCACTTAGGTCAGAGATTAAGGCCAATGTCACCAAAACATTTAGGACGCAGTGTTTATAATGCCTTCATTCTGATCCCCTCAAGAAATGTGCAAACCTAGCTCAAGGTCTGCAGTTAAAGAACATAAGAACGTTTACAAACGAGAGCAGGCCATTCGGCCCATCTTGCTCGTTTGGTTGTTAGTAGCTTATTGATCCCAGAATCTCATCAAGCAGCTTCTTGAAGGATCCCAGGGTGTCAGCTTCAACAACATTACTGGGGAGCTGTTTCTAGACCCTCACAAAATTCTGTTCTGAATGCCCCTTTGTCTGATCTCCATTTGTGAACCCTGGTCCTTATTTCTTTTTTCAGGTCGAAAAAGTCCATTGGGTAGACACTGTCAGTACCTTTTAGAATTTTGAATGCTTAAATCAGGTCGTTGCGTAGTCTTCTTTGTTCAACACTGAATAGATTAAATTATTTTAGCCTGTCTGCATACGACATGCCTTTTAAACCCAGAATAATTCTGGTCACTCCTCTTTGCACTCTTTCTAGAGCAGCAACATCCTTTTTGTAGTGAGGTGACCAGAAGAGTACATAATATTCAAGATGAGGTCCTTCTAGTGCATTGTACAGTTTTAACATTACTTCCCTTGATTTAAATTCAACACTTTTCACAATATATCCGAGCATCTTGTTGGCCTTTTTTATAGCTTCCCCACATTGTCTAGATGAAGACATTTCTGAGTCAACAAAAACTCCTAGGTCTTTTTCATAGATTCCTTCTTTAATTTCAGTATCTCCCACATGGTATTTATAATGCACATTGTTATTGCCTGCATGCAGTACCTTACGTTTTTCTCTATTAAATGTCATTTGCTATGTGTCTGCCCAGTTCAGAATCTAGTATTTGAATGACTATTGCTGCCGCAACATTGTTTGCCACTCATCCTACTTTTGTGTCATCAAAGACATGGGGCTCCAGGTCTGTATCTGTGGCTGGAGCAAAGTGACAATGGTTAGGGGGTTGAAGATTCATCAAGGAAGAATGAAATGCAGTAGGAAGAAGGGACAAGGGTCTCACATTGATCAGTAGCTTTTACGAAGTCAGTCAAGTCAGTTGAATGAAATCCAGCAACAGGAAGCTAACCACAGTTCACAGGATACCAAAGATCTCTGTCATAGATGAAAGGAGGACTTGCATAAACACAACTAGTGATGAACCTAATGCCCCTTGTGAACTTAGTCAGATGAACCAGTGTAAGAGAGAAAGGGCACAATCCTGGAGTTAAACGGCCAATAGCTTCTGAGAAAACAGTGTGGGACATAGTAAACATGAATCTCTGTTTTGCACTGGAAAGGTTAGGTGGAACAGTCGAAAAGAAGCTGGATGCATTTGGGGATACCATCCACGCATATGGAAGCAAGAGGTTTGGAGTTGAAAAAAAGAAAGAAGAAACTTCCTGTAAAGTTAGACAGCAGTAGGAAATTGTGTGCTTAGAACAAGGAGACATCTGAGGAAGCAATGGAGGAGGAGAACAAAGTCAGAAGGAGGCACTCAATCTTTTACAAAGGGTCATAAAAGATAAGCTTGCAACATTGCGCAGAGCTGAGCGCCTACAGAAACACTGCAAAAAGGAGGAGTGTGCGAGAGCTAACTTTTATAAAGACCCACTCAAATTTGCAAAGAAGTTATTCACCAGGGAGAAAAATGGCACACTAAAAGCAACCAAGTCTGAGCTGGAGAGAGGAAACGCACACAGATTCAAAAAGGCAGGAGCCTATGTCGATTCCTTCAGACATCCCATTAATCAATCCACCAGAATACCAACTGGAGGACTGTGCACTTTAGTGGAAAGATGTAAAGCAAGCTCTGAAAAAGGCAAGGGTATCATCATCTCCTGGGCCTAACGGAGTTCCATTCAGAGTCTACAAGAGTGCCCCTGGTGTTCGATGAATCTTGTGGAAATTGATGAAAGTAGCAAGGGAAAAACAGGCTGTACCAAGTGCATGGCGCCGAGCAGGTGGGGTCTTTATACCCAAAGATTCTACAAGTATTGGTCAGTTTCGACTCATTTCCCTGTTAAATGTGGAAGGCAAGATTTTCTTCAGCATTGTTGCTCAGAGATTGTCAGCTCTGCTATTGAAGAACTGCTTCATTAACACTTCAGTACAGAAAGCTGGTATTCCAGGTTTCCCAGGATGCTTAGAGCACATCAATGTGATCTGGCAGAAGGAGCTCCATGTGACATTCCTGGACTTGGATGGTTCAGTACCACATGAGCTTTTTTAGGCAGCATTTTATTTTTGCAGTGTACCAAGGGCAATAAGAAACTTAGTGAAAGCCTACTTCGGAGATTTGCAATTTTGTTTTTCAACTTCAGAATTTACTACTACATGGCAATGTCTACAAATTGGAATAATGGCAGGATGCACCATTTCTCCATTAGCTTTTACCATGGCAATGTTAGTAATTATTAGGGCATCAAAATGGGTAGTGGGAGTAGAACGCTTGGCTTCTGGAATGCGACTGCCACCAATTAGAGCATAGAAGGATGACATGACAGTCATATCTACAACAGTAACCTGCAGCAGTCAGTTATTGGAGCTAACTAATCAATAACATTGAATGGGCATGATAATTAAAAGGTTAAGTATTGGATAAGAGGTTCTACATTAACGGTGAACAGTGTCTAAGAAGCCTGTGAAAAGTCTTGGGAGATAGCATGATGGGGACCTAAAGGACACAGTTTGTGTGAGAGAAGTGAGTCAACAAGCAGTGCAAGGACTGATGAGCAGACAGCAGCGCTTTACCGGGCAAACTTAAACTCTGGTGCTTTCAGTCTGGTCTACTGCCAATACTTCTGTGGCCACTCACTGTGTATGAGGCTTCCTTGACAACAGTAGAGAAGCTGGAAGCGTTAAATCTGTTCATACGTCAGGAAATGGGTAGGAGTTCCATGCTACCTCAGCAGAGTAGGACTGTATGGTAAAGGGATACTGCAGTTGCCAGAGCTCTAACTGAGGAGTTTAAGTGCACCTAGGTTTGACAGGAAATGACACTGGTAGAGTCACACGACGAATGTGTGAGGAAGGCAACACCTGTGTTGAAAACTGGAAGAAAGTTGGCGTAAAGGAAGCTGTGGAAGATGTAAAGGCTGCCCTTTTTATCAGTGATATCATGGGGCAAGTACAGCACTGAAGAGGAGGCCTTGGTCTCAGTTCAGCTCCTCTTATATGGCACAAAGCAGCTCAACGACGTGCAAAAGCAGGAGGAAAGGATGAGGTTGTACAGGCAGTTTCCCAGGCCAAGCAGGGAGAATGGACGAGATGGGAGAGTGTGGAACAACGCAAGATCGGCTGGCGAAATCTATGGGCAATGGTAAAGAGCAGGATTAGTTTCCTCATCAGGTCAATATATGATGTTCTCCCATCACCAGAGAACCTTAATCTATGGGTAGGAGAGGATCTGTGGTGTCCCTTGTGTTCATCGCAAGCTACATTAAGACACATTTTGACAGGATATAAGGTTGTTCTTAGCCAAGGACAGTTTACTTGGCATCATGACCAGGTTCTGAGATGTTTTGCCTTAGCATTGGAAGACAAGCGCAGCATGACCAACAGGTTGCCACCAATCCCAGCAATATATGACACACGAAGACCAACATTCCTCCGTCCAGGGGAGAAACCTCCAAGAAACTCATCTAGGACAACTGGAAGCAGCTAGAGACTGGAAAATGCTGGCAGATGTTGCACAATGGCTTATTTTCCCACTTGAGACTGCGACCACTAACCTTCGACCTGATATTGTCTTGTGGTCTGGATCAGTAAACCTTGTTCACATGGTAGAGTTAACAGTGAGATGAGGCGTACGAAAGAAAAAAAACTTTGGTACGCTCAACTAGCTGCTGATGTGGAACAGCAAGGATGGAGAGTCCAGGTTTATCGAGATTTGTGACACACTCCATAACCTGGTTTCTCAGAGACATCGGATTCAGTGGTCAATAGTTGCAACGCATAGTGAGGAACTTGTCTGAAGCAGCAGAGAGGAGCAGCAACTGGCTCTGGATAAGACGAAAAGATTTTCTCGTTGGGGACCTCAAGCACAGTAGAAAAAAAAACTGATTTAAAGGAAGGTAAGTAAGCTGGGCTTAGCTGAGTGGGGGACGGAGAGGTGTGATGCTGGCATGCCAGAATCACTGTCAAGCCCTCTTAAGGTGTCGTCGGCTAGTCAACGGAACACCAAGGATTGAAGGTGTTGAACTACTCAGCTCAGTCCAGATGGTTGTCATGCTGATGCACTAGGGAGTCCACACAGTGGTTGATCCCTGTAGCCAGCATTGCAGCAGTTATGTGTGCTGATGTGCCAGAGGGGCAGAATAGGCTGACTCGAGTATGGCTTCACATGCTTGTTCAACATTTACACAGGAAAACAGGGAAGGGTCTGAGTTATGATTCAGTAATGTCACTAATGCAAGGGAAAAAGGTTACAAACTCTATTGTGATCATTTTTACACAACACCAGTACTTTTTGAAGACTTTTGGAATGTTGTTTCCCTTTTTTTTTTTTTAAATCACTTTTTTACTTAGATATATTATTTTGTATTTATTGTTTTTTTTGTAGTTTGTTATGAATAACTAACTTTTGCTCTGGTGTTCCAATTTGATTATTGTTTTTATACATGTTCCTAGGACCTTGAAGTTTCTGTTGTCTGTACTAAATTTGGTGGGTCTCTGTGACAAAGACGGCTGTAGTGGGGACGTCAGACCAGAAGAAGCACACAGTACTGAGAGAGGAAATGATAAATGGATGCGCTGCTGTGCAGTTTATTATTATAAAATAAAACAGGACAAAAACACAGGACACGGCACTGGTAGCCAAAATAAACAGACAAGCAAAACGGACTAACACTAAACAAAACATGGTGAGCTTCAATTTTACTTAATACTATAACAATTACCTCCGTCTCCAATCCCGTTCTCCGCTCACCGAACACACAACCATCAGTGGGTGAAAACATGCTGCATTTACTCAGCTGTACCGAGACTCGATTGCTAATCAATCATTCAACTGGAGTCGCGGTACAACTGCACGTGAATTAATAAAGTGCAATAACCTGTGCTCACATATTACTTTTTACTTGCACGTGAAGTGCTGTGCAATCCTCGTGCCTAAATACAAATATACATTTTAAACACTCGTGTTACACAGACCCGTTTATATCCCGTGTACCAATGACTATACACCAACATTAACACAAAATACACATAGGGGCGGGAACTTTGCCAGTCTCACAGAATGGATTTTCTTTATTTTGAATCCCCAGTTTGTGCTGAGTTATTACATATAAGGTACTTACCTGAAACCCTTGTAGTTACAGAGTTATAAGCACACATAACAGTAAAAATCAGGTGAAAATAGCAGTGACCTCAAATATTGGTTTTCATACAGTTTCACAGGTGGATCTCTTTTTGACTCATACATTAGTAGTACTGCACATACAGCTGATAAACATAAGTAAATGTGATGTTTAAGTCTTTTTAGTTGGGTGTGCACCCCACACAAAAGCCAAAATATAGACCTAACTGCGTGAATGTGATCTCACACTAAGCTTTTCCACCCCTGATAACAGATTCAACAGCAAATGGCATAAAAATGAACTCTGTCAGCACAAATTAATGAGGCTTCAATTCCTACTTACATTCACACTGTATGACATCCAGGTTGAACTGCTGAATAGCTCCCATGCTTATCTGTTTCAACTCGCTGTCAAGCAGCATCTGCGTCAAGGATGTAGACAGGTGCTTACAGGCCGACATACATGCCGTTTGAGCTACTTTCCCCTAAACGAAGATAAAAAATATATATCAGCTGATGTTCTTATTGTGCAACAAGCAGGGTTAACAGAAAACAGTGGATAGCTTAGGTAAAATCTACCTATTGGATTCCTTGAATGGGTATCAGCTTTCCCCATTACTGCATATCTTCTAACAATCTTCTATATCCAAGTCACATCCACAACATGACCACACAAGCAGATATACACAAAGCCGACAGTTCTTAGTTAACTTTAAAGAAGAAAAAACGAACAAGGCTTACTGCTGTACAACAACAAAAAAAGAGCATGCACAAAAATTTTCCCAAAAGGGAATACAGTTGGATATCTGGCTATAATAAATGTATATATTTGTGACTGGTTTTCCTATTTCCAAAAGGAAAGTGATTTAATGGCAGATAAGCAGGGGTCTGTGCTAGATTACCTTATCTTACACTACTTTTATGTATGTACAGGCTCCTCCATATATCAAAATATACAATTCTGACACTTTCAGTAGATGATGTTAAATCGCTTTTAGTTTCAGTTTCATTGCAGTTGGATAAGCAGTTCTCTAAGTAAGATGTAAGTATGGGCCTCGCCTCCATATGGCTGAGTTTACTTGTCCCCTGCAATGGAGAACAGCCAAGCTTTATTTGAGCAACTTAATCATTGCTAATCATTTTTAAAAACTGGGATAATGTGGTTTTATTTACAGTAATTCTAGCACATGACCACTTAAGAAATGTAATGAGCTTAACAGCATCGTTTTCTGCGATCAAGACAAAAGTACGATGTCAGTTTTTTGTTTGTTTTGCCAAATTAGAAAACTAAGTGCGTATTGTTAAAAAAAAATAAAAAGTGGTAATGTTCTTTTTGGAAAGACAACCCAGAGTGGATACAATTGTAAACAGTGATTTATTTAAGTTATAATTATAATAAAATTATTATTATTATATATAACATACCAGACATTTTGCATAAGGGCTCGTTATAAAACAATTTTTATTAAATGAATGACAAATGTAATTTCCATGCAACATATGATGATTATACTTTGTAGGAATCTGTGTTATGGTCATATGTTTTGCTATGATTACCAGAACTTAATACCAAGACCAAAAATATGTATATTTTACATAATTAAACTTAACATAGTTAAAAAGCTGCTACTGTTCTGAGATTTGACTGTAATATTGCAGCCCAAACACTGGGAACTCAGCAGTCTTATACCTAGAAGAGATTTCCGTATCTATACTGAAGACCCACGAAAGAAAAGTGATGGCAAAACCAAAATTGGCAAGAATAGATGAACTGCTGAATAGGAAAGCAAGAAACAATGGAAAACCAGCATGCCTAAGAATCACCCAATCTCAATGGTAATTACATTGGGAGACATGCAGCTCTACTCCCCAAGCAGGACAATATCAATATGAAAGGGGAAAGGAAGTAAGAAAGGGGCCACATTTAATTTAATTACAGTGTAATAGGTCTGAGATACTTAATGGAAATGTCATTTTAATTTAATGGATCAACATTTGCATTTTTAGTGTAACGTACTGCTCCATGCCCTATGCATTCTGCCACCGAAATGTAATGACAGCATAAAGCTGATTACAAGGTTGTCAAGCAAAATTCTAACCTTCAATTTGTTTAAATACAGATGTATAGAGATTCCGATCAAAATACAAGTTGTATTTTCATTTTACCTCTTGAAACAACGTCTGGGTTGGGGCTAAATCTGGCACGCATGTACAGTATGGAAGCAAAACAAGGTGACATGTTATGTACACTGCTGTATTAGGCAATAAATGATACTGGAAATGCGAAGACTAGATATTGTCTGGCTTAAAAGAGCACAGTAATTGCTCAATTATTTTTCACCATGTACTGCTCTACAGGCTTATTGTTTTAATAAACAGATACAGACCGAAGAGTAGGTGCAGCAGTAGAATAATAACCTGAAACATAATGATTTCACAAAACATATGTACACTACATGGTATTATAACTTAGCACTAAATACTTATATTAGCCGTTAAATACTTTTCCTATCTGAGAGAACACTTTTTTTTTTTTTTTAATTACATATAAAGGTTAGTGTAATGTATTATGCAACCTGCTCAAAAATACCAATCCTTTATACCCAACACAATAAACACACATATCCAACACAAAGCAGTTTCTTAAATGCACTTCATCATACAAATCTAACATAAAAAAAAAAATAAAAAAAACCTGGACTACAAAATACCAGATATTAGGTTGCACAGATCATTCAGTTTTGTGTGTGTGTAGTTCAGGAATTAACTTGATGTTTGGAGCAGCCAAGTTAATCTGCAGAGACCCTTTTGGTTGCATAGTTCATGCAGTTAAAAGATCTATGCTATTAAAGATACCAATGGATCAAACAGTTTAAACACTGACAGATATGACAACAAAATATTTGTCAAATGCACAGAAAAAAAAAAAAAAAACCTACTCCACAGAGAAAACATGTCCACATAATTCCTAATGGCTCTTTACAAAACAACTGTTTATCTAGCTGTGGAACCCTGTGTGTGTAACAATAACCTGCCAATTTCAATAATGTAGTATGATACGTTGGACTTGTACAAGAGCCATGGGAAAAGAAAAAACACTTTATCAATTATAACAATCAATGGGGGAAATAAACATGAATGCTTTTAGAGATTTATTTATTTGAATTGTGTATATTTAAGTAAGACTGAAAGATTTTACAATAATTGTAAATACATAGTTGTTCTGAATCAGAAAACCGCTGGCTCTCTACTGTAGTTTTAACAATTACAGGTCTTTTGAGAAAGCAACAAGACTAAGTTACTAACGCAAATACGAAACCCTTTTAGAGCACCTTTCTTTGGACTGCCTTGGCTTTCATTTGCCACACTACTTGGGGCTAACATTCAATTATATACAGAGTCCAAGTAAAAAGATAGAATAGTAATGACCTCTCCATACACAAAACCACCTGCTAACATGCATCTGCCCTTTACCCCTGACACCAGAGTAAGTGAAAAGAAGAGTAAGCAACGTATATTTCAAAAGAGGATGTGCTGATATATGAAATCCTTTCTAGGAGTACCCAAAAACTTTTTCAGTTTAAGAACAATTGCAACAAAGATACATTTAGCTCCCAGGAAATTCCCAAAGGGTCAACCATATGCATCCTTTTAGTTCAGTTTTTTTTTTTTTTTTTTTAAGCTGCTTTCTTAATCCACTCTATTTCCTTGAAAAGCAGCTTTCATCGTTCAGGGGAATGTCAGTCAATATGATTTATGGACTGCATTCAACAAAGTCAAAGCTTACAGAATGAGAAATATGACAACAATCTGCTAATTTGTTTTGCATTGATCCACTTAGAGTCAAAGACCTGCTGTCAGGCTGAGACCAGCAACACAATGAACCTGCCGGTGACAGATTCATCCATCCTCCCTACCAGGCTGTGCCAATCAAAGACAGCATGATGTGACATTTGGTGGGATCACTAAGAGAAGCCATTCTCTGACTAACCTATTTGGACTTTTGATTGACGTACTTTAAATAGCTTGTGGAGACTAGTAGTCCTTTACCTACTAGTGCATTACAACCAGCTGTGAATTAAGACTTTTCCTGTCAATCACGTGAACAATGAACTACAGTAACACCAAAACCCCACCCCCAGCTACAATCAGGAAGGAAAAAGAAACAAAAAAAAAACTAAGAAAATTCACTCCAGGTTACAATTAACTACCAATATGAAACTTAGACCTCTCTGAAACTTTGAATTTATTTCAATGATTTATCCAATGTAACATGATTAGGGCTTGAAGTTTTCATGTTTATTGTTGATCACGATTCTGTTTCCTAATTAAACTAAAAAAGCTGTTAATTTGAAAACAATGTCACTTGTTTTTACTGTCATATCTTGAGTGAGTCTGAGTCTGTTTCGCTTAATTTTTCTATTTTAAACAGACCTGACAAATTACATTAATTGCTCATCGCTGATCCTAATTGCATTTTGTTATCGTTGTGCTACTGTTATTTTCATTTGTTTAACAGAGTTGTCCTGACAGATTTTCTTTTCATCATAAAATACCCAGTACAGAGTGTATACTGAAGCAAGTCCTCAACTTTCTAGCAAAAAAAAATCTTAAACCAAATCTTTAATTAGTAGTTTTCTTTTTATTGCGATGCAGAGACAGCTTAACAACTACTAATTAATATTGAAAGTGTAGAAATTTGGAAAATAAAAACTGAAAAGTTCAAGCCCTACATATTACACTTTTTTGTGGCCTGCAAGTTAACAGCAGTAGCTCAGGACTACAAAGTCATACAAGTAATATTTTTGCTGAAAAAATGACTTCCCCAGCCGTTTATTAATTCAATTTGAAGTGGCTAGTGCAAAATAAATAGTTGCGAGACAAAAAAGTTCTTATGACCCGTTAGTTCTGAATAACTTTTCAGCGTCTAATCAAGGTTTTAGTGCTATGGAACATGTCTTAACTTAGGCTATCAGATTCTTTTGACATCTAAGTTTATGAAAATTGCCTTTTTTTAATATATATATATAAATTTAGTCGTCTCCAATTTTTTACCCCAGTTTTTCCCCCAATTTAGTGTGCCCAATTATTATCTGTATCCTCGGCTCACCGCTCACAACACCCCCCACCGACTCGGGGAACGGAGGCTGGAGCACGCATCCTCTGAAACGTGCTCCTGCCAGTCTGTCATTTTACACACTACAGATCCACAGTGAGGCCACTAGACCACACCACAGGTGTCGCTGATGTCGTGGACTCCCCTGCTGACCTAAGCCCTCCCTACCCGGGCAGCGCTCTGCCAGTGATGTGCTACCCTAGGAACTCCCCGTCACGGTTGGCTGTGACATAGCCTGGATTCGAACAGGCGATCCCCAGACTATAGGGCACATCCTGCACTCCAAGTGGAGCGCTTTTACTAGATGCACCACTCTAAACCTTAGCTGCATAGAATCCATGAAATAAAATGCATCACACACTCAGCTCTTTAACAGTTCTTGGTGCACAGTATCTCACCTCTGTATTAAAGCTCCTAGAGCTGCTGCATGTTGAATATGATTAGCCAAAGTGAGCTACTGGTCTAACGAACCTGCTGAATCCTTAACAAAGTGTGTCACTGCTCCACTGACCCCACTCTCTGTTTGAACCTGGAATAGACATTAAGCCTGTAGGCAGTTGATAGTATTGAAAGGTGCATGATCTTGGTGTATGTGTTTTTTGGGGGTTTTTTTGTAATAGTTACTTACCGACATTGCTGCATGGTCATTGTTGTTATTCTGAGTAGAACCCAAGCAAGGGAATCAAAAATCAAATGTAAACAGGGAAAGAAAGGACGGCAATAATAAATGGAAAGAAAGAAATTGAAGAACCAAAGACAGATTTCAAGTGCAAGTAAGCCTACATACTACTACCACGAACAAAGACAGGGGCTCATTTATCAAACTCCTTTGCTCTCTTTTGTGAAAGGAAACCACTGTTAATGTTACAAAACTAGTTGTGTTACATTTTGTATTTCCCCTTCCATTCACAACAAATGGTACAAATTGAGATAAAGACCTTGTAAACTAGCCTCCTTTGAGTCTAAATGTTAAGAAACAGGAAAATCCATTCTGTGGATAAGAACAGGAGGTATTATGATAAGCAGCAGCGGTCCAGTTTTAAACATAAATATTTTCAAGATTAAGGGGTAGCTAACTGTTCAATACCTTAAGACTTTCTTTCCTCTGCTTATCTAAGGAGTTAAATTTGCAAATAGGATCAGAAGTGTAGTGTAATGTAGTCTAAATAGAATAATGGTCTTTTTCCCCTACTGGGGATTGTTTGAACTGGATTAAATGCCACCTATGTAGTTAATTGAAACACTGCTGGCTAGATGGCTGTGGATATTTAGAATTAGAAATGGCACACAGGGAAAACTACTACTACTCTTAAACTCACTTTTTAATGGCAAACAAAACATTTAAAATCAGGAACAAGTAAAACAGAGCAAGAAATGTTTAGAGGTAAAAGACCAAGAAAGCAATTAAAACACAACAAAAGCAAAACAACAGGTTAATATTTTTTAGATGGCAGTAAAAACGTTATATACTCACAGGCAAGTGCGTGAAAACTTGAAATGTGCTGCTAAGGAAATTTATGAGATCCATTAGATATCCACTTGCTCTTCCATCAGACTCTGACATGGTCCACTCATAGTCAGCTAGCTGAATAAACTCATCAATCTTTTGGTTCAATTTAATATATATCTCTCCTTCTGCAGCATGCCTGGCATCCTAAATATAATGGGCATTTAATTACCAATGCAATGTTGTGCATCATAGCAGGTTAATATTTCATATTTTATCAAGGAGGAATCAAGATTAGTTGACCTGCCACCAAGTTCTATTCCGAGCAGCAAGACGATTTATAATATCTGAATAGCAACCACAAACTCTCATCACAGAACTGTTATTTCTGACTCCAGCCTTTATATTAAAAAAAAAAAAAATCATTCTAATATTTATATTCATTGTACACAGTTATACAGTACACTGTTTGTAGTTGATCATTATTAAGTCATAATAGGGAAACCATATGAGAAAGTTATATGTAATCAAAGTGGTCTATACCAATTTTTTGGAATATTGGTTAAACTGTAATGCACCTCATAAGTGCATCCTTCAAGTACTGAGGCTTTTCAGTTTAAATAAATAAATAAATAAATACTGTGCTTTTCACCTAAACCCCGAATGTAACTACCTTTGATACCCCATTCCTTATACAAAATGCCATACTTTTTGGTTGTGGCAGGATGGTCTAGGTGAGCAGGATAATTTGTTATATAACTATAGCTGAACATAAGAAAGCTTACTTTCTACAAATGTAAGCGCTTATCCAAAGATGGAATACTTAAGTACAATGCTACTGAATATAAATTTTCCAGCTCCAAGATTTTCAAACACAAATGGATAATATTGTAGCCCTTCAGTTAGGAGCATAGTACTACTAGCTAAAATATTAATAATAAAAACAGACCAGAGAAATGTTTGCTTGCATTTGTTCATACTACGAGTAATCTGACAAGCAGTACCCATGGTTGTACCCAAGAATGTTTTTTAAAGGCTTTGGGTGATTGTTCCTTGCATACCTTGAACGTGGAAAGCCCATAAAGTCTTGTAGTGTGGATGGTTTCCGGGGAAACGTTTGTGATGTTTGTTATAAAGTCTTCCAGGTATTTACAGGCTTGCTCCAGGTGTGTCGTGTTTATGATGATCTGTACAAGCTACAAAACATTAAACATAAAAAACAACATCCCGTGAATACTCCCTTCCTCCTTCCAGCCCCAATAGCTGGCTTTAAAACCAACACCCACAGAATTACTTCCAGGAATTAGCTGTATTGCAGGAAATGGCACTTAATGTTAATTGGTATCTGTAATGTGATAGAAACAAACAGATTCAAATCAGGAGTAGGAGGGAGCTGGAAATACATGGGTTTGTTGGAACTGCATTTCAGTTTATGACTACAGAATTTAAAAAAATACAAAAACAGAGCTAAAAGCAGAAAATGAACATATTTACAAATACAATTATCTGTGTATGACGTGTTTATAAAAACACTGCAAAAATATGAAAGCTTTACAGAACATTTTTTCAATTTGTTCTCCCTTCAGTGTATGTGTGTGTGTATACGTGTGTGTGTGTGTGTGTATATATATATATATATATATATATATATATATATATATATATATATATATATATATATATATATATATATATATATATATATATATATATATATATATATATACACACACAGTCTGCAAACAAAATCTAGCAAAGTCACTGCATTCCTGACTGAAATTTTAACGCAAATCCAACTACGAGCTTGCTGACTCATTTATCTCACTCTCTCTCTCTGTCCCATGCAGATGTGTATACAGTCACCAGGGTGCCTCAGATTTAATGTGGGCACATTCAATCAAACAATCAACCTGGCTCAGCACGCTGACATACAGTCCTGGGATTAACAATTGTTTATAGCTCTAATTCAGAATACCACTATTGAAGTTGTTTTTACCACCCATGTGTTTATCACTTTATAAAAGCTGTACAAATAGACATTATTCATCTGGTATCAATACATTGTGTGTGTGTGTGTGTGTGTGTGTGTGTGTGTGTGTGTATGTGTGTGTATGTATATATATATATATATATATATATATATATAGATATAATATATATATATATATATATATATATATATTCTATATAAGATTTTAAAACTAAGACCTACCACTGCAAATAAAAAGTAAAACATACCTCTGTTAAACCTATATGTGGCTTTTTAATGAGATTCTGCAAACAGCTACTTAAAGTCCTGGTCAACAGAAGATTTGTAGATTTCCGAAGCATGTCATCTATTTCAGTAGAACTAAAAATGAAAATACAAGTAAAATGCAGGTGAGGTCTTTACTACTGTGTGAAACTGTGCAGTTTCAAAATACAATACAATAAAGTTTTCAAAAATATAAAGCACAAACAACGAGCCTAGCAATGAAACATGATCACTGAAGAACAGCACAGCACTGCATAACTTTTTCACATTCAACGTTACATAGTAATATTTACTTTTTTCTTTTCTCCATCTCGTTTTAGAATCTTGCATTCATTCAAATCCAATGACAGATTTCATCAATGATGAAAATTCACACACTGAATATTCAATAAATTAGACCTAATAATTTCTTTCGTTAATTTTGACCGGATGTGACACGGGTACGGGGAGTGATGAAATTTGTCAAACAACTTTAAAAGTTATAATTATCGAAATTTTTACTAAGGTTACATGTGTACAATATCCAATTAAAATACTAACTGGATTTATATATAAATAATATATATATATATATATATATTTGTTTGTACAAACATTTTTGACCCACATGTCAAATAATTTTAAATTTTCTTCTTTATCAACCAATGGTTATTTCCTATAATACAAGTAATCACATCCTGAACAATTAAATTTAACTACAGCCCTCAATTAATACACACCAACAACAAAGCATCTGGAATCTGGAAAAATTATACTGAATATTATGTTTATAATCCCATCATTAGAAGAACGGAATTAGAAAAATGCTTTAAGCGTTCATATTCACTTGAGCATGTCAGGGGAAAAAAGACGTCAACTGCAATCACTCATAAAAAGTCGCCAGTAGAGCCACAGAATGCTTGCAATATTCTTTAGCATCTCATCGATCAATATGAATGAATCATGCAGTCTTCCAGGAAAATGTACACAGGGAACAATTAATGCCCTTTCAATTAACCATTAAAACAAATCTGATCTGGAGCCATGTTCACCAAGTATTTACAAAAAAAGAAAATAAGATGTTAACTCTAGACATTGCATAGTCACCATAGTTCTCCCTAGTTCTATAATATGTAATGGTGCAAACTTTGTGGTAAATGCTTTGTAAACATAGTCCAAAAACTTTAAATGTTAAAGAGTAGGCAGCTTTAAATTAAATGTTCTTTTTATTGTCCTTCCATTCTACGGTTCTTATTGTGTTTACTAATACACTGCTCTGCACTAGATTGCCTAGGCTATAGCTATGGCCAAATGTTTAGCACTACCTAGAATTTTAGGACAGAGACAATTAAAAAAATAATAATAAAATAAAATAAAAAAACAAACAACAACATCATTATTAATAATAAATAAATAAACAAATAAATAAATAAATTGAAGCTGTATTAACATATTGAACTACTGACCTTTTGTTTAAGTAGTACACTATTAGATTTACAAATGTTACATTTTTTAATTTGTCAAGTTTTTCATTAAGTATATGGAAAACCACAAAGCGGTATGCAATATGTTAAAATAACATTATTTAGCAGGTTTCACTTGACTTTATGAAGCAAAATGTGTTAATTCTACAGGGTGATGCAAAACTTCTGCCCAAAAGCTGCAGGTAGATTATAGATGTCAACACCAGTAGTTTTGCTTTGTTTCATCAGGACGCCAATAAGCATATTAAGACTACAGAAGACTTACAGTGTTAGTGTTACTAAGAGAATCTACTGATATTAAGGCAGCTTTTACTGTACAGTCTTCTTATACTATGTGTTACGCCAATAAAGTGGTGTTTTGCCAAAAAATGTAACACAAATAGCTTCTATATAAGAAAAATAGTCCATATTCACTTGCAGCTCACACACACACGAGAATACTTTTGGCCACAGCTGTACATTATTATGACAGGTGAGTCGGACTGTAGAGCAGTTCCTGAACTCCCAGTCAAAGCACCTTAACACCTTGTTAAATTTGCAGATGACACTAAAGTAGGAGGAGTGGCAAACACTGTTGCAGCAGCAAAGGTCATTCAAAATGATCTAGACAAGATTCAGAACTGGGCAGACACATGGCAAATGACATTTAATAGAGAAAAGTGTAAGGTACTGCACGCAGGAAATAAAAATGTACATTATAAATATCATATGGGAGATATTGAAATTGGAGAAGGAATCTATGAAAAAGACCTAGGAGTTTTTGTTGACTCAGAAATGTCTTCATCTAGGCAATGTGGGGAAGCTATAAAAAAGGCTAACAAGATGCTCGGATACATTGTGAAAAAGTGTTGAATTTAAATCAAGGGAAGTAATGTTAAAACTGTACAATGCACTTGTAAGACCTCATCTTGAATATTGTGTGCAGTTCTGGTCACCTCGCTATAAAAAAGATATTGCTGCTCTAGAAAGAGTGCAAAGAAGAGCGACCAGAATTATTCCGGGCTTAAAAGGCATGTCATATGCAGACAGGCTAAAAGAATTGAATCTGTTCAGTCTTGAACAAAGAAGACTACGTGGCGACCTAATTCAAGCATTCAAAATTCTAAAAGGTATTGACAGTGTCGACCCAAGGGACTTTTTCAGCCTGAAAAAAGAAACAAGGACCAGGGGTCACAAATGGAGTTTAGAAAAAGGGGCATTCAGAACAGAAAATAGGAGACACTTTTTTACACAGAGAATTGTGAGGGTCTGGAATCAACTCCCCAGTAATGTTGTTGAAGCTGACACCCTGGGATCCTTCAAGAAGCTGCTTGATGAGATTTTGGGATCAATAAGCTACTAACAACCAAACGAGCAAGATGGGCCGAATGGCCTCCTCTCGTTTGTAAACTTTCTTATGTTCTTATGTTCTTATGTAACACAATAAATTAAAAAAAATAAAATAAATAAAGTCACAATATTTGAGTAATTGCAACAAGAACCACCCAGAATGAATGCAAACATTAAATAAAAAGGTAAGGGAACAGTACAAATAAAACTAAGAAAATGTGATTTAAAGCTACTACCTCAAATTTAAACTTGTTTAGCTCCGCTTTTAATATTTATAAAGCTGGTTCTCTACAGGTACATTTGTATAAAAACAGAGCAGAATATACACCCATGATACAAATACACCATTCAGAAGGACCCTGCCTTGTTTTGTATTTCCCCTTGGGGTACTGTGTGTGTGTTTTTTTTTTTTTAATGTATAAGCTGACAGCTCTGTATTTGCATTATGATGCTGGTGCTTGTTGGTGTTGCAGACAGGAGTGGTGTGCGTGAAGTCAGGTGTTTGTTTATTGGGGGAGGGGTGGGGGCTGGTTTGGTAAACATTTAGATATGAGGTCAAGAGGACAGTCATTATCAAGTGCAAATTGTACACAGAATCAATTAGGAGCGTGTGAAGTAACAGTCATTTGCACTAATTAAAGTGTGGGCCCAGAACCAGGAGGTGCAAAAACCTTCCAGATCTTTTTGCTAGCAAGACTAAGCTCTAACTGCTCGTTTATTTACAATGACGACTTCACTTGTAACGTATATCTTTACCTCGTAAGTAATGTAGTTATATCATGTATTTCACAATCTCAATTTAGTGATTTAAAAAGCAAACATTGAAATACAAATTAGAATTCTCAAAAGGCTTTTAAAAAAAAAAAAAAAGAAAAAAAAAATTAAAAAAATCGGATTGAGAAATTTAACAGAATGTTCCCCATGGTTTCAAAGTCATGGCATGACACCTAATGTCACGAATAAACACCCTCTTTTCAGTATTTGATTACATTACTTTTTGAAGAGACAAACATTTTTAATTTTCACTTGACTAAGTTTGCAAATTGTTTTCTTTCTTGATGATTTTTTAAGCATGTGGTGAATTTGGGTATGCTCTGTTCATAAAAACAATATTTTTATATAATAGTCTCCAAAAAAGTAGAAAATAAATATATATTTTGGGAATTTGCACGGGAGAAGTGATTGGAGTTAATAAAGACTGAGAGGGGTGTTTGCAGTCAAGCGTTTTAACAAATGGAAATTTGTGTTTGGTCATAAAGTGCTTTTTTGAAGATAAAGAAAAGCCTGGACCTTTGAGAGTGGAGTGTAGCCTCTAAGTCCAATTAAACCAAAGTCTGTTGGAGAAGCTGACTGGCCATGGGCTCAGCGCAGAAGTAACCAGACCAAGCGAACCAGAATTGAATGACGGTTTCAGTGGAAATGAAGTAAGTGAAGCAAAGCATTACTTACTAATGCCTACGGTCTAAATAAAGAAAATGAGTAGCCGTAAAGAGTCTGCAAAACCCAACTCAAGAGCAAACCAACCAAGTGCATGTCAGGTATACACTGCCGAATGTATATAGTGTAAATAGTAGTCTGTGTGAACCTTAAAATAAAGGGTATGGTACATCAGAGCCTTACACAACTACCATTATAGGTAAGGGTACTCTGGTGGAGGTAATGGTGTCAGACTGGCGGTACAAAATTTCACACAGACAGTTTAAAGACTAGCACTAGTTGGTAGTGAAGATTTGAGTTTTTTTCTTTCTGTTACCTTCACCTTTTAACAAAATAAATATTGCCAGCAGCTGATGTTCAGCAATTACAGTTGTGGACATTGTAATCATTTACACCACCTCGTCCATCCTGTCACTATATATATATATATATATATATATAAACTGCACTTTAATGTGGACATGGTGGTAATAATGGCAAAAAAAAGAGGTGACAAATATGACAAAATTGCCAGATTGTAAATGGGTCACACAGAGCAAAACTATTTCTTGGCAGAACAATTTGGTTATGCTTAGGACAGGTCAGGGCAAAAGTCAGGCACCATAGAAAAAAAAAAATATAATATGTATTTTTTTTTAGATTGAAAAGTGAAGGCCAGGTGACACAGTGACTACTGCATAGATACATCTTTCATGTGTTTTAGGCACTCTGCTATGGACATCATCTGTCCAAGGACTCTGCAAACAAGCAACCACTGGCCTGGCAACAACAGAACATTGCTTAATTCAAGTACCTTGTGCACTGGACAGAGAAGTGTTATTTCTCTTACAGCGTTTGACTTTTGGCTCATCCTCCTGCACAAGAATGCAGGAGTCCTCAAAATGACCCCAACTGGTGTACGCAGCTAGCCTGCCTGGGAAAGGGTCTGCCGTGCCAAGAACAACAGGCACAGAATGAGCCTCATAAAAATAGACACTGCAGAAGCCTTGGAGATTAAAAAGAACAAATACTGGCTGAAGAATTTGGAACGCTGAAGGAAACAGAACCAAACCTTCCAAACAAACAACACAATTCTGATAGCAGGTGATGGCTTGATCTGCTCCAGAATTCATGACCCAATGTTACAGACTTTGAAACGTGTTTACATGTAACACAGCACTGAGTGAATATTTTGGATTCAGTGTTTAAATGTTTTGTATGTGAATTTAAATCAAGGGAAACCTTCTACATATATTCAAGACTAGCTGTACCTCTTAATAGAATAGCATGTTACTGCTGTGTCAAGTATATGAAACACACAGGTTCAGTAGAGACTCCATGTTTCCTGCTTAACTTATTCTACAGTGGTTGATTGTCACTGCACTGATGGCAGGTAAAGGCTGACAATTTATATAGAAATGTATGGAAGGAGATAGTTGCAGTGGAGATGGTATTACTTCAGCACATACAGTATGTTTATACTGTACTGGGTATCAGGTGTAGCAATTATATTGTTAGTAACATAATCCTCTGCCACATCTAAGTGTAAAATTAGAACTAGCGGTATCATAAGTTAATCAGCTTTTTATGATTATAATTCAAGGGAGGAATGGTTTGCAGATTTATTGAACTGTAATTAAGAGGGTGTATACAAATGTATAAAACATATGTCTGTAATAAAAACTGCAATAGGTTTGGAATACAGAGTTGTTTAAATATTTCTTTGTATATATGCGACTGCGTGCCTGCGTAAGGTAGAGTAGTATCCTCAAGCCTGGTAGAAGTTGTGACCTAGTACAAAGGTCACAGATCACGGTTTATTACAGAATGTCAATGAATAAATCACACCGAGAGGAAGTGGTGTGTAATTTAGTAGGTGGGTAAGGTGGGACTGCATTTCTTCAAAGTCTATCAAAAATATGGTATCAAGGTGAAAGGTTGAAAACCAACATATGTTTAAGAACATCCTGAGAAAAAATGATAAATCAGACACAATTAGACTTTCAAGTTACAGTTCAAATTTCTTCTGCATGTGCAATTGGCATTGTAACTGGGCCTGCAACTTGAAGGGTAAGTGTAAATGTGGCTACAAACCGCACTGTGTTCATTTAAAAATGTCCCTGCTTGGACATTTCTCAAGTATGTTGTTGCTGCAAAAGGAAATAAAATGAAAATAATTTTTTATTATTTACCTGCGATGAAGCGACTCTGAAAACTTAAGGCTTGCATAAATGAACTCTTTCACTTGAATGTAGACCTGAGGCACTGACTGAGACATTGGAAGTTTCTTTGGGAATTGTTGCTGTAAACAAAGAAATGGAACTGTGTTTAAATCCCAAAAACCAATATGCTAATAAAAGTCATTACAGTTAGCGCCACTTATCGGGATGCATTGGGGGAGCTGTCCCAATTAAAGGAGAGGCAGTTGAGACTACCTTAGGTCACACTTTTTTATTCTTAAAAGAAAAATAATGAAATCACATTATGACTAAATGTTAAATACATCATTTAAAATACGAGTCCATGTTCTTTTTATTACTCAACAAACTGAAATCACACCTGCAATGTTGACACACCAACTTTCTTTGCAACAGCAACCTGAGAAAGCACAGGCGGCTACTCCTTCTCAAGAGCTCCACGTGGTTTACGCGAGTCACAGTGACTGCGCTCTGCTAAGTGGCCTGTCTTGCTCTGAAAAGCATTCTCTGTTCATCATTTGAAAATATTGTATCCCAATTAAACAAAGTGACGTCCCGATTAAACAATATAAATAGCACTGTGAAGAACCGTCACCTGTAGTTGTATCCCATTTAAGCAGCAATCCCTATTATCAGGATCCCAATTAAGCTGCACTGACTGTACCCACATTGCAAAGTATATCATTGATGAGACAAACTAAACTAGGAAGGGGTTCCAGTTTCTTTCAAATGTCTCCAAAATGTTAGATTATTTCTTAATTTTTTTAAAACAACGTTGAGTGTTTAAAAGCAATGAATACATCTTCCAGAATTAATTTCCAACCAACTTGAAAGCAATAAACAAACTCCAAAAACCCTATATTTCAAGTATGTACAGCAATGTTACGCACAAGTTTCTCCAAATGCTTTTCTAGCCTCTATTTCCATAGTAAACCCACTGCGTGAACTTGTAATGTTTTTAAAGGATTTTTAAACTCGTAGTACAAACCTTTTCAATTTCTGCATCGTGGAATGGAAATCTGCTGATGACCGTTTTGTATTCTTCTTCATTTTCTACAGGAATAGGGCTATAGTTGTCTGACTCAAATATTTCCCTGGGGGAAAAAAAAAAAACAAAAAAACAGCAAAATAATAACTATACTATAAAACAATACTATACACCTCATTCAAGTTAATATTATACCGAAGCCAGCAAGGTACAACTGAACGAACACACCAATGCATGTTCGTGCCAGAGGCAAGTATTTATAAAAACAATGGTTTCTTTTCTTTGTTATTAATTACACAAGTAAAAGGAGTGCACAGGTAAATGTAAAGTGACATTGCTAGATTTTCATCCGTGACATTGGTATGCACCTTATAAACACATTGCCACGGTGAGGTATATAAAAGGTCAGTCTACATGCAAAGCCTTACCGTCAAGCATTATAATAAGCATCCCCTCTATGCGTTCCCAGCTGGAAATGGGTGTAAAAACGTTGCCTGTCAATTAGAATCTTTGTGGACTGTTCCGCACCAATAGCTCTTATATTAATCAAGCTCTGCTGGAGTTCTATGCATGAGGGGCCAATGCAAACCTCCCAATAGGGTTGGTAGCTTGGCGTTCACGGGCCTAAAGTGACAGAGGTATTACTGGAATGGCTGGTAGGTGGTGCGACCAAAAGTCTGGAAGGTGGTATGACATTTTAAAGAACAGAGAAAATGGCAGCTTTTTTTTTTTTTTGGTCTAGAAAAAGACTGCAAAAATATATCAAAGCAAATCTTGTATCAAATAAACCTGGTAATTTTTTTTTTCTTTTTAAGCAGGCACAAACCTGAACACACCAGCCCATTTCTTTAGAAGAGTTTCATTATATTGATCCCTTATTTCAAAAAGAAGGTCAAAGAGTCTGTTCACTGGAAACCCGTAGCCCTGTAAAAGATTTCAGAAACATCAGTACATTTTACACATGTGATAAATCAAGTTCCTTGCATTATAATTACAAGCCTATGGTGTGAATTGATGAACAACAGTAAACTGAAAGGTGCAATTACGTGAGGTAAAGTTAAAAGAAACAGCACTTGCAAAACAGGTTTTCTAAGTCCAAGTGTGTTCTTAGTTTCCAAATATCATATAGACCATTATAAATCATGTATGAGAAATCATTGTTAAACATTTGTGTATGGATTTCATCCCCATACATAAACATACAGAACAATTATAAACTTAAAAAAAACAGCACTTTTTATTTAATAGTAGTCCAAGTGCAAAATCTGTTTTTTGTGATTTATATTAAGTTAATGCATTGAGTTCAGGTAGTCTTATATTAAATTTGTACAGTTTACCCTCCAAGCTGACATATTTTAAAGAATAAGACACCAATAAACTAAACTTGATAACTTATAGCAAACTGTAAAGCCCTATGAACTAGGCATTTGATATTCTTTTTAAAAGGACACATTACTCACCCCTTTAGACATTAATTAATTTCAATGTATTTATTTCATTTTTTTAAATTGAGATACAATCTGTGCAGTGTACATGAAATTAAACTTTTTGCAGTAACAGAACCGTATTGTTAAACTACAATTCACCCATCTCAAACACTATTTACTATTATGATTACATTTATTTAATTTTATTATGTAGCAACGGTTTTACCTGAAGTGTATCTGCAAATATAACAATGAGATTCTTCAGCTCCAGCACAAGATCAGGATCAGAGCAATAGGACTGAGAGGGGTAAACAACAGACAAGGAGGAAACAATTGATTAAATTAAACCACACAACCTAACAAAAAGACTATTCCTTATTTACTGCAAATAAAATCCGAGCTCTAGCAGTTATGAGTGCTTTGACAATTACAGTGACCTAAATACAGTAGAATTGCATTACTTGTTTTATCTATGATGTGCATTGGTGAATATAGCTACTGATCATTACATGTGGTGTTGTTTTTCTTTTCACCAAAAAGCTGAAATTCCTTAAGACAGAATAAACAGTGGGAGACTTAAGAGTTTCTGCAGCCCTTGGTCTTATCCTGAAGTGCATTCCCCAACCTGATTGAAGCATGTTGTAAGCAAGACCTGGCACAGGACCCACAGGGTTAAAGCCTATTATATCCTACAGAAGTATGCTGGCATTAGCCAGATTAAAACTATAAAACCAGTGTCAATAAAAAAAGAGAAGAAAACAAGAACTGGAATTAAAAACAGCATTTTGTATGGTTTTAATACATGTACATCAACAATAAAGAAGCAGAGTAATATTTACACAGGGACCCAAAGTTACCCCCTACCTTTCTTAGCAACTTGGCAGAGTCCATAAATCAACACTGTGAGCTACACTGAGACATGCAGCAGCAATCTAATCCTCAGACCACACATGTTACAACAATAACTCTGGATAAGTGTGTTTTGTGCGCGATACAGAAGCTCTGTTAGCATCACGCCCAAACAAGACGAAAATGGTGCTGGGGCCTGACCCCCAATGCCTCTGCGTGGTCCGTGTGGTTAAAAGGTTGCTTGAAGAGATGTGATAAGTTTCTAATCTCCTTAGGCTAAAACTCTCTACACAGCTTTGACAAACTGCTATACAAACAGCTCAAATAGGAAGCCATCAGCAGACTTTTTAAAGCAGTCTGAGAAGCAAGCTGTCTAGCAAGTTACCCGTATTACATGACCTTAAGGATTCTAATGCAAGCTTAAACTGAAAGTTGCACCTACTAGACCACTTCAGACAACATCCTAACACAGGAAGTTTTAAATCCTACCGCAGATTAGCCAGTTCATAGTTCAGACTGCAAACAGTGAGTGAGATTTTAATCTTTTGCATTTATTCTTCAACTGGTCATCAGGGATTTTTAGAAAGGTCTCAGGTCAGTGAAATATACACCGAAATATGTAAAATGTAACACAATAAGGCAATATGATCTTATTTATTTAAATTATGGCATTTAGGAGATCAAATCCCCATGGCTTCCAATGGGGCCGAGCACATCCCAGACAATGAACTGCTGAAATGTCTTAATGCTTACATTTTCTGCAGTACAATTTCTGCTAATTCAGGCAACTGTATATTTTTACAAGAAATCCTTTTAAATTAAATGATGATGCTACTGTGCTGGAAATACCTTAAACTTTTCTGGTGGAGTTTAGTTTAGAAAAAGGGCATTTGGATTGATAATTAGCAACTATTTACTGGTGGTGCTTTCAATGCTGAACTATTCAATCTGATTTAATGAAGAGGTCAGTTGAGCCTAATGAGAACAGATTGCAACAATAACAGCAGATTAACTCTGCATATTCTAAACTGCTGGACTAAGAGCAAGTTTGGAAGGCCCAGTCACTTGTAAATCACGGAAGGATTATGCAA